>NC_138205.1:4280080-4390080 GCF_964194415.1 Vipera berus | reverse complement strand
TTTCTCTTTCTTTCCTTCCTTCCTCTTTCTTTCTTTCTCTCATTCTCTCTCTCTTTCTTTCTTTCCTTCCTTTTCTTTCTTTCTTTCTCTCTCTCTCTCTTTTTCTTTCCTTCCTTCCTTCCTCTTTCTTTCTTTCTCTCATTTTCTCTTTCTTTCTTTCCTTCCTTCCTTCCTTCCTTCCTTCCTTCCTTCCTTCCTTCCTTCCTTCCTTTTCTTTCTTTCTTTCTCTCTTTGTCTTTCTTTCTTTCTTTCTTTCTTTCTTTCTTTCTTTCTTTCCTCCCTCCTTTCTTTCTTTCTTTCTTTCTTTCTTCCCTCCCTCCCTCCCTCCTTTCTTTCTTTCTTTCTTTCTTTCTTTCTTTCTTTCTTTCTTTCCTTCCTTTTTTCTTTCTTTCTTTCTCTTTCTTTCTTTCTTTCTTTCTTTCTTTCTCTCCTTTTCCTTCTTCCTTCCTTTCTTTCTCTTCTTTCTTTATTCCTATTTCCTTCCTTCCTTTTTTCTTTCTCATTCCTTTCCTTCCTTCCTTTTCTCTTTCTCTCTTCTTTTTTCCTTTCTCTTTCCTTCCTTCCTTCCCTCTTTTTTTCTCTCCTTCCTTTTCTTCCTTCCTTCCTTCTTTCCTTTCCTTCCCTTCCCTTTTCTTTATCTCCTTCCTTTCCTTCTTCCTTTCTCTTCCTTTCTTCCTCTTTCCCTTCCCTTTTTCTTTCTCTCCTTCCTTTCTTTCCTTTCCTTTCTTTCTTTCTTTCTTTCTTTCTTCCTCTTTCCTTCCTTCCTTTTTTCTTTCTCTCCTTCCTTCCTTCCCTTCCTTTTCTTTCTCTCTTCTTTCTTTCTTCCTTTCTCTTTCCTTCCTTCCTTCCCTCTTTTTCTTTCCTTCCTTTTCTTTCATTCTTTCTCTCCTTCCTTTCTCTTCTTCCTTTCTTCCTCTTTCCTTCCTTCCCTTTTTCTTTCTCTCCTTCCTTCCTTTCTTCCTTCCTTCCTTCCTTTCTTTCTCTTTCTCTTTCTTTCTCTTTCCTTCCTTCCTTCCCTTTTTCTTTCTCTCCTTCCTTTTCTTTCTCTTTCTTTCTTCCTTCCTTTCCTTCCCTTCCCTTTCTCTCCTTCCTTTCCTTCTTCCTTTCTTCCTTTCTCTTCTTCCTTTCTTCCTCTTTCCCTTCCCTTTTTCTTTCTCTCCTTCCTCTTTCCTTTCCTTTCTTTCTCTCTCTTTCCTTCCTTCTTTCCCTCTTTTTCTTTCTCTCCTTCCTTTTCTTCCTTCCTTCCTTTCCTTCCCTTCCCTTTTCTTTCTCTCCTTCCTCTTTCCCTTCCCTTTTTCTTTCTCTCCTTCCTTCCTTCCTTCCTTCCTTCCTTCCTTCCTTCCTTCCTTCCTTCCTTCCTTCCTTCCTTCCTCTCTCTCTCTCTCTCTCTCTCTCTCTGTCTCTCTCTCTCTCTCTGTCTCTCTCTCTCTCTCTCTCTCTCTCTCTCTCTCTCTCTCTCTCTCTCTCTCTCTCTCTCTCTCTCGCCTGGGGAGGAAGGACTCCCTGAGTTGGAGGCTGAGCAGCCCCCCATCTTCCTCCTCAGCAGCAACCCCCGGGCCACACCGCCAAGAGCTACACAATGCTACACCGCAACGCTGTGCGCTAAAAACGTGCGTCCTGCGCGGGTCCCGTTCCCTAACCTCCTTTCTTGAAAAGTTGCCTTACTTTTCCTCTCTCTCTCTCCCCCCCCCCACTTTTTCCTTTCTTCCGTTCCTCCTTTCCTTTCCACACCTGGCCTTTCTAAACCCGGATATTTTTTTTGGGAGCGGGGGGGGGGGAGATGACGCGTCTGATGTGAGGTGACACACAAACACACACACCCCCCGCCCCAAATTCTGCAAACCTGGAGGAGGGCGGTGGGGGTGGATTGGGATAAAGAGAGAGAGGGAGGGGGAGGGAGAGAGACTCCCCCTCCCTCTAGAAGACTGGATTGGACCCGTGGGAGAAGACCCCCCTCCGGGGAAAAAAAAATCTGACTACTGGATTTAGCTGGCTGAATTATTATTATTTTTTTTGGGGGGGGGGGTTTGTGAGTCGTAAAGAGCTGGGATCCTATTCCACCCCCACCCCCCACCCCCCGCCGTTGGTTCTCCCTTCGGGAAGGGAAGATTTTTGCCCCCCCCCCTCCAAAAAAAAAAAACTCAAAGAAAAGAAAAGGAAGAAAAAGCGGCCGGACCGCGGAGGGAGTTACCTGGCCAAGCGGAGACTCGGCGGCCGTCTTTCGGGGCGGGGGAAGGGCCAAGCTGGGTCCCCCCCCCGTTTTCTCTGGGGAGGAGGAGGAGGAGGAGGAAGAGGAGGCGGAGGGGAGGAAAGGGGGGGCGCGGGATGGGAAGGCGGGGAATGGTCGGTGGGAGATCGGGCCTCCTCCTCCTCCTCCTCCCCCCCCCAAATGCGGACGATCGTTTCGGGGCAGGTGGGGGGGGCTCCTCCCGGCTTCTCTTTAGGCAAGTCGCGATTTTGGGGGGGGGCTTCCTTCCCTTCTTTCTCTCCCCCCTCCCTTGCTTCCTTCCCTCCCATCTTTCCGTCCTTCCTTCCTTTCCTCCCTCCCTTCCTTCCCTCCTCTCCCTCCCTCTCTCCTTCCTTCCTTTCCCTCCCTCTCTCCCACCCATATTCCCTTCCCTCCCTTTTCTCCTTCCTTCCTTTCCTTCCTTTCTCTTCCACCCCCATTCCCCTCCCTCCCTCCCTTCTCTCTCTCTCCCCTCCCTTCTCTCCCTCCTTTCTTCCTCTTCCACCCGCCCTCCCTCTTTCCTTCCTTCCTACCTTCCCCTCCTCCCTGTTCCCCTCCCTCCCTTTTTTCTCTCCTTCCTTCCTTCCTTCCTTCCTTCCTTCCTTCCTTCCTCTTCCACCCCATTCCTCTTCCTCCCTTCCTTTTCTTTCTCTCTCTCTGTCCCTTCCCTCCTCTCTCCCATATTCCCTTCCCTCCCTTTTCTCCTTCCTTCCTTCCTTTCCTTCCTTCCTCTTCCACCCCCATTCCCCTCCCTCCCTCCCTTCCTCTCTTCTCCCCTTCCTTCTCTCCCTCCTTTCTTCCTCTTCCACCCGCCCTCCCTCTTTCCTTCCTTCCTACCTTCCTTTCCTCCCTCCCTCCCTTCTTTCCCTCCTCTCCCTCCCTCTCTCCTTCCTTCCTTTCCCTCCCTCTCTCCCACCCATATTCCCTTCCCTCCCTTTTCTCCTTCCTTCCTTCCCTTCCTTCCTCTTCCACCCCCATTCCCCTCCCTCCCTTCTCCCCTTCTCTCCCTCCTTTCTTCCTCTTCCACCCGCCCTCCCTCTTTCCTACCTTCCCCTCCTCCCTGTTCCCCTCCCTCCCTTTTTTCTCTCCTTCCTTCCTTCCTTCCTCTTCCACCCCATTCCCCTCCCTCCCTTCCTTTTCTTTCTCTCTCTCTGTCCCTTCCCTCCTCTCCCATATTCCCTCCCTCCCTTTTCGCCTTCCTTCCTTCCTTCCTTCCTTCCTTCCTTCCTTCCTTCCTTCCTTCCTACCTTCTCCTCCTCCCCATTCCCCTCCCTCCCTCCCTTCTCTCTCTTCTCCCCTTCCTTCTCTCCCTCCTTTCTTCCTCTTCCACCCGCCCTCCCTCTTTCCTTCCTTCCTACCTTCCCCTCCTCCCTGTTCCCCTCCCTCCCTTTTTTCTCTCCTTCCTTCCTTCCTTCCTCTTCCACCCCATTCCCCTCCCTCCCTTCCTTTTCTTTCTCTCTCTCTCTGTCCCTTCCCTCCTCTCCCATATTCCCTCCCTCCCTTTTCGCCTTCCTTCCTTCCTTCCTTCCTTTCCTTCCTTCCTACCTTCTCCTCCTCCCCATTCCCCTCCCTCCCTCCCTTCTCTCTCTTCTCCCCTTCCTTCTCTCCCTCCTTTCTTCCTCTTCCACCCGCCCTCCCTCTTTCCTTCCTTCCTACCTTCCCCTCCTCCCTGTTCCCCTCCCTCCCTTTTTTCTCTCCTTCCTTCCTTCCTTCCTCTTCCACCCCATTCCCCTCCCTCCCTTCCTTTTCTTTCTCTCTCTCTCTGTCCCTTCCCTCCTCTCCCATATTCCCTCCCTCCCTTTTCGCCTTCCTTCCTTCCTTCCTTCCTTTCCTTCCTTCCTACCTTCTCCTCCTCCCCATTCCCCTCCCTCCCTCCCTTCTCTCTCTTCTCCCCTTCCTTCTCTCCCTCCTTTCTTCCTCTTCCACCTGCCCTCCCTTTCCTTCCTTCCTACCTTCCCCTCCCTCCCTTTTTTCTCTCCTTCCTTCCTTCCTTCCTTCCTTCCTTCCTTCCTTCCTTCCTTCCTCTTCCTCTCTTCCTGCTCCCAGCTGCATCCTCCTTTGTTTCCTCATTTCTTATCTTCCCATCCACTGTTACCCATCGGACAAGGCACACACTTTTTGCCTCACTATTAAGCTACAACAGGATAACAACAAGGCTGCTGTGTCGGGCAAGCCAAGATCTCCCATTGGAGGTGGGGGGGGTGTCTGTCTTGAAAATCCCAGTTTTCATCCAGTCTCCCGCAAGGATTCCTTGGATTCAAAGACCTGCAGATCTTTAGGCCAAAATGTATACTTCCTGGGCGTAAACTGTGAATTAGGAATCTCTGGGTTTTCCCTCCAGGTTTATTTCAAGAGGTAATTCATTCCCCCACCCCACCCCGCCCGGCTTGTCCAGTTATTAACGTGAATGAATGAATGAATGAATTTAAGTTTATTTGGTATCTAGCAGAAACAGATTGCCTTAGATTCACCACTCGATCAGATAAAACCAATAATTAAACGATTGGGCTGATGATTGGGTTTAGATAGCCCGATAAATACTTGGGATGTTTTCAGGAATTAAATCTTTGGTGCGCAGCCAGGCAAGTTCGTGTGATCATTGGTGGCAGGACCAATAATGGGGTTCCTAGAATTCCAAATGGTGCCCCCCCCAAGGAAAGATCCCCATATTATTTCTAACTCTTCCAGTTCCAAAACCAAAGAGATCAGCTTAGAGGGGGGAAAAACGCAACAGAATCTGGAGCAGAATTTCTCAATTTCAGCCACTTTTAAGTCGTGTGGACTTCAACTCCCAGAATTCCTCAGCCGGCTATGCAATTCTGGGAGTTGAAGTCCACACACGTCTTGAAAGTTCCTGAGCTTCAGAAACACTGACCTGGAGGAAGTGTTATCAAATCTGCAATTCTTAAGGTTCTCCTGATGCCCATTGGGTCAAACTATTCATTCCAGGAATGGCACCTCGGATTTTTAATTCCCAGAATCCCCTAGCTGCTTTGGCTATTTCTGAGAATTCTGGGAACTGAATTGCCCACGTTGCGAAATCCTGGGAAATACCAATACCATGGGTAGGCAGCTTTGGCTTTTTTATGATTCTTGGACTTCAACTCCCAGAATTCCTCAGCCAGCATTATCCACTATTGTGTCAGTGCTGTTCAGATGTTTTTTAGTATTATGTTGGAAAAGAACTTAGAAATCCATTAAGCAAAGAAGTGATTAAAATGTTAGGGGTTTCTCCCCTCTCCGATAAATAAAGCAATCTGCAGCTTGTGCTACAACGTGGCCTGCCATTTCTACAATAACTGTTCTAGACTTTTAAAAAGTAAAGCTAAAGGTTCCCCCGCACATGTGTGCTAGTAGTTTCCGACTTTAGGGGCCGCTGCTCATCTCCGTTTCAAAGCCAAAGATCCAGCACTTGTCCGAGGACGTCTCCATGGTCATGTGGCCGGCATGAGTAGACGCCAAAGGCGCATGGAATGCTGTTCCCTTCCCACCGTAGTGGTCCCTATTTTTCTACTTGCATTTTTAGGTGCTTTCGAACTGCTAGGTCGGCAGAAGCTGGGACACGTAACAAGTGCTCACTCTGTTACGCGGCACTCGGGATTCGACCTGCCAAACTGCCGACCTTCAGATCGACAAGCTCAGCGTCCTAACCCACTGAGCCACCACGTCCCTGGGTGGACTTTTACTGGGTCTAAAAAACATTAAGATGGATCAGAGTCCACGGTGCATGGTAAAATAGTAAGAAATACCCCATCGGGAATAAGAAGTGCGATTGTTTTTTTTTTCTTTCTTTAACCAGCCAGCATAGAAGTAAAATAGGATACAAAGAGAAGTGTTAATACATTCATTCATGCAGAAAAAGGAGGAAACGACATGTGCAAGAATCCCTTGGGATGGAGATCCAGAAGGCAAGGAAAACGGGAAATTGAAGAAAATCTCTGTTCTTCCTTCATCTAGGTACAGATCTCTCTCTTTCCGCCCCCCCCCAAACTTCTCATTTATAAAGGGAAGCATCTGGAAGAGGACTCAATGGCCTAGCAGTACAAGCTGGGCATTTGAACAGAACAGAACAGAGTAACAGAGTTGGAAGGGAATTTGGAGGTCTTCTAGTCCAACCCCCTGCTCAGGTAAGAAATCCTATATACCATTTCAGACAAACGGTTGTCCAATCTCTTCTTAAAAGCCTCCAGCGATGGAGCACCAACAACTTCTAGAGGCAAGTTGTTCCATTGCTTAATTGTTCTCACCGTCAGGAAGTTTCTCCTTAGTTCCAGGTTGCTTCTCTCCTTGATTAGTTTCCATCCGTTGCTTCTTGTCCTGCCTTCGGGCGCTTTGGAGACTAGGTTGACTCCCCTCTTCTTTGTGGCAGCCCATCAAATATTGGAAGACTGCTATCATGTCACCCCCTAGTCCTTCTTTTCATTAAGCTAGTTGCACCCTACCCAATTCCTGCTAACATATTCTTCATAAGTTTTAGCCTCCAGCCCCTAATCATCTTCGTTGCTTTTCTGTTATTCTTTTTTACTTTGATCCCTTTCTCTCCAAAATCTCCAGGCGATCAACGTTAGGTTATAGGATGGGAGAATAGAACTCAGATCTTTGATGACATCGTTGTGGCTAGCATTTTGACTTTTTTTTTTTGACCCTTCCCTCATGGAAATTTTCTGCGCTTGATCTTTTCTAACTTGAAGGAGACACACACACACCCCGCGCCATAGGGTGACTTCCCCACTCAACCTCGACACGGTGGACTGGATTTGGGTTGCAAGCAAGTCATCAAGTCTAAACAAAGAGCGGCCCTCCTTGCGAGACGATGGCCAATTTTCCGGGATCGTGTGAATGCACTGTCGGAGATCGCAAAAGCCATACGCCATGAATTTGGGCTTAGTGAAAAGCATGCTGGGAAAAAGGAAGCAAATCCAAATGTCCGAAATCAATTCTGGGGTGTTTGTGGCTGTGTGCCTGCATGCCTTCGGATTTCAACATCCTAGATTGTCCACTTTTCCCATCAAACTTCAGTTTCAACATGTCTCCTCGTCTTTTCTTCTCTACAAAAAGTGTATCCAGCCAGTTTCACAGCAATCTTGAATGGGGCTGGGGAGTTCGTCTTCTTCAGCCACGCACGGAGGAGGCCGCAGAGAGTAGTTACGTCCCTGGTTGTTGTCCCAGAATTCCTTCCCTCCCACCAGATAGCAGAGGGCAAACTCGAGCACTTTTCCTACAGAGAGAGGAAGTGGCAGCGGCAGGCGGAAGGCAAAGCGGTCAGCGTGGTCCCGGTCCCGCCCTGCAGAGGCGGCGTAAGAAGCCCGAGCTTCATGCTCGGTAGCCCAAAAGTCCCAAGTGTATCGCACTGAGACCCTTTTCTCGTAGGCCAGGTTGAGCACACGGATGGTGCCAGAAACACAGGATCCCTCAGCCCGGACCCCCTCCAGCAGCACGCACTGGGCCAGAAGGCGTGGCAGGAAATCAGGCATGCTCAGAGGATCTGGGAACATTGGCTCCAGTAGCCGAGTCTGCAGGTTCAAAGATTCCTGAGGAGGTAAACGACGGGAAAGCGAGGGTTAAGAAATAGGAAAGTTGGGGCTTTGTTGCAGTGTTAGAGGCAGGGGGATATGGCATAGAAGGTCAAAAAAGCATGCAATCACAGCCTTACCCTAAGGATTAGAACAGCGGTTCTTAAACTGGGGTAGTTGGGGCATATGCTGAGGGTGATGAATAAATTTGCAATTGCTCATTTGTGAGTCGGGGATTTGGTTTAGGGCTATGGTTGCCGAGATGCTTGCAAAAGAAGATTCCGGGTGTAATCTTTTTTTTTATTGTCACTTTTAATATATGTACTTACTGTTTTTAGCTTGGGCATATGTTTAATACTTTTTAACTTTTGTATTTTTGTATTTTTTATATCTCTGCCCTGTTCACCACCCTGAGTCCTTCAGGAGAAGGGTGGTATATAAATAAAATTATTATTATTATTATTATTATTATTATTATTATTATTATTATTATTATTATTATTATTATTATTATTAAGATTATTGGAGACTAGGTTAGGGGTAATCGGGACAAACAGCTTAACAACCACGGGATTAGAGGGATATTGGGTTGACGGGAAGAAAAACAATACAGAAAGATAAGAAAAACGGGTAGGATTGTAGATGCATTAGACAGGGAAATGAGGAAAATAAGTACTATATATGAGAGATTGAAGGAAAGGAAAGGAAGCAAAGCGAAAGGGACCAAAAGAGAGCAAATGATCAAAATCCTGTCTAGGAAGTATAGAAGAAGGGAAATGGGGAGAACCATAAGGGATTGCAAGGGAAGAGGAAGAATCAGGAGGAAATGTAGTGGAACAGATAAGATGAGGTGATGGGGAACATAAGAGAATATGTTCTTATAAGCGGGGAACCTGGAATAAAGGGAATCAGGCTCCTTGAGCGGGATTGCAAATGGGAATGAAACTGAGCTATTAATAATAAAATAATAATAATAATAATAGTAGTAGTAGTAGTAGTAGTAATAATTTTATTTATATTTTATTTATTTATTTATTTATTTAATAATTTTATTAACCAAGCCTTCCAGCTGGCGCGCTTGTAGAGAAAAGGATGGAGAGATGAGGCAAGAAAAAAAAAGGAGAGCAGAAAGGGGGACAGGTCAGGAGAGATTAAAAAGGGAGGGAAAGGTGGAAAACTAAGGAAGATGGGGGTGGGGGGAGAGATAGGAGACAGCAAGTCAACAGAGAGAGAATGAGAAGATGGGGAAGACAGAGGGGGGAGGGGGGAGGGAGAGAGAGAGAGAGAGGATATGACAGCAAAGTTTTTCCCCTGAAGCTCCGTAATCAGTTAAAATGAAGAAATTAAATTACATATTTCTGTTTAGGGTAGTTTTTCAGGACCCAGGGGCCTCACCTGGAGCAAGGAAGTGGGCGTTTTAAGCTAGTGCAGGGGTAGGCAACCTCGGCTCTTTTATGACTCGTGGACTTCAACTCCCAGAATTCCTGAGTCAGCTGACTCAGGAATTCTGGGAGTTGAAGTCCACGAGTCATAAAAGAGCTGAGGTTGCCTACCCCTGAGCTAGTGGGATAGAACAGTCCTCCGCACAGCATAGCACAATTTATAACACCTTATTTTTCTTGTTTAGGCAGAATAACTTAAGACCCAGGAAGGTCTCCAGGATGTTAGGAGTCAGTAGATCAACAGATTTTAGATCAATAGATCCTGAAACCCCAAAGCAGCGCTGGAAAGATCAGCAGAGAAAACGTCGAATTGCTAAAGCCAGACTTTTGCCAGCCGAAACCGTGGCTACTTACTAGCGTTCTTAACCGATTATTGTTTTTCCTCACAACCTGGATCTCTAAAGCCTTCGCATGTTCTCGGTGCACATTGGAGGATTGTAGTTAATACTTCAGTACAATTGGCCAGTTGAGATAAGACAACAAGGGTTTTAAAAAGGGTGAATTAATTAATACGTTCCTGGTCTCTCCAGATCTAGAGTTTGAGTCAGCAAAAACCGTTAAGTCTTTATCTATATTGTACTTAAGTATTCCTGGAAACGGTTTTCCGTGGCTTTTCTTTGCTTCCTGATTCAGATCTTTTGCAACGGTTCAAGGCCGGTTTGCAATGCTGTAATGCACTGACATTTTTTTTTAAAAGAAGTAATGGGAGCTGAATTCCTCGGATAAAGCTCCTGATTTAGCCGTAACTTCTCTAGATTGGGCATTATTCAGCAGGTTTAAATTTGCTAGCCTTGTTCCCATGACTTTGTTGTTTTCTCTCCAATGGACTAAGCCACTCACAGTACAAGGGTCCGGCAACATATAGCATGAGCAAAGCAGTACAGAAAACTGCGGCCATCTCATGGATGGCTAGATTTTTGCAGCCTTCCTTCTATTCTACATTAATTAAAGATGCTGTTAACACCAGTAAAACTTAACCCGTAAGATTTTACAGGGGTAAAATCTGGAAGGCACGGTTCAAAAAAAAAAAAAGATGGAGAATGTGGGCCACACTGATGTAGTCAAAGCTGCCTGCTTTTTATGTGCAATGAACATTTAAAAATTCTGCAGAGCTTTAACCTGTAATTACCATCTTGAGGTGGGTTTTTTTGGACCTGTGGAGCCCTGTAAGTTTATTTTATACAGGTAGAAACTTAATGTTTTGCTGACTCAAACTCTAAATCTGGAGAGACCGGCCATATATTAATTCACCTTTTTAAAACCTTTGTCGTCTATCACACTTGGCCAATAAAGTAGTCTGTTGTAGTCTAAATGGTATCTTGCTTAAAACTGGCTTACAACAGCGCCCCCGTGTGGACACCGGAGGTAGCACTATTTCTGTGGCAAGGAGGACATTTTTTGACTTCCCGAGACCTGGTTACAAAATGGTCCTGTTTTTTCGCTCGAGGAAATGAACACCCCGTTCTTCTCCTTTGCTGGGGAAAAGTAAACTCCGAATCAATTGCACATTTTAACTTTTTTTTTTTTTTGGCTCACCCAAATCCACCACCCCCCAGAGGTGCTTCCGGGCGGGACCGACCCCATTACCTTCACCGGCGGGCAGAACGGCAAACACGGAGCAAAGTGACTGAGCGAATCGCGCCTCAGCTGATTGTGGACCCTCTCTGGCACCTGCGGGAGGTCGTTGGGCCAGAACTGCCGTACGCTGATGAGCTCCAGGCCCAATGAGTCGGCGAAGCGGACTCTCTTGCGAGTCCCAGGGCTACGGCTGCGGGACGCACCTCGGCTCCGACCCTGAGCAGGGGCAGAGCGAGTCCGGCGTCTTCCCCTCCTTTTGGGTCCCCTGAAGAGATGGCGACGTCTCTGGGGCCTGCTTCGCGGCCGGCCTTCGGACTCGGATTCAGAGCCTTCGGTTCCCGAATCCTCTGCAATGCTCGGACGGGCCGTGCGATAGTAGGCCCTCTCGTACAAGCCGGCGATGTAGCTTAAGTTGCGGGGAATGTTGCTGGGGGTCAGAGGGGAAGGCGGAGCACGGGCCATAGGAGCAAAGTTGCTGATCCCCCCTTCTTTCCCTACGGCCCAGTTCACTTGTCCCGTCCAGTCGATTATGATCTTTTCGGGCTGGTTACCTTCCACGATTGCCTTTTTCTCAACCCTTCCACCAGACTCGTCCTTCTCTCACGATGCTCGGGGGCCGTGTCCTGTTTCTCCCCGGGGGAGGAAGACTTGCCCCTTGATTATTCCCTTTGCCTGTCTTCCAAGCTTTGCAGCTCCAAGATCTCCATGCATCCCGTTACATCCTCGGATCGCAGATAAGTCTCGAGTCTTCTTGCTGTACGGGACTCTACAATTGCTCTGCTTTTTCATAGGGTGGGGAGGAATAAACGCTGCTCTTTGCCATCAACAGTCTCCTCTCCTCCCATTGAGTCTTCCGTCTGGTTCTTTTCTGGCAGGAGAAAAGGGGAATTGTCAGCGCAAGATCTGTTGCTCATAATAATAGGACCTCTCCGTCAGTGTATACGTCATATGTCTGCCTTCTCTCTGCTTTTGGTCCTTTCTCACCGGTTGTCTAAGCTAAGATTGTCCTCCGCCTTTTGGTTATCTATGTCTCCTGAGCTTGCTGACATCTGAGTCTCCAAACACCCTCTCCCTTGGTCTATTGATCCAACGGGGGGTCGTCTTTGCCTCTTGCCAAGAGCTCCATCGTTCTTCTCTGCCTTCCAGCTGTCACTCAGTCCCACCAACTGCCTCGCTCCCTGGCTCAGTCCTTTTATATCTCCACCGAAGCCTGCCCCGTCCGTGCAAAACATGTGTTTTCCTTGAGAGCTTGCAAGCTAACGAGCTTTTTGGATCCAGTCCAGCCGAAGGTGGCTCAAAAAAAGTTACTCTTAACTGCCGATCTTTGAAAGCCGGTCTTCCAGTTTCTGATGGATCGATGCTCGAGCGAGGAATCCTCGCAAGAAAATCCCATAATCGCACCCAAAAACGAGAGGTTTGGACGAGCGGAGTAAGAAAGGTCTCTGTTTACGAGACTCTGAAAGACTTTGATTACTTCTGGAAAGAGAGGTCCAACTGCCAGGGACAAAATGTCTCTTTAAAAGAGATCCATGCCCAGAAATGTTTCCACAGAGATGAATAATTCAGAAGATCAAATGGGAGTTAATGCAGTGCCAGAGATATCAAAAGGAGAAAACCTCACGCTGTTCGAGGAAGGGAGTGGACTCAGAAGGGGGTCATTGACATCGATCAATTTAGAAGCAGGAGGTCAGGAATGGGATCCTGGAATGGGGGATTTCCACATTGGCCTGAAGGGTGTGGAACAGACCCTTCCCAAGCTCCTCAAGACATCCATAATCTTAGATGTTAACAAAAGGTGTTGGGTTGGCTTGGTGGGGTCATTAACTAAGAGCTTCTGTTTATGTCTGAATCATCGAGTTTGATTCGTCCGGTCATGAATAATGAAAGCCCCATCTTGATCCGCTGAAATTCCCTTGAGCTCTTCGTCATGCAGCATAAAAAGGGCCGAGCTATCCAATTAAAAAAAAAAAAGAACAGGAGGGGGTCTATTTTCTCTGATGGAAATTGACCAACTACCTCAAGTCCACCAAATCTGGCCGGTCAAACCAGGAGGAGAAACTTCAGAAAGATAACTAAATCCAGCCATTTTGTTCTGTCAAACTCTGGAGCGATGTACAGAGTTCCTTGGCTTTGCTACAATCTAGGATAGTAGCAGCTTTGAGACGGGTGGACTTCCAACTCCCAGAATCCCCCATGCTGGCTGGGGAACCAGCTTTAATGCGGGTGGACTTCAACGCCCAGAATTCCCCATGCTGGCTACGGAGCCAGCTTTAAGACGGGTTGACTTCAACGCCCAGAATTCCCCATACTGGCTACGGAGGCAGATTTAAGACGGATGGACTTCAACGCCCAGAATTCCCCATGCTGGCTACGGAGCCAGCTTTAAGACGGGTGGACTTCAACGCCCAGAATTCCCCATGTTGGCTGGGGAACCACGGGCCTGCATGTGTTCATGTACCCAATCATAAAAGATGTCACATTTGAACCCAGGGTCTCTTCCCTCTTAGAGAAGCCCTATCTATCCACAGTCCTAGCAAGCCTGGGTTTTCCATATGGATGGTCCTCAACTTACAACTATTTGTTTAGGGACATTTTGAAGATCAGCAAGCCTTCTTTCCCCTTTGAGGCAAAGCCCTTCGTGCAAAAAGTAGCTTATTCACAAACCCCACAATCGAAATATTATTCCGGAAGTCCTTGAAGACACGTGCAAATATTAAGAAACACAGGCGGTCCTCAGCGTACGACCACCATGGAGCTCAACATTTCCATCGCTAAGTAGGAGAAGCTATTAAGTGAGTTTTGTCCCAGGTTTACGACCTTTCTTGCCACAGCTCTTAAGGGAATCATTGCAGTTGTTAACTTAGTGCTGAAAGAAAAAAAAAAGCAGGTGCAGTTCCAAGCCGGGAGTAAATAAAATGGAGGCTAAGACGCTGGAAATAAAAATGGAGGCTGCTGAGGAAAAAAGGGTTCTTGTTGACTGAGGAGCAAGAACCAGCAACAGCATGCCGTTCTGGGACAGACGGCAAAATGGAGCTGAGAGTGGGTGGCTTTTGATACAAAAGTCTTTGGGACTTTTGTT
The DNA here is from genome assembly GCF_964194415.1 of Vipera berus. NCBI lineage: Eukaryota > Metazoa > Chordata > Lepidosauria > Squamata > Viperidae > Vipera > Vipera berus. The sequence continues at coordinate 4,376,241 of NC_138205.1, read as the reverse complement.
TTTATAGATGCCTCTTCCAGTGCAAGAACGTGTCCTTTATTATGCTAATGGATGTTGCCAGATTCCTATGGGGTCATGGCTGGCTCTCCAGGCAAGAGGGGAAATGCAAATCCTAGGTTGTTTGTCTGAGTTAATCTTGTCAACCTTTGGCTTGCCTAACGGTGTTGCTTATCTGGAATAGAATAGAATACAGCTGGAAGGGACCTTGGAGGTCTTCTAGTCCAGCTCCCCGCTCAAGCAGGAGAACCTATACCGTCTCAGACAAGGGACTGTTTAGCCTCTTCTTCAAAATCTCCAGTGATGGAGCGCCCACGATTTCCGGGGGCAAGCTGTTCCACTGGTTAATTGTCCTCACTGTCAGGAAGTTTTTCCATAATTCCAGGTTGCTTCTCTCTTTGGTCAGTTTCCAACCATTTTTTCTCATCCTTCTTCCCTCTGGTGCTTTGGAGAATAATTTGACCCCTTCTTCTTTGTGGCAGCCCCTCAAATGCCAGAACGCTGCTATCATGTCACTCCTATTTCTTCTTTTCTTTAGACCAGCCAAACCCAAGTCCTGCATCCCTTCTTCATATGTTTTAGTCTCCAGGCCTTTGATCATTTTAGTTGCTCTTCTCTGAACTTTTCCCAAGGTCTCAACATCTTTTTCTGTAGTAGTTTGCTCTTTATTTGATGAATAAACTGACCTGGTCTTTCTGAATGGATTGTTGTTGTTGTTGGTTGCGAAGTCGTGTCTGACCCATCACGACCCCATGGACAATGTTCCTCCAGGCCTTCCTGTCCTCTACCATCTTCTGGAGTCCATTTAAGCTCACGCCTACCGCTTCAGTGACTCCATCCAGCCACCTCATTCTCTGTTGTCCCCTTCTTCTCTTGCCCTCAATCTTTCCCAGCATTAGGCTCTTCTCCAGTGAGTCCTTCCCTCTCATCAGGTGGCCAAAGTATTTGAGTTTCAGCTTCAGGATCTGGCCTTCTAAAGAGCAGTCAGGGTTGATTTCCTCTAGGACTGACCGGTTTGATCGCCTTGCAGTCCAAGGGACTCGCAGGAGTCTTCTCCAGCACCAGAGTTCAAAGGCCTCGATTCTTTGGCGCTCAGCCTTTCTTATGGTCCAACTTTCACTGCCATACATTGCAACTGGGAAGACCATAGCCTTGACTATACGCACTTTTGTTGACAGGGTGATGTCTCTGCTTTTTAGTGTGCTGTCTAGATTTGCCGTGGCTTTCCTCCCCAGGACCAAGCATCTTTTAATTTCTTGGCTGCAGTCCCCATCTGCAGTGATCTTGGAGCCCAGGAAAATAAAATCTGTCACTACCTCCATTTCTTCCCCATCTATTTGCCAGGAATTGAGAGGGCCAGATGCCACGATCTTGGTTTTCTTAATGTTAAGTTTCAACCCAAGTTTTGCACTCTCCTTCTTCACCTGCAACGAGAGGCTCTTTAGTTCCTCTTCACTTTCTGCCATTAGAGTCGTATCATCTGCATATCTTAGGTTGTTGATATTTCTCCTGGCAATCTTAATTCCAACGTTTGAATGGATTACAGTCTCCTAACCTAAAGACTGGCCTCTTCATGTTTTTGCTTGAGACGTCATCCTGTAGCAGGAAAACTGGGGCTGCTTTCTGCCTTTGTTAAGATTTTTTTCTCCATTCCTCCTTTAGGGGAAATATTGTGCCTCCTTTTAATATTAAGAATAAAGACTATTTTAATCTGGGCTTCTCTTTTTCCTACATTAGTAACGCTGCTGTTAAGTGAATCTGGTTTCCCCATTGAGTTTGCTTCTCAGAAGTTCGCCAAAGGGGATCACATGACCCCGGGATGCTGTGACCGTCATAAATATGAGTCAGTTGCCAAGCATCCAGTTTTGGTCACCACGATGTAAAAAGATGTCGAGACTCTAGAAAGAGCGCAGAGAAGAGCAACAAAGATGATTGGGGGACTGGAGGCTAAAACATACAAGGAACAGCTGCTGGAATTGGGTATGTCTAGTTTAATGAAGAGAAGGACGAGGGGGGGGACATGATAGCAGTTATTCCAGTATCTCAGGGGCTGCCCCAAAGAAGAGGGAGTCAAGCTATTCTCAAAAGTGCCTGAAGGCAGGACAAGAAGCAACGGATGGAAACTTAGCAAAGAGAGAAGCAACCTAGAATTAAGGAGAAATTTCCTCACAGTTAGAACAATTAATCAGTGGAAGAATCTGCCTCCAGAAGCTATGAATGCTCCAACACTGGAAGTTTTAAAGAACAGACTGGACAGCCATTTGTCTGGAATGGTATAGGGTTCCTGCCTGAGCAGGAGGTTGGACTAGATGATCTCCAAGGTCCCTTCCAACATCATCATCATCATCATATTATTATTATTATTATTAATTTTGACTGTGGGGAGGCTGCATCATAAGTGTGAAAAAGTCCTTAAATCCCTTTTTTCCAGGCCATTTTAGCTTTAAACGGTCACTAAACAAATGGTTATAAATAGAGGACTATTTGTATATAAACTTGACCGGGAAAGAGGTTGGCCTAACCCAGGGGTAGGCAACCTCGGCTCTTTTATGACTCATGGACTTCAACTCCCAGAATTCCTGAGCCAGCATGGCTGGCTCAGGAATTCTGGGAGTTGAAGTCCATGAGTCATAAAAGAGCCGAGGTTGCCTACCCCTGGCCTAACCCATAATTTTGCCACTTGTGGAAGGTTATTTAAACCCATGGTTTTTTTTACTGTTCCTTTTGTTTTTTGTTTTGTTTTATTATTTAATAATTCTGACATGGAATCAGCATTTTTTTTAATTTGTTATATCCTATGAAAGGACTTGGCACCCCCTTAATAAATGTTTTTTTTTTTTTTTGGTTTGCCTGAATTACTTGGTTACTCTTATTTTACTATCTTTAACACCATTTTTACCACCTTTGCAAAGGTAAAAATGTTTTTTTTTTCTCGCAAATTCAAGGAAGACGCCAGAATTGAAATGCCAGTGTTTGAAAGGCCTGTATTAAGGCCTGCAATCTTTGTTTCCCCCCCCCAAAAAAAAGAACCGGAAGTTGTGCTGAAGGGGTTATTAAGACTGTAGCCCTTTGAGGTACGCGTGGGGCGGGGCGGGCGGGGGCAAAAGAGCCGTTAAACGTTCTTTCCTTTAGGAGCCAATCAGAAACGTCGGCTTCCCGCCGAAGGGCGGGACAAAAAAAAAGATTGACCAATTAAAATAGGAAAAGAGGAATGCCATTCTGCCCAATGGACTACTAAACCGTCTGCAGGATTTACGTGACGTCATCCACTTAGGCAATGTGCTTTTTGACTGATTGGCTCAAGGGAGGCTTGGGAGGCCCAATGAAAGCATCAGCGGAACATGATTGACACATGCCTTTTCAGCCAATAAACGGTGGAGTCATCTTTTAAAAAAAAAAAGAAAAAAAAAGAAAGCCAAACCACCAATCAGGCATCGAAGATTAAGATTAGCGAGGAAAAGGCGGGCAAAATCCAACCTTCCTCCCTTAAACCCTCCCCTCCTTCTACGCGCCCAAACGAGCCTAAGGAGACTGACACCGGCCTCCTCCACTCAGCACTGCGCCGGGGGGTGGGGTGGGGTCGCCGCTTTTGCCAATCAGCCAGCAGCACGCTCCCGGGCGGGGGGCGTGGGCGGGGCGTGTGTGTGTGGGGGGGGACGAAGTTCAACCCTTTTTTTTGGCCTTCCCCCTTACCTTTTTCTCAAGGCCATTTTGGAGGCGGGCCCGAGCGCCGCCCTTCCCAATCGCCGAGAGGGTAAAGCCGGTTTGATGGACAGCCGCGCCCGGCCAAACGAAGAGCCCGGGCTGAGGGCGCGAGAGCGAAGGCGGCCTCCGGGCCAATGGACGGCGTCGGAGCGAGCCAATAGGAGCGGGCGCCGAGCGGGTAGCCAATCCGAGGGCGGCGGGCGGCGGCCAGTGGCGGCGAGCGGCGGTGGCGGCGGCGCGGCCGGGCTCTATGGCGTCCGTGAAGGGCACGAGCGTCGTCGTCGGCGGCGGGCGAGGCGCCATGGCGGCCTTGGGGGGCGACGGGGAGCCGGGCGGCGGCCCGGGCGGAGGCCTGCCCTCCTCGTCGCAGTACGGGAACGGGCTGGGGGGAAGCGGCCCCGGGGGGGAGCAGGGCGGGCGGCTCCGCGAGGAGGAGGAGGAGGAGGAGATGCTGATCGAGGAGGCGGGCGGCGTCGGCCCGAGGGGCGCCCTCTCCTCCTCCGCCGCCGCCGCCGCCGCCGCCGCCTCCTCGCTGCCCTCCCGGGTCGGCCCGGCCGGCGTGGGCGCCCCCCACCACCACCCCTCTCACCCCGAGGAGCTGGAGGAGGAGGCCGGCCTGGGCGAGGGAGACCCCGGAGACTCCGCCATCGAGGACCCGGTGAGCATCCCGCGCGCCGGGCTGGGGAGTTTGGGGTGGGTGGGTGGGCGGCTTTCTCCCGGGCTGGGATGGAGGGATGGAGGGAGAAGGGAAGGAGAAAGGAAGGGAGGGAGGGAGGGGAGGATCTTTTAAAAAAATAAATAAATAAAAAAAGAGGAAAAATTAACCCAGGGAGGGTGGGAGGAAATGGGAATAATTTATTTATTTATTTTATTTTATTACATTTATATACCGCCCTTTCCCTGAGGACTCACCACCCCGAATAAGAGGAAGGGAAGGATTTTTTTTTTTTTAAAAAAAGAGGAAAATTAAAAAAAAAGGAAGGAAGGAGGGAGATGGGAGGAAGGGAAGGATTTGAAAAAAAAGGAAAAGGAAAAAAGGAAGGAGATGGGAATGGGAGGAAGGGAAGGATTTAAAAAAGAGGATAAATTAGGAAGGAAGGAGATGGGAGGAAGGGAAGGGTTTTAAAAAAAGGAAAATTAAAAAAGGAAGGAAGGAAATGGGAATAAGAGGAAGGGAAGGATTTTAAAAAGAGGAAAAGGAAAAAGGAAGGAGATGGGAATGGGAGGAAGGGAAGGATTTTAAAAAAAGGAAAATTAAAAAAGGAAGGAAGGAAGGAAATGAATAAGGAAGGGAAGGATTTTAAAAAGGAAAATTAAAGGAAGGAGATGGGAATGGGAGGAAGGGAAGGATTTAAAAAAGGAAACTTAAAAAAGGAAGGAAGGAAATGGGAATAAGAGGAAGGGAAGGATTTTAAAGGAAAATTAAAGGAAGGAGACGGGAATGGGAGGAAGGGAAGGATTTAAAAAAGGAAACTTAAAAAAGGAAGGAAGGAGATGGGAATAAGAGGAAGGGAAGGATTTAAAAGGAAAATTAAAGGAAGGAGACGGGAATGGGAGGAAGGGAAGGATTTAAAAAAGGAAAATTGAAGGAAGGGAAGGATTTAAAAAAGGAAAATTAAGGAAGGAAGGAGATGGGAATAAGAGGAAGGGAAGGATTTAAAAGGAAAATTAAAGGAAGGAGACGGGAATGGGAGGAAGGGAAGGATTTAAAAAAGGAAAATTGAAGGAAGGGAAGGATTTAAAAAAGGAAAATTAAGGAAGGAAGGAGATGGGAATGGGAGGAAGGGAAGGATTCAAAAAGGAAAATTAAAGGAAGGAGATGGGAATGGGAGGAAGGGAAGGATTTAAAAAACAAAAATTAAAAAAGGAAGGAAATGGGAATAAGAGGAAGGGAAGGATTTAAAAAAGGAAAATTGAAGGAAGGGAAGGATTTAAAAAAGGAAAATTAAGGAAGGAAGGAGATGGGAATATGAGGTAGGGAGGAAGCAAAGCATTTAAAAAGGAAAAATCAGGAAGGAAGGATTTTTTTATTAAAAGGAAAAATTAGGGTGGGAAGGGGGAAGGAAGGAGATGGGAATAAGAGGAAGGGAGAGAGGTAAGAATTGTAAAGAAAAATTGAGAGAAGGAAGGAGAGAATCTTTTAAAAAAGGAAAATGAAAGAGGCGGGGTGGAAGGAAGGAAGGAAGCAGATGGGAATAAGAGGAAGGGAGGAAGAGAATGGTTTAAAAGGGGGGGGGAAATTAAAGAGGGAGGGGGGGGAAGGAAGGAGATGGGGATAAGAGGGAGGAAAAGAATTTTTAAAAAAGGAAAAGTTAAAAGGGGAAGGAAGGTTGTAAATAAGAGAAAGGGAGGGAAGAAAGAATTTTAAAAAAAATGAAAGGGAGAATTTTTTAAAGGAAAAATTAGGGAGGGAAGGAAGGGTAGAATTTAAAAAACCCTCCTCCTCCCTTCCCCCCCCTCCTGCTTGGGTGCAGAACAATAAGAGGTGGATGCGCTCTTTTTTTAAAAAAATGATCTTTTTATGTTTTGAAATAAGGGCCGGGTTGCTTTACGCGCGGGGGGGGGGGAGAGAAAGCTCATTGGGGAGGAAAAGCGAGCCCCCTTTTTACTTTTACTTTTTTGCGCATTTTGAAAAAGAAAAGAGGGATGAGGAAGGGCAGCTGTTTGCTGGGGAGGAAAGATGGGACTGATCAATGGGGCTTAATGAGAGATCCCTGCAAGGGTGGGGGGGGGGCGAGGATTGAAAAGGGTTGGGGTCTTCTTTTCCGCAGGGAAGGCAAAGGCAGATCCAGGAAAGGGGGAGGGAACATCTTGAGAGACACGTGGCTGCTTGGAAAATGCCCCTAAGCAGACGCTTTGATGCCAGTGGGCCTTTTTGGGATGGTAGAGCTGCAGGGCAGGAAGAGACTCCATTGCTTCGCTCTGGAAAGCCGGCCTGGGAACAAAGAGCTTTAGCGGAGAGGATGGGATGGGAGCCTCCCGCTACTTGGGCCAATCTGGGGGAAAGACCCCCTTTCCCGGCTTCATTAAAGGCCGGCTGAGGGGCTTCTGGAACAATGGCTTTTGGGAGGCGGTCCACACGGAGCCTGTCATTTGTAGGGAATGATGTGTGTGTGTGTGTGTATAGATATAGGTATATGTATATGTATATGTAAAGGTTCCCCCGCACATGCGTGCTAGTCGTTTCCGACTCTAGGGGCCGGTGCTCATCTCCGTTTCAAGGCCAAAGAGCCAGCACTTGTCCGAGGACGTTCTCCGTGGTCACGTGGCCGGCGTGACTAGACTCCAAAGGCGCACTGAACGCTGTTATCTTCCCACCGGAGTGGTCCCTATTTTTCTACTTGCATTTTTACGTGCTTTCGAACTGCTAGGTTGGCAGAAGCTGGGATGAGTAACAGGCGCTCACTCTGCTACGTGGCACTGGGGATTTGACCCGCCAAACTGCCGACCTTCTGATCGACAAGCTCAGCATCCTAACCCACTGAGCCACCGCATCCCACATACATATATACATACATACATACACGTATATATATACATGTATATGTCCCTTTATTCTTTGTTAGCAAGCCAAAAAAATTTACATATATATGTATATATGTATATATGAATATATATATGTGTGTGTGTGTACATATATATATATATATATATATATATATATATATATATATATATATATATATATATATATATATATATATATATATATATATATATATATATATATATATATATATATATATATATATATATGTATGTATGTATGTATAAAGGGACGCGGTGGCTCAGTGGGTTAGGACGCTGAGCTTGTCGATCAGAAGGTCGGCAGTTTGGCGGGTCGAATCCCGAGTGCCGCGTAACAGAGTGAGCGCCTGTTACTCGTCCCAGCTTCTGCCCACCTAGCAGTTCGAAAGCACGTAAAAATGCAAGTAGAAAAATAGGGACCACTCCGGTGGGAAGGTAACAGTGTTCCGTGCGCCTTTGGCGTCTAGTCATGCCGGCCACATGACCATGGAGACGTCCTCGGACAAACGCTGGCTCTTCGGCTATGAAACGGAGATGAGCACCGGCCCCTAGAGTCGGAAACGCGGGAACCTTTACCTTTACCTTTTATGTATGTATATGTATGTATATGTATATGTATGTATGTATATGTATATAATTTAATTCATTAGATTTATATACCGCCCTTTCCCGAAGGACTCAGGGCGGTTTACAGGCCGTGTAAAATCAAACCAATACAAAAGTTAAAAACAATTAAAAAGATTAAATTATCCCTGAAAATAAAAACCCCAGTTAAAAATTCTCAGCCTGGGCCGGAGAGCTCAAAGAGCCAAGTCTTCAGGTCCCGGCGGAATGAACGCAGGTCGGTGGCAGTCCTGAGCTCCACGGGCAGCTGGTTCCAGAGGGCAGGCGCACCCACCGAGAAGGCCCTCCCCCTGGGTGTTACCCGCCGGCAATCTTTTACCGGTGGCACCCTGAGAAGACCCTCCCTGTGGGAGCGCACTGGACGAAGGGAGCTTGATGCTGGCAGCAGGTGTTCCCTCAAATATCCCGGACCCTCGCCATTTAGGGCTTTATAGGTCATCACCAGCACCTTGAATCTCACCCGGAGGGCAAGATGTGTGTGTGTGTGTGTGTGTATAAATAAAAATAATGTGGCTAGGTTTGGAAGAGGAATATGAGCAGTCTTCAGCTTAATGACTACAATTAACGTTAAAAATCTCTCTGGCTAAGTGGCCCATTGGCTAAGCATGTTTTGCCCCCAAAAGCCACCTGGTTCCTGGAGGTTTTTAAGAAGGGACTGGACACCCACTTGTCTTAATATTGTGTAGCTTCTCCTGCTTGAGCAGGGGGTTGGACTAGAAGACCTCCAGGGTCCCTTCCTGCTCTATTCCCATCTTACAACCTTCCTCGCCACGCTTGGGAAGTGAACCACTGCACTTATTTAAGTTAGTAACAACGTCGCTAAACGAATCTGGCTTCCCCCGTCGACTTTGCTTGTCAGAGCGTTGCCAAAGGGGCTCACGTGCCTGCCCCCCCCTCCCAGGACGCTGCGACGGTCATAAATATGAGTCAGATTGCCAAGCGTCTGGATTTGGGTCACATGACCATGGGGGACGCTGCCGCAAGGGTTGTCCAGTGTGAAAAATGGCCATCAGTCCCATTTTTTTCCAGCGCTGTTGTCCCTTTGAATGGTGCAAACGGACGTAAGTCGAGGACTTACCTGCATTGCTCCTTGGGATTGTTGCTCGCGAGATGTGGGTTGCTAGGACAACTTGAAGTGGGGTGGATTGGAAAACGAGCAAAAAAAAAAAAATGGGATCCGAGAGGGAAAATCCAGAAGGAAGCCTCACAATTCTGTTGCTAAGGGAGATATTTGTTCCGTGAATTTTGCCTCACTTTGCGACCTTTCTTGCCACAGTGATGAAGTCACTGCTGTTGTTGAGTTAGTAAAAGGGTTGTAAAATGCTTGAATCTGTTTTCCCCTGTTGACTTTTGTTTGTCGGAAGGTCGCGCTGGAACCATCATAAATATGAGTCAGTTACCAAGCATCTGAATTTTGATCCCGGGACCATGAGGTTTGATGCAACCGTCATAAGTGTGAAAAACGGTCCTAAGTCACTTTTTCCAGCGCTGTTGTATCTTTAAACCAGGGGTCTCCGAACTTGGTCCACAAGTCATCAAAGGGCCAAGTTTGAAGACCCCTGCTTGTGGACTTCAACTTCCAGAATTCCTCAGCCAGCGTGCCTGGCTGAGGAATTCTGGGAGGTGAAGTCTACAAGTCAAGTTTGAAGGGCCAAGTTTGAAGACCCCTGCCATAAAGTCACAAATAGTGATCATATGACAGTCCAGCGATTATAAATACGTGCTGGTTGCCAAGCACCCAAATTTTGTTTTGTGTTTTTTTAAATTATTGATTTTTTTAACATCACCTTAATATTTAGTAAACAGCGTGTTGTCTGGGTTTATATTTAAAAAACAACGATTAGTTTCTATAATTCTATAGTCCATATAGTAGCTTTGCTTGATTTTCTCTTCCAATAATATTCTCTTTTGCCAACCCTGAATTAATACAGTTCATTATTTTGCTAAATAACAGTTAAACATAGACATTTTCCTAATATTTCTGCAAATAATGACCACATCAAGCTTCTTTTCTAACTGATCATCCCTCGTCATAGATCCTGTTTACCAAATTCTTGTTTAAGTTTGTTTTCCCCGCCACGTTCAAAATATTCTTACCAGTTGAGATTTTCTCAAAAGTTAATTACAGTTAAGTATTTTAAGTCTTTTTCCTCATACAGGCCATCCCAATGCTTACATTTCTCATGTCTTAGAGAAAAAAAGAGAAAGAAAAAAGAAAGAAAGAAAGAAATAAGATAATATACTACTTAAAATACATGCCTTTCTTAGGCTAATGTACATTTATCTCTGGAATTTTTCTCTTCTTTTAAACCATATTCAAACATACGTTTAATCTTTAAATGTTCCATTTAACAAATCCAATGGTCTGACTCACGTTTGTGATAATTGCAGTGTCTCCCGGGGTCACATGATCCTTTTTTACGACTTTCTGATGGGGGGGGGTTTCCAACTTGGCCCTTTGATGACGTGTGGACTTCAACAAAGGGCCAAGTTTGAAGACCCCTCTACTAACTTAACAGCTGCACTGATTCACTTAAGAAATGTGGCAAGGAAAGCCGTAGAACGGGACAAAACCCAGCTTAACCAAATGTCTCGCTTAGCGGCAGAAATTTTGGGCTCCGTTCTGATCGTCAGTCAAGGACTTACCGATACTTCTGTCGGAAGCAGCCTTTTTTCCCCCCCCTCTTCCTGCTCATTTCCGCTCGTCCTTCCCTCCCCAGGAGCTGGAAGCCATTAAAGCCAGGGTACGCGAGATGGAGGAAGAGGCCGAGAAGTTGAAGGAGCTGCAAAATGAAGTCGAGAAACAGATGAACATGAGCCCCCCGCCCGGCAACGGTAATCCCCTCCAGGAAAACTCCTGCTTTCTGAAATTCAGCTGCTCAGTCAGGGGACCAGTTTGATTATTAAAGGTTGCGCGCACGCACACACACACAGATAAAATTTCATACAGGGGCATGAGTTTGTATTGGTATCCATGAGTATATACGACAACCGCTTTGGTCTGGTGGTTAAGGCACCAGATTAGAAAGCGGGAGACTGGGAGTCCCACCTTAGGCGTGAAAGCCGGCTGGTTGCCTTTGGGCCAATCACCAGGAGATTGGGAGTTATAGTCATGTCTGAGTGTGAAAGCTGGCTGGGTGCCTTTGGGCCAATCACCAGGAGATTGGGAGTTATAGTCCAGTCTCAGTGTGAAAGCTGGCTGGGTGCCTTTGGGCCAATTACCAGGAGATTGGGAGTTATAGTCCTGTCTCGGTGTAAAGCCGGCTTGGTGCCTTTGAGCTAATCACCAGGAGATTGGGAGTTATAGTCATGTCTGAGTGTGAAAGCCAGCTGGGTGCCTTTCGGCCAATCACCATGAGATTGGGAGCTATAGTCCTGTCTCTGTGAAAGCCAGCTGGGTGCCTTTGGGCCAATCACCAAGAGATTGGGAGTTATAGTCCTGTCTCTGTGTGAAAGCCGGCTGGGTGCCTTTGGGCCAGTCCCCAGGAGACGGTGAGTTTTAGTTTGCCTCAGGCATAAAAGCTGGGTGACTTCGGGCCAATCACCGGGGGACGGTGAGTTCTAGTCCCGCCTCAGGCACGAAAACCACCTGGGCCCAACCCACTTCACAGGATTCCGGTTATGGGAGAAATAGGAGAAAGCTGTGTTGGACATGTTTACCGCTTGAGTTATTTGCAAAAAATATTAAAAGCGGGATACTAGTAAATAAAGCATACGTGTTCTTTGTGCCCAAGGTATACGAAAACCCGGGTCCCATCGGACAGTCGCAATATGCTTTAATTTAATTTTATTTTTTTTGTCCTCGGAGAAAAGGTTATTCTGTGCTTTGTTCAATGTTCAAAGGTCATAAATTGGACAACTTGTTAAGGAAGCGTTTAATAGGAAATGGCAACCATTCAAATACTTAATATTAAGTATATACTCAAATAAAGTGCGGGGCCTCAGTTCTGGTACATTCCGTATCCATCTATGAGTGGGTCTGTACTTGTGTGTGCGCACACATGCACACACACACGCACGCACGTCCAAATTTCTCAAGAAGCTAGATTTGTCCCTTGCTGAGTTGGCTGAATCATATCTTTGCTCTCTTGAAATGGGAAAACGGCCCGGCAGGGTGGTGCGAAACGACATTTTGCCTGCTGGGAACCCCAAAAGACCGATTGCCTTGTGATTATCGTGTGTGGGGCTAATTCCAGGAAAGTAGGAACGCACAGTGCGCTGAAAAGGGAGTCTCAAATTCTCCTTTGCGTTAGCTAAAAGCGACTAGGACGTTTGGGCCTTGAAACAGAGGAAAAAGCATGCTGTTCCTGAGTAGCGACAGCAGGCAAGAAAATGTCTCCCTTCCACAGTTGACTCGAAGCTTCTTTTTCAAAAAAAGGCAACTTGACTGCTTTTTCTTTAATGAAACTTCTTGGATGAGAAGCGAAAAGCCATCATCTTAACACAAGAACAGATTGACAGAGCTGGAAGGGGCCTTGGAGGTCTTCTAGTCCAACCCCCTCCTGAAGCAGGAGACCCTATACCATTTCAGACCAATTGTTCTCCAATCTCTTCTTAAAATCTCCAGTGTTGGAGCACTCACAGCTTCTGAAGTTCCACCGGTTAATTGTTCTCACTGTCAGGAAGTTTCTCCTTAGTTCCAGGTTGCTTCTCTCCTTGCTTAGTTTCCATCCGTTGCTTCTTGGCCTGCCTTCGGGGGCTTTGGAGAATAAGGTGACCCCTTCTTCTTTGGGGCAGCCCCTCAAATATTGGAACACTGCTATCATGTCATCCTTAGTCCGTGTATTAATTAAACTATTTCAGACAAACGGTTGTCTAATCTCTTCTTAAAACACCTCCAGTGTGGGAGCACCCATAACTTCTGGTGGCAAGTCGTTCCACTGATCCGTCGACCTAACCGTCAGGAGATTTCTCCTTAATTCTAGGTTGCTTCTCTCCTTGATTAGTTTCCATCCGTTGCTTCTTGTCCTGCTTTCAGGTGCTTTGGAGAATAGCTTGACTCCCTCTTCTTTGGGGCAGACCCTGAGATACTGGAATAACTGCTATCATGTCCCCCCCCCCCTCGTCCTTCTCTTCGTTAAACTAGACACCCCCAATTCCAGCAGCTGTTCCTTGTATGTTTTAGCCTCCAGTCCCCTGATCCTCTTTGTTGCTCTTCTCTGCACTCTTTCTAGAGTCTCAGCATCTTTTTTCACATCGTGACAACCAAAACTGGATGCAATATTAAAACGTGGCTTTACCAAGGCATTATGAAGTGGTACTAGCACTTCACGTGATCTTGATTCTATCTATTCTATTAATGCAGCCCAGCACCGGGTTGGCTTTTGGGGCAGTTTCTTCCTGGAAAAAACAAACAGTCCAGCTGCCTTTTTGAACAAGCACCTTTGAGACAACCACGACCTGGATGACGGAGAATTTCCGCAGACACTTTCCTTTCCACATTATTTAATAATTCTGTTGGTTAATTGGTTGGTTAATTCTGTCTCTCCTCTACCCCCCCCTCCTCTTTTTCTCCTCTCTCTCTCCCTCTCCCCTCGCTTGTCTCTCTCCCCTCTGCTCTCTCCTGTCTCTCCCCTCTCTCCTGTCTCCCCGCTCTCCTCTCTCCCCCTCTCTCTTCTCTCTCTCTCTCCCCTCTTTTCTCTCTCTCTCCCCTCTCCTGTCTCCCCGCTCTCTCTCTCCCCCTCTCCTCTCTCTCTCCCCTCTCCCCTCTTTTCTCTCCTGTGTCTCCCTCTGTGTCTCCCATCTCTCCTCTCTCTCCCCTCTCCTGTCTCCCCGCTCTCTCTCCCCCTCTCCTCTCTCTCTCCCCTCTCCCCTCTCTTTTCTCTCCTGTCTCTCCCTCTGTGTCTCCCATCTCTCCTCTCTCTCCCCTCTCCTGTCTCCCCGCTCTCTCCCCCTCTCCTCTCTCTCTCCCCTCTCCCCTCTTTTCTCTCCTGTCTCTCCCTCTGTGTCTCCCATCTCTCCTCTCTCTCCCCTCTCCTGTCTCCCCGCTCTCTCTCTCTCCCCCTCTCCTCTCTCTCTCCCCTCTCCCCTCTCTTTTCTCTCCTGTCTCTCCCTCTGTGTCTCCCATCTCTCCTCTCCCCTCTCCTGTCTCCCCGCTCTCTCTCTCCCCCTCTCCTCTCTCTCTCCCCTCTCCCCTCTTTTCTCTCCTGTCTCTCCCTCTATGTCTCCCATCTCTCTCTCCCCCTCTCCTCTCTCTCCCCTCTCCTGTCTCCCCGCTCTCTCCTCTCTCCCCCCTCTCTTCTCTCTCTCTCCCCTCTCCCCTCTCTTTTCTTTCCTGTCTCTCCCTCTGTCTCCCATCTCTCTCCTGTCTCTCCCCTCTCCTGTCTCTCCCCTCTCTTGTCTCCCTCCTCTCTCTCTCCCCCTCTCCCCTAATCTCTCTCCCCTCCTGTCTCTCCCCCTCTCTCCTGTCTCTTCCCTCTCTCCTTTCCCCCCTCTTCTCTCTCTCTCCCCCCCTCCTCTCTCCTGTCTCTTACCCCCTCTTCTCTCCCCCCCCCGTCTCTCTGTCTGTCTCTCTCTCTCTCTCTCTAGCTGGCCCAGTCATCATGTCTTTAGAAGAAAAGATGGAAGCCGATGCCAGATCTATATACGTAGGAAATGTGAGTTTTTCCCCCTCCTTACACCCCGGCTTTCTTCAAGCGAGGACGAAGCCTTGCCTCCTGAACCGGACCCGTCTTCCCTTCCAGGTAGATTACGGGGCAACTGCGGAAGAATTGGAAGCTCACTTCCACGGTTGTGGTTCCGTCAACCGCGTGACGATCCTGTGCGACAAATACACGGGTCATCCGAAGGGGTGAGTGAGCTTTTCCAAGGGGGTGTGTGAGGTGGAGATTAGTCTTGGCTTGAAAGTGGCCTTAAAAGCTCCAGAGTTGGTACGGTAGAATACAGGTAGGTCTTGACCCTTTCGTTGAGTGACCGTTTGAGGTTACAACGGCGCCGAAAGAACTGACGTGCGACTGTTTTTTCCTATTTATGATCCTTGCAGCATCCCCGTGATCGTGTGGTCAAAATTTGCAGGCTTGGCAACTGTTTTTACGACGGTTGCCGTATCCCGGAGTCACACGATCCCCTTTTGCGACGTAGTTGCACTGTTGTCAAGTGCAAATTCAAGTAAACACTTCGTTTATCAAGCTTTTCTGGCATTATACCTAATAAGGGACGAACTTGTAACCCCTCCAGTGATTCACTTGCCGACTGCGGCGAGAAAGGTCGCAAAATGGGGGCAACAGCCACTTAACAAACGGTCTCGCCTAGCAACAAAAAAGCTGGGCTCAATTGTGGTGGCAAGTCAAGGACAGCCTGTGTTGTCCTGCGACCTCTGTTGATTCAAACCCAGATAAGTCCTCAATTTATAACAGTTTGTTTAGCGACAGTTACAACCGTTGCGACCGTTTTTCACAAATTAACGACCGTTTCCAGCAACCCCGGATGGCAAAAACAGGGCGAAACCTGGCTAGCAACAGAAATTTGAGGCTGGGTTGTGGTTGTAAGTTGAGGAGCCTGAACTGTCTTAACCGTCCGTCCTCCTTCTGACCATCTTCTCAAGGTTCGCCTACATTGAATTTTCCGACAAGGAGTCGGTGCGGACTTCGTTGGCGTTAGACGAGTCCCTCTTCAGGGGGAGACAAATCAAGGTGGGTACACCATTTTCACACAACACACACACACACACACACACACACCACTCTGTGCCTGACTCTTGAATAGCTTTTTTGCGGCCATCCCTTGGACTGAACCATCTAAGCCAGGGATAGGCCACCTTGGCTCTTTTATGACTGGTGGGACTTCAACTCCCAGAATTCCTCAGCCAGCCATGCTGAGGAACTCGAGGACTGGTGGACTTCAACTCCCAGAATTCCTCAGCCAGACATGCTGAGGGACTCGAGGACTGGTGGACTTCAGCTCCCAGAATTCCTCAGTCAGCCACGCTGAGGAACTCGAAGACTGGTGGACTTCAACTCCCAGAATTCCTCAGCCAGCCACGCTGAGGTACTCGAGGACTGGTGGACTTCAGCTCCCAGAATTCCTCAGCCAGCCACGCTGAGGAATTCGAGGACTGGTGGACTTCAACTCCCAGAATTCCTCAGCCAGCCACGCTGCGGTACTCGAGGACTGGTGGACCTCAACTCCCAGAATTCCTCAGCCAGCCACGCTGAGGAATTCGAGGACTGGTGGACTTCAACTCCCAGAATTCCTCAGCCAGCCACGCTGAGGTACTCGAGGACTGGTGGACTTCAGCTCCCAGAATTCCTCAGCCAGCCACGCTGAGGAATTCGAGGACTGGTGGACTTCAGCTCCCAGAATTCCTCAGCCAGCCACGCTGAGGAATTCGAGGACTGGTGGACTTCAACTCCCAGAATTCCTCAGCCAGCCACGCTGAGGTACTCGAGGACTGGTGGACTTCAACTCCCAGAATTCCTCAGCCAGCCACGCTGAGGTACTCGAGGACTGGTGGACTTCAGCTCCCAGAATTCCTCAGCCAGCCACGCTGAGGAATTCGAGGACTGGTGGACTTCAACTCCCAGAATTCCTCAGCCAGCCACGCTGAGGTACTCGAGGACTGGTGGACTTCAACTCCCAGAATTCCTCAGCCAGCCACGCTGAGGAATTCGAGGACTGGTGGACTTCAACTCCCAGAATTCCTCAGCCAGCCACGCTGAGGAACTCGAGGACTGGTGGACTTCCAACTCCCAGAATTCCTCAGCCAGCCACGCTGAGGAACTTGAGGACTGGTGGACTTCAACTCCCAGAATTCCTCAGCCAGCCACGCTGAGAAATTCGAGGACTGGTGGACTTCAGCTCCCAGAATTCCTCAGCCAGCCACGCTGAGGAACTCGAAGACTGGTGGACTTCAACTCCCAGAATTCCTCAGCCAGCCACGCTGAGGAACTCGAGGACTGGTGGACTTCAGCTCCCAGAATTCCTCAGCCAGCCAAGCTGAGGAACTCGAGGACTGGTGGACTTCAACTCCCAGAATTCCTCAGCCAGCCACGCTGAGGAACTTGAGGACTGGTGGACCAACTCCCAGAATTCCTCAGCCAGCCACGCTGAGGAACTCGAGGACTGGTGGACTTCAGCTCCCAGAATTCCTCAGCCAGCATGGAAACCTCTCCCTTTTCCCCTCAGTGTGGCTGGCTCAGGAATTCTGGGAGTTGAAGTCCCCGAGTCATATAAAAGAGCCAAGGTGGCCTAGCCCTGATTCTAAGCAGTGAAAAGGTGAGATTTTTGCTTCGGAGCCCTTCCCTTCGGGACCGTTCCAGTGTGGGATTCCCCCCCTCCCCCCGTGCTCTGAGCTTGGCGGTTTTCTTGCAGACATTTTGTGACCCAGCTGGGGAACCTCACCAGTGCTAGAAGGCCGTAGTTGGGTTTGTGGAGAGGAGGAGAAAGAGGAAGGACACTGGTGTGTTCAGTGCGCTGATGATGGCAACAGGTTTGGTAATGAAACATCAAGAAAATCACCAACCTAGTGAGAGCACCAAGGATTCGCCTCCTCCTCCCCCCCTCCCCTCCCGTAATCCCACTCCTTTTTTGGAACTGATGATGTTCCCTAGTTGGGTCTTGAAACGTCTGCCGGAAAGCCACGGAGCTCAGAGAGCACCAAGGGCCCCCCAGTACAACTCTACTCCCCTACAACGATGAATTCCCCCCGTTACGGGGAGGTGTCTGCATTCTCTAGGGTGCAAGCAGAAAGGTGAGGAATTGCTACCCAGCGTAAGCCTGCCTTGCCTTAGCCCCTGAGCCTGACCTGCAAGGTTATGTGTACATCCGAACTAGACTGTGTTGTTTCTCTGGGCCATATGTATATGTGTGTGTGTGTGTGTGGAGGGGTATGCATTATTATAACTCATGTTTATGCAATGTATATAGGAGGTGGTTACCCTTTGAGAGCTGTGTGCAACAAAAAAAAAATAATGTATGCTGGTTAATGTGCATTTAAAGTGATAAATTATTCTGCTCTAATCTGTTCTATGTTACTCTGTTCTAATCTGTTCTATGTTATTCTGTTCTGATCTGTTTGTTCTGTTATTCTGTTCTGCTCTAATCTGTTCCATTATTCTATTCTGATATAATCTGTTCTGTTGTTCTATTCTGTTCTAATCTGTTCTGTTCTATGTTATTCTGTTCTGCTCTAATCTGTTCTGTTCTGTTATTCTATTCTGCTCTAATCTGTTGTTATTCTATTTTGTTCTAATCTGTTCTATGTTATTCTATTCTGCTCTAATCTGTTGTTATTCTATTTTGTTCTAATCTGTTCTGTGTTATTCTGTTCTAATCTGTTCTGTTATTCTATTCTGCTCTAATCTGCTCTATGTTATTCTATCTGCTGTAATCTGTTCTGTTCTGTTATTCTATTCTGTTCTATGTTATTCTGTTCTTTTCTGTTCTAATCTGTTCTGTTATTCTATTCTGTTCTATGTTATTCTGTTCTGTTCTATTCTGTTATTCTGTTCTGTTCTATCCTGTATTATTCTATTCTGTTACTCTTTTCCATTCTGTTCTAATCTAATCTAATCTCACTTTTAGGTGATTCCCAAACGGACCAACCGCCCAGGCATCAGCACCACAGACCGAGGCTTCCCCCGGACCCGGTACCGAGGGCGAGGGTCCGGCTACAGCAGTTCCAGGGCCAGGTTCTACAGCGGCTTCAGCAGCCGTCCGCCCCGAGGGCGTGCATACAGGTCTGACCCAAAGGGGAGAGGGGGCAATCGATCCTCCGTAGGTCAGACGGCCAGGCAGCGGAGCTACTGGATTAGACTAGCAATCACAGGCTTAAAACCTCCGGCCTCTCTTCTTATTGATCCCCTGAGACAGACCAATGCAAGGGATCCCGCAAGCCAGAATACAGCTGGTCCTCGGCTTATATAACACTTCACTTAGTGACCCTTCAGAATTACAACATCACTGAAAGGAAAAAAAAAAGGGAGTCTCCACCGTTTTTCACACTTAACAGCCGTCGCGGCATGTCTCACGGTCAATGTGATCCAAATTCGGACGCTCAGCAACCGGCTCGTATTTATGACGGTCGCAGCGTGCCCGGGGGTGTCACGTGATCCCCTTTTGCGACCTCCTGACAAGCAAAATCAAATGGGGGGGGGGTTTAGTTAAGCCAGATTCGCTTTATGACCCTCTCACTCACTTAACCACTGTGGCAGGAAAGGTTGTAAAGTGGGACGCTCCAGTGTCTCGCTTAGCAACGTAAGCGGTGGGCTGGTCGTAAGTCAAGGGCTGCCTATCGATTTTGGTAAGAAAGAGAGTCTGAAAATGATTAGGCGACAGTCCCGCGATCAAGAATTTCTACATTTTACTGGACATAGGCCGTTTCGGGACACCCCGTAAAATCGAAGCTTTCAAAATGATCGGCTTTAATCTTTCATTGTTCAGGTAGTCCTCGATTTAACAACAGTTCCTTTAGCGACCAAAGTCACGCCAGCGCCGGAAAGGGTGATTTGTGGCCGTTTTTCACATGACCATCGTAACATTCCTCCTCCTCCCCCCCCCCTCGTGGTCACATGATCAAAATCCAGACGCCTGGCAACCGACTCGTATTTATGACGGCCGCAGCGTTGTTCCCTGGGGGGGGGCAGGCGATCCCCTCTTGCGACCTTTTTGACCAGTTAAAATCGTCCCTTAACCGTGGTCCTAATTTTTAACGACTGCGGCGATTCGCTTAACAGCCGCAGGGGGGTGGGTGGGCGAGAAAAGGCCGTAAAATAGGAAGCGGAAGCCGTTTAACAGCGACGGGAAAGTTGGGCTCCGTTTGCCGCGCCCGTCACTTCGAGAGCGCTCCTGGCCCCGATCCAACATCCTGAAATCCAAATTTTTCAGCAACGTCGCGTTTTGAACTCGTCCCGGTTCTTGAAGGCAAAACTGAGTAAGTTGTAAAGTTAGTTTTCAGGACCTCGGAAGCCAAGGCCAAAAAAAAAAAAAAAGGAACATTTTACCGCACAGCGTTGGAGTGTACCATTGTGTACCTCTTTGTGGTGTTGCAGGGTGTTGTTGCTGAGGTGGAAGATGGGGGCTGCTCAGCCTCCAAATCAAGGAATCTTTTTCTCCCCCAGGTCAGAGAAAGAAAGAGCTGGGGGGGGGGTGGAGGGAGGAAGGAAGGAGAGAAAGAAAGAAGAAAGAAAAAGGGAAGAAAGGAAAGAAAAAGGGAAGGAAGGAAAGGAAGAAAGAAGGAAGGAGAGAAAGAAAAAGAAAGAAAGACAAAAAATACGCCAAAGCCATAGGGACGGAGGTCACAAAAGGTCCCAGCCACCCCCCCCACCCCCCCCACCCCGTTTGGAAATGCAGATGTAGTTTTTCACGTTTGGAGGATTTCGGCCCCCATGTCTGTAGGTTTTTAAAAGCTTTTTTTCTTTTCTTTTCTTTTTTTAAAAATTACCTCTTTCATTAATGTGTTTCCTTCTTCTTTTTCACAGGGGCCGGGCCAGAGCGACCTCATGGTATTCCCCTTACTAAAAACAAAAACACACACACAAAAAAAATGGTTGTTTTAGGAAGGAGGAAAAAAAAAAAAGGAAAAAAAAATGAAGATTGTTACCATGATGGAAAAAAAAAATTATATATATACATACATATATATATATATATATATATATACTGTTGGCGGGAGGAGGTTGTTTCTTAAACGCTGTGCAGAGAAAGAGGGTTGACCTATAACGGGGCAGGAGGGGAGGAAACAAGCTTGTGGGTCGGCCCAGTTGTTGGTCAAAACTTGCCTGGTAGTGTTGTCCGGAGTTTCCCTTCTCCGCCCGCCCTTCTCCGTTGTTTTTTTTTGGCAGATTTTTGGGGAATTCTTCCTCTTCTGTTTTTACAAAGGGGGCAGTGCTGGGAAGGCTGTGTGAGGATGTCCCTTCCAGATTCTGTGACGCTTTCGTTTTCCTCCTTGCACCCTTCCTCTCCACTGCGTGTGTTTTTTGTGTCTGTGTGTGTGTCTGTGCATATATTTCCCTGCTTGGTTTCCGCTGCCTTTGCGTTGCTTTGCCCTGCCCTGCCCTTCCTCCAACCTAAACAGATTAGCCCAGAAGAAGCTGACATTCACGGTTTTGTAGCCGGGGGAAAAAAAAAAAAAAGCTGGCATCCACGGCTTCGTAGCCGGAAAGAAGCTGGCATTCATAGCCGGGAAGTAGCTGGCATTCACGGTTTCATAGCCTGAAAGAAGCTGGCGTTCATAGCCGGGGGTAAAAAAAAGCTGGCATTCACGGCTTCGTAGCCGGAAAGAAGCTAACATTCACGGCTTCATTGTTACCTTTTACCCAGACATCTCTCGCCCGATCTATGTTTTTTTGCCCAGGACATCCTCGAAAATGCCACATCCCATTCTGGGATTCTTCCCTGCTTCTGCCCACATCCCATCACCCTTTTGGTCTTTTTCCCCTGGATTTTGTCCTGAACTCAAAAGCATTGTTCTAAACCCCCCCAAAAAAAGAAACTCGGGTGATTCTCGTTTAAAAACACCCTTCCTTCCTTCCTTCCTTCCTTCCTTCCTTCCTTCCTTCCTTCCTTCCTTCCTTCCTTCCTGTCTGATGCCCACCATTTCAGGTCATAGGTGTCTTGCGCCCCTCAATTCTTCCTCCATTCTCTATCTAAAGGGGTTTGTTTTATATGCCTTGTTTGAGTGTCTTTATCTTTACAGGTTGCTTTATTTTTTAGCCTGAAGAAATAACGCCGAAACCTGAAGCTGTAGAGAAACCAGGGGCAGGGGTGGGGGAGGAAAAAAATAAAAAAAATAAAAATAAAAAAAAAATATCCCGGGAGGGGTTTGTTGGGTTATTGAGAACCAGAATGACTTTAAAAAAAAATGGGAGGAAAAAAAAAAGGGGAAAAAAATATTTCAGGTTGGAGGGAGGGGAACAGAGGAAGGAAGCCGAATGTTATAAGGGTGGAAAAAAAAATAAAATAAAAAATAAAGATGTTTTTGGAAGAAACGAGCGTGGGTACGGTGCCTTTTTTTGGGCTGCTGCCGAAAAGCAGGCTCAACGGCGAGTCTCTTCGTGACCGTTTCAAAGTTATAAACGGCCCCGAGAAAAGCGACTTGGCGACCGTGTTTCACGCTTAGCGTCGGTTGCAGCATCCCCACCCCACCCCGTCGCCCTGTGATCAAGATTCAGACACTTGGCAACTGGCTTATATTTATGACGGTCGCAGCATCCCCAGGATTGTGTCGATCCCTTTTGGGGCAACCTTCCGACAGAATTAATGGGGGATTCGGTTAACAATGGCAAGTTGAAAGGTCATAAAACGAGGCAAAAATTCACCACAGAAATTTGGGGCTCACCCGCTTGGTCGTAAGTCGGGGACTATCTGTAGAATGGCGTGCCTGGTTGGTGACTGCTATTGCTCCAGGTGGCTGAACTGGCCTGTACAGACTTGTCCTTGACTTAACCGTTTGTTTAGTGAGGGTTCAAACTCATCAATGGCGCTGAGAAAAGGGTGATTTACAATTGCTCCTCGCACTTACGACCGTTGCAGCCCCAGGATCAGGTGATCAGATTTCGGCTGCTTTACAACGGATGCAGCATCCTGGGGTCACGTGATGGCCAAAGTCAATGGGGGGAGGCTGGACTCGGTTTTAACGACTGCCTGATTCTCTCTTAATGTCCAGTGATTCGCTTACCGTCCATGGCCAACAAAGGTAAAAGTGGGTGCGGCTTGCTTTGCAACGGAAACACTGGTCTTAAGTCGAGGGGACTCCCTGTCCAGTGTGGCAGTTTCCTTGTACCTGCTTGGAATTGCATGACTCAGAAAGTTCCTCTGATTTGCAAAGTGCAAATCCCGATGAAGGTGAGCTGGGAGGGAGGGGCATACAGGTACTCCTTCACTCTACAACTGTTCCATTGAGTGACCGAAGTTAACACACTGAAAAAAAACAACAGAAACCCAGCCATTTTTTTTCACGGGAGCGTTGCACCATTTTGCCCATCGTCATTTGACCAAAACTCAAATGTTGGGGACTGGTGTGACAGTTGCAGTGTCCTGGGGACCCGTTTTGTGACCACCTGATGGGCAATAGTCCACAGGGAAGTCAAGATTCCCTTCGCGACTGTTCACTAACTTACAACTGCAATCATTTCCCTTAACTGTGGCAAGGAAGGTGGTAGGTAAAGGTTCCCCCGCACATGCGTGCTAGTCGTTTCCGACTAGGGGCCCGTGCTCATCTCCGTTTCAAAGCCAAAGAGCCAGCGTTTGTCCGAGGACGTCTCCGTGGTCGTGGCCGGCATGACTAGACGCCAAAGGCGCACGGAGCGCTGTTACCTTCCCACCGGAGTGGTCCCTATTTTTCTACTTGCATTTTTACATGCTTTCGAACTGCTAGGTTGGCAGAAGCTGGGATGAGTAACAGGCGCTCACTCTGCTACGCGGCACTCGGGATTCAACCCGCCAAACTGCCGACCTTCTGATCGACAAGCTCAGCGACCTAACCCACTGAGCCACCGCGTCCCTGGTGGTAAAATGGGGCAAAACTCTTTCCGTCTAGCAACAAAGTTTGGGCACAACTTTTTAAGTTTTGAGGACTACCTACGTTGATTTGAGTTTTAAGGGATGGAGCACATTCTGGTTCGCGTGTTTTCCCCCGGTTTTGACGCTTCTGTGTCATATGAGTGTGCGTGTGAGTATGCGCATGATGGTATTTTTGAGAGCTGAACACAACGAAATTTAAAGTGTACTGATTAGTGCGCATTTAAAGTACAAAGTTTTTATTCTATGCTGCTCTGTTCCTATTCCATTCCATTGTTCTGTTTTATTATTTTAGTCTAGTCTATTTTATTATTCTAGTCTATTATTATTCTATTCTATTTATTCTGGTCTAGTCTATTCCTCTCTACTCTCCATTCCAATCCCATCCCATTCTGTCTCTTATTCTATCCTGTAATTCTATTTCTATTTCTGTTCTGTTCTTGTTGTTAGTTGCAAAGTCATGTCCGACCCATCGCGACCCCATGGACAATGTTCCTCCAGGCCTTCCTGTCCTATTCTGTGTCTATTATTTATTCTTACTCTATTATTCAATTTATTCTACTCTATTCCTCTCTGTGCTTCATTCCCATCCCATTCCTTTCTCCTATTCTATTCCATTCCATTCCATTTTTTCTTTTCTATTCCATCCCATCCCATTCCTTTCTCCTATTCTATTCCATTCCATTTTTTCTTTTCTATCCCATCCCATCCCATCCCATCCCATTCCTTTATTCTATTCTATTCTATTCCATTCCATTCTATTTTTTCTATTCCATCCCATTCCTTTATTCCATTCCATTCCATTCCATTCTAATTCTATTCTATTCTATTCTATGCTATTCTTTTCTATTCTATTCCATTCCATTCCATTCCATTCCATGTTTAATATCCTATCCTATCCTATCCTATCCTTGGTGGAGCAGTGGGCTAATGCCTCCTTAAGTAACACCAGCTGCCTGCAATTAGCGCAGGTTCGAGTCCCACCAGGCTCAAGGTTGACTCAGCCTTCCATCCTTCCGAGGTAGGTAAAATGAGGACCCAGATTGTTGGGGGCAATTAAGCTGACTTTGTAATAATGCTGCTTGGGGGGGGTGTGAAAGCCCTAATAAGCAGGCATATACATAGAATGAAGGCTACTGCTAAGCTTGTAAGCCACCCTGAGTCTTCGGAGAAGGGCAGGATATAAATGGAATTAAAATAAAAAAATAAAAATAAATATCCTAGGAATTGAAGTCCACACCTCTTAAAAGTTATCTAGCTTGAAAAGCAGCCTTGCAGTTTGCCTAACCATCATGTTCTACGGACCAGCAGCGCTGTAGCCTAAACCTGCAACGGCAAAGATTATACTTAACCTGCTTCCTGCCTTTGCAGCCAGAAAGTCAGGTGTTTGCATTTACCCACCAACCATTTTTTCTCCCCCCCCCAGGATGAAAAAGGAACGAAGCAGGCGGGTTGCAGCTAGAGGATTGCAGAATCCGTACCGAGCTTTCCCGTGAGAAATTCTGTTCCAACAAATCTTGTCACATTCCAAAATGCGGTTTTGTTTGCTCCACTTTGTCCCTGTCCCTTTGCAAGAAGAAGAAGAAGAAGAAGAAGAAGAAGAAGAAGAAGAAGAAGAAGAAGAAGAAGAAGAAGAAGAAGAAGAAGAAGAAGAAGAAGAAGAAGAAGAAGAAGAAGAAGAAGAAGGAAAGAAAGAAAAAGAAAGAAAGAAAGAAAGAAAGAAAGAAAGAAAGAAAGAAAGAAAGAAAGAAAGAAAGAAAGAAAGAAAGAAAGAAAGAAAAAGAAAAGGGCCATGAATGGAAGCAAAGCCAGATTAAAAATAAATATTTTTAGGGCGCAACGGAAGATGGGCGAGAACCGGTTTGCTGCCACGGCTAAAGGCCTGGGCCTGCAGTCTTGGAGTTAATGCTCCCGTTTGGCCACAAACCAGCTTGACGGCTTCTAAACCAGTTTACTGGCTTAAGGAGAAGATGTTAAATTCTGCTAATCCTTAAAACGGACTGTTGCATCAGTTCTGTAATTGGGGGTGGGGGGGCAGGGTTTATCTTAGCTTAAAAATTAGCCGAATGACTCTATTGGGGCGGGGGTGCCCTTTTGAATATCCCCATGGGGCGATTCCAGGAGGCCCAGTTAACACAGGTAATTCTCCATTTAGCAACCCAAGTTAAGACAACACTAACAAGCAGGCATATACATAGAATGAAGGCTATTGCTAAGCACATTGATTTGTGCTTTAGATTGTAAGCCACCCTGAGTCTTCGGAGAAGGACGGGATATAAATGGGATTAAAAAACAACAAAACACTTTGGGGGGGAAAAACCCGACTTAAAATAGCTGATCCGACCGTTGCCAGTGCCTGCCATCATACGATTAAAACTCGGGCGCTTGGCAACTGGTTTATTGGTTAAATGACAATTGCAGCGTCCCCGGGACCCCGCGATGGCCTTTTGGGACCGTCTCAAGCCAGCTTCCGACGGGCGTCGATGGGGGGAAAGCCACGCACATTTAAAAGGCCGAACGGTTGACTTGACAAGCGCACGGATTTGCTGAACCGGCGCAAAAAAAAAAAGTGGTAAAAAATCGGGGCGCGACACGCCATGGAAATTCTACACCCAACCGTGCTCATAAGTTGAGGAACACATTGTACCACCTCGGGGAAGAAAATCGAGAAGTCAAGGTGATAGGATCTTGCCAAAGGAAACCCCCGCCCCCCCCCTTTTGGTTGTCCCAAAGGTGCTTTCTTTTTTCCAGGAGGCAACTGGTCTTTCTTGTTTCTCTTTGAAGATGTTTCGCTTCTCGCCCCAGGAGCTTCTTCAGGTTCTGACTGGATGGTGGGGAAACGGAAGGATTTATACTCCTTTGCAGACATCCGGTCGTTTGCCTTCTTTTAAGAGCAGCGATGGCGAACCTTTTAGAGACCGAGTGCCCAAACTGCAACCCAAAACCCACTTAGGTATCGTTGGGTGCCGGGTGGGCGTGGCCCATTGGGTGGGCATGGCTGCAGGGGTCACGGCAGACTGGGTGGGATTAAAAATTTCAATCAATCATCAATGCCAACTTTGCGAGATTTTTTTTTCCCCTGAGAAAAGTTGAAATTGATTGATTGATGGAACCTTTTTTTTTTCCCCGCACATGGCGGTGGAGGTTTTATAAAACTCAGCTGAAGGCCTAGGCTAGGAGTAGGCAACCTCGGCTCTTTTATGACTCACGGACTTGAACTCCCATCTTTGAGGGGCAGCCCCTCAAGTATTGAAACACTGCTATCATGTCCTCCCTCACCCTTCTCTTCATTAAACTAAAAAAGGTAAAGGTAAAGGTTCCCCCGCACTTGCATGCTAGTCGTTTCCGACTCTAGGGGCCGGTGCTCATCTCCGTTTCAAAGCCGAAGAGCCAGCGCTCGTCCGAGGACGTCTCCGTGGTCATGTGGCCGGCATGACTAGACGCCAAAGGCGCACGGAACGCTGTTACCTTCCCACCGTAGTGGTCTCTATTCTTCTACTTGCATTTTTACGTGCTTTCGAACTGCTAGGTTGGCGGAAGCCGGGACGAGTAACAGGCGCTCACTCTGCTACGCGGCACTCGGGATTCGACCCGCCAAACTGCCGACCTTCTGATCGACAAGCTCAGCGTCCTAACCCACCGAGCCACCGCGTCCAGACATCCCCAATTCCAGCAATCGTTCTTCATGTTTTACCCTCCAGTCCCCTGATCATCTTTGCTGCTCTTCTCTGTACTCTTTCCAGAATCTCAACATCTTTTTTTTTTAATATCATGGTGACCAAAACTAGATGCCGTATTCCAAGCGTGGCCTTACCAAGGCCTTGTAAAGTGGTATTAAATTCTTGCCCCCAAAAGACTCCGAAGCTTAGCCAGGGATTTTCCCCGAGTGGATTTTGTTTCCCCCCCCCTTTTATTTAGCTTATTAACAGTCAAGTGTTTTATTTCCCTTTAAGTCTACAAAGCAGTCCAAAAAAAATGAGCCTCCTGGGGGGGTGGGCAGAGGAAGGGGGGGGGAAATGTTGCACGTTTAACTTCCAGGAAAGCAAAAGTTAAGTGTGTTAGTGCACACGCGTGTGCTTCGGCCTGAGTGATCCCTCCCTGGGTATGACGCTGTGCCACTCCTTCAGCGATCCTCTCTCCTTTAATTGGTACTAAAACCTGCTATTAATTCTGAGCCCTGAAAAACGGGAAAAAAAATTGGATACAGGAAGTCCTGGACTTGCAAGTTCGTTTAGCGACCGTTCGGAGTTACAACGGCACCACAAAAGGACTGTTTGTCATACGTACGACCATGGCAGCCTCTCCCTGGACACGCTATCAAAATTCAGAGGCTTATTGACTCCTATTTATGACAGTCGCAGCATCCCCAGGTCACATGATCTCCTTTTCTGATCTTCTGACAAGCAAAGGGGAAGCCAGATTCGCTTAACAACCAGGCTACCGACTTACGACAAGCTGCAGTGATTCACTTAACAACGGTGGCAAGAAAGGTCGGAAAATGGGGCAGTTAACTCGCTTAATTCTCACTTAAGCAAAAGACACTTGGGGCTCAACGGTCGTTAAGTCGAGGACTGCCTGTACATTCCAGATTTGGGAGGGCAAAACCGACAGCTGAAACCGTCTTTCGTGTACAGCGGCCGTTTTGTTTCTCTTCACTGCAAGCAAATAATGCTAGGGGAAAAAAAAAGATTTCTGCATAAAGATTTGCACATTTATATGTCCCAAAGGTGCCTTTTTTTTTCAGGAGGCAACTGGACTGCCAGGTTTTTCTTTGAAGACGTTTCGCTTCTCATCTAAGAAGCTTCTTCAGTTCTGACTGGAGAGTGGGGAATGGAAGGATTTATACTCCTCTGCAGTCATCTGGTCATTTGCCTTCTTTTAGAGAGTTGTTGAGGCCACTTGGAGGTTTGTCTGTGTCCTCAGGGTCGTCCGAGCGGTGCAAACGGGCGGGGAACCTTCTCGGAGCTACTGAAAAGATTGTGTGTTCAATTTTGAGCAGTGCTTTTTTTGTAAAATAAAAAGGTGCCGGAACTCACACGTCATACAACCCGCCCTTGCCTACCCTACAAGGTTCCATCCAAAAAAGGTGCCGGAACTCCGTTCTGAGCGTTCTATGAGGAAAAAAAGCCCTGATTTTGACCCAGAGCTGGCATCCACGTGGCCTCAACGACTCTCTAAAAGGCAAATTTATTATTTATTTATTTATTATTATTTATTAATTTAATTTATATACCGCCCTTCTCTCAAGAGACTCAGGGCGGTTAACAGGGCAATACATAAAAACAGGTACAAAAAAATTAAAATTATTAAAACATGATTAAACAGTGCCCATAATAATACAAATTTAAAATTAAAATCATAGTAACAATCCCACCCCGTCCCATCAGGCCAGGCCCGCTTCGTTAAAGAGATGGGTTTTAAGGTCGCGCCGGAAGGAGCGGAGATCGGGCGCCATCCGGAGCTCTACCGGAAGATGGTTCCATAAATCCGGTGCACCCACAGAGAACGCTCTCCCCCTGGGGGTCACCAGTCGGCATTCTTTGACTGGCGGCACCCTGAGGAGGCCCTCTCTGTGGGAGCGTACTGGGCGGAGGGAAGATGACGCCGGCTGCAGGTGCTCCCCAAGGTATTCTGGACCCATGCCATGGAGGGCTTTGTAGGTCATTACCAACACCTTGAACCTCACCCGGAAGACAACTGGTAACCAATGCAGCTCGCGGCGCAAAGGTGTAACACGGGAGTATCGGGAGACCCGATGACCAGCTGTCTGCAAGGAGTATAAATCCTTCCATTCCCCGCCCTCCAGTCAGAACCTGAAGAAGCTCCTGAGATGAGAAGCGAAACCTCTTCATAGAAAAACAAAAGTCCAGCTGCCTCTTGAAAAAAAAAAAGCAGCTTTGGAAGAATGACTGAGAATCTCCATAGATGTTAAATGAAGAATTGGCCAAATGAAGACTAGGCTGATCGGACATTTTTGGATGCCCAGATAAAACTCGTCCACCTCGAGAAGCAAAGGATAATTATTGCTTGTCTGATCTAATTGGCGGTTTCTTTTGGGGAGGAAAGGAAAACCGTGCACTGGAAACAAATCCGAGCTTCAACTTTTAGGATTTCGTCACCTCTGATCCAACGTCTTGAATGTGAGCCCTTTGCAAAAAGAGATGTGTGTCACGGACACAATTGTTAAAAAATGAGAGGAATGCATAGGTCAAACCCTTAGTTCCTGTCTCGGATTTCAATCCGCAGGCTGACTCCGGGCTCTAACTCCCCTGTCCTACATCGGCAAAACGAAAAAAACAAAAATTAAACAGAATTATTTCCCCACGTCCCCAAACCATGTCCCCAAATCGAAGAACTTTTGAAAGAAAATCCAAGAGAGATTTAAAAAAAAACTGGAGGATCAGCCCTACCTCCTAGCTAAGCACTTCGACACTTGGACCCCCGTATCCTTCGATTCGTAAAGCCCCAAAATCTTTCCGTTGCCAAAAGCAGAAAGGCTGTTAAAAAAATTCTCTTCCGGGAAGAAAGTTTTCAGATTTCTTTTTTTTTTCCTCTCTCTCTCTCTTGCAAAGCTTCTGCGTCGTCCTTGAAAGTCTGGCTTAGCTTTAATTTCAAATCTCAGCTTGTTTTCGGAAGAAAGAATGGCGGGTGGATGTGTGGACTTCAACTCCCAGAATTCCCCAGCCAGCGTTGCTGGCTAGGGAATTCTGGGAATTGAAGTCCACACCTCTTTGAAGTGCCTGAGATCGGGAAATACTGCTCTGGCTAGTTTTGGGGCAACTAGCTACGAATCCTAGTTCCCAAGGGCCGCAAATGGAGTCCGTCCGTTTTAACAAACGAGTTGCTGCTACTGCTTTCAGGCGACATCAGAAACAGGAAAAGGCCAAAAATCTGATTATTATTTTTTTTCCCCTCATGGCCTTCATTCGGCCCTTGCGTTCGCCGGATGAGCCAGCCGTGGCATCAGCTGGCAGGATTCGGGGTGGAAAGCAACGGCACGTCGTCTCGCCGCGTCGCCCCCTCGGAGTCCCGGTCCGCCGACTGGCCGGCCCGCCGGAGCAGCGAAGGCCTCCGATAAAGTTCTCCGTCCTGCAGGCCTTCGGGCAAAGGTTTGCGTTTGGTCTCGGGCAGGAGCAGCAGGCAAAGCAGGGCCAGGATGTTGAGGGAGGCCAGGACGATGTGTTCGAGGAAGGAGCCGTGCTGTTCTCGCACCCGCAACAAGGGGGCGCTCAGCCCTCCTAGAGATGCCAAAGCCAGGATAATGCCAAGACCCTTCCCTCTGCGGGAAGAAAATCGCCCTGTTATATTAGCAGGAGTCTCGAGTTTTCCACTCTGTTGTCCTTCCCCCTTCATATTCATTTATTTATTAAATTTATATACTGGCCATCTTGCTGTTTGGGACGAGGGAGGGAGGAAGGCGGAAGGAAGGAAAAGAAGAAAGAAAGAAAGAAAGAAAGAAAGAAAGAAAGAAAGAAAGAAAGAAAGAAAGAAAGAAAGAAAGAAAGAAAGAAAGAAGAAGAAAGAGAAAGAAAGAAAGAAAAAGAAAGAAAGAAAGAAAGAAAGAAAGAAAGAAAGAAAGAAAGAAAGAAAGAAGAAAGAAGAAAGAAAGAAAGGAAGAAAGAAAGAAGAAAGAAGAAAGGGATCAAGGGAGGAGAAAGGAAAAGTGATAGGAAGGAGGAAGGAAGGGGGAAGGAGGGGAGGAAGGAAGGAAGGCGAAAGGAAAATAGATAAACAGAAGGAAGAAAGGAAGCGAGGGGAGGAGGAAGGAAGGAAGGAAGGAAGCGGGATAGGGAGAAAAAAGGAATGGAAAGAAAGGAAAAGATAGATGAATGGAAGGAAGGAAGGTGGGATGAAAGAAGGAACAGGTAGGGAGAAAAAAGGAAGAAAAGAAAGAAAGGAAAAGAGAAGGAAGGAAGGAAGGAAGGAGCAAAAGCTGTGGGGACTAGACATTTGAAGACAAAATGGGTGGACTGACAGATAAGGAAGGAGACGTGTTTACAGTGGAGACTGTCTCAGTCCTTTAATTCTTCCTTTTTCTACCCCGGGACCCCTCCTCACTCTCTCGGAGACTTTTCTGCCTCACCTGATCACAGTGGGGATAACTTCCGCAGCGAAGAAGACGCTGAGCGAGCCGGCTGCGTGGGAGGTGAAGAGACCGAGAATGGAAAACGTTCTTCGGGCCGCGGTGTTGAGGTCTGCCACCGAAGACAAAAACGGAAGGTGTGAAGTCACGCAGGGTGGGAGAGCAGGGAAGGCAGCTGGACAACTTGGTGCACCCCACCCACCCCCAAGTATTTCCCCCCCCCCAAAAAAAAAAGACTCCTTCCACAATCCCATCGGCCGGGGCTGCTGGGAACTACAGCCCAACAACCCATCTGGAGCGCTACGCACTTCCCCCGGCCCAAGCTGTAAAATCGACTCTGGTTCCCCCCTCCTGCGATGCCTCATTTAACAACCGCACGGCCCAGTGACGAATTTGACAAATCCTGTTTGTGCTCGTAAGTCGAGGACCGTCGAGAGTTGATGACTAGCTGTACGACTCAGGAACCTAGATGCGAGAGGTCTGCCCCAAATGAAGGCAAACATGCGCGTCCCGGGATGATGTGGCAGGAGAACAATCTGGATCGGTCTAGCGCAGAGTGCGCTTTAGGCCAGGAGTCTCCGGCCTGTGGCCTAGTACCGGTCGACAAGCCTGTTGGCCAGCGGGCCTCGGGAATGGCTGGCGAGTGCACGCAGATGCGCGCACACCCCACACTCGCGCCTTGTTTGCGCAGGCGTGCTAGCGTCGCCACCAGCATCACGCAGTCGCTAGCGGCCTGTGGACAGTCACTAGCACCGTTTCCACATGCGCACGGATGCTAGCACTGGCGGCACCGCGGCGAGGGTGTGTGCAGCCCGCTTGCACATGTGCGCTGATGCTAGCGCCACCGCTGTGCACGCGCACATATTTCCCTGTTCTTCCCTTTCCCTTCCCCGCCAATCCGCAAAGCTTAGGAACTCTGCAGTGCGTGGTATTTTTGTGGTGCCTGGTTGTTGTGTGGCTTTTTACTTGCTGACTGGAGTGTTGATGGCCGGCTATCAAGTCATTGGCTGTTGTTTCCTTGTGCTGTAAAGCCCTTGGCTCTTAAGTACCTGATAAACACTGGTGTTGACCAACAAGGAGCCCATTTCTCCAATTCTTTCCCTGGCTGTCCCAAAGGTGCTTTTTCTCAGGAGGCAGCTGGACTTGTGTTTTTCTTTGAAGACATTTCCCTTCTCATCCCAGAGGCTTCTTCAACTCTGACTGGAGGGTGGGGAACGGAAGGATTTATATACTCCTTTGCAGTCATCTGGTCATTTGCCTTCTTTCAGAGAGTCGCTGAGGCCACTTGGAGGTTTTACCTGTGTCCTCAGGGACACCTGAGTGGTGCAAACGGGCGTGGAGCCCGCTTGGCATTTGCAGATTTGCGCTCCTCAGGTGACCCTGAGGACATAGGAAAATGTCCCAATGGCCTCAACGACCCTCTAAATGCAAACGACCAGCTGTCTGCAAGGCATATAGATCCTTCCATTCCTCACCCTCCAGTCAGTTCTGAAAGAAGCTTCCTGGATGAGAAGCAAAACGTCTTCAAAGAAAAACAAGGAAGCCCAGTTGCCTCCTGAAAAAAAACACCTTTGGGACAACCACAACCTGGATGACTTGAGAACCAACATAGATACTTCCCTGGCTATTTTTGTCCCTGCTCGGCCAACAATCTTAGTAGCTGCGAAACTGAATCTCTGTCCTTGTTCACTGCAATGTGAGGCTAGCGAGGAGTCTGGGCCTCCTTGTCAGACCGCTCGCTTGTGTCCTTGCAATCTGGTGGTTGGCTTCCTCCCTGTCTCTCCTATGTAGTCACAGGCTCCAGCACAAGTCTGGGAGCTTGGAAGAGTAAACCGCTGGTCCCAGATCGGATCCTGCAAGAAGACTCTCCTTGGAAATTAGCCCGGGGTTCTTACATTCTCCCAGCCCCAGCAGGATCAGAGAGGCGATGCCAGTCAGGGTCGTGGTGAGGAGCAGAATCCCGCGACGTCCATACCGACCGACGGTGAGGCAAAGAAAAAGGCAACCGAGACCCGCGCTGCCGGCGGACAACAGGAAGGGGAAGTAGAACTTGGCGCGTGGGTCCTCCATGGACTCCCAGGCCTGCTGGTAACAGTGGCAGATCGCGTGGGCTATGAATCTGGAGGAGAAAAATATGCCAACCTGGTTTAGGTCACGGGTTCAAGTGTCTCAAAAGCCTAAGAACAAACAAGGATGCTCAAGACCCTTTTAGGATGGAAGGAAGGAACTCATTGCCACTGAAAGGACCGTAAGAGGAAAGTAAAGAGAGTCAGTTTGGTTTAGTGCTTAAGCACCAGACGAGAAAGCGAGAAACTCCGAGTTCAAGTCCTGATATGGACATGAAAGATCGTTGGGTGACCTTGGGCCAATCTCCAGGAGATGGTGAATTCTAGTCCCGCCTGAGGCATGAACGCTGGCTGGGAAGCCCAGCTTTTATTTTTTTTTTTGGTGGGGTGGCAACAGACTGACTGTAAACCACTTAAAGAGGGCTGTAAAGCACTGTGAAGCGGTATATAAATCTAAGTCCTATTGCTATACTTCTCGCCCACCCCCAGGTCCACTCTGCCATTCCTGGACGAGCCTCCATAGGTTCTAGTAGCATACCAAGTTCAACTTACGTGGTAAAACCAAGGATCAGAATGTTCTTCCAGATGTTCCTGCAGGACAGGAGAGTGCGGAGTGAGATCTGGGCAGCTGCAGGCAGGTGACAAGCGTTGTCCAGCTCTAAAGGGTTGGTACCAAGATGGAGGGACCAGATCAGATGATGGAGGGACCAGATCAGATTGTGGAGGAGGGAAAAAGGAAGGTCAATCAACCTTGTGTCAGAATGGAGAAAGACAGAGGGAACCTCTAGAGCAGGGTTTCTCACACTTGGCTGCTTTAAGGTATGTGGACTTCAATTCCCAGAATTCCCCAGCCAGCATGGCTGGCTAGGGAATTCTGGGGGTTGAAGTCCACACATCCAGGGCTGAACGTTGAAAAACACTGTCCTAAAGGCCTCAAAGCCAGCCCTGGGAACTCTGGGAGTTGAAGTCCACACATCCAGGGCTGAACGTTGAAAAACACTGTCCTAAAGGCCTCAAAGCCAGCCCTGGGAATTCTGGGAGTTGAAGTCCACACATCCAGGGCTGAACGTTGAAAAACACTGTCCTAAAGGCCTCAAAGCCAGCCCTGGGAACTCTGGGAGTTGAAGTCCACACATCAAGGCCCAAAGGTTGAAAAACACTGTCTTAAAGGCCCCAAAGCCAGCCCTGGGAATTCTGGGAGTTGAAGTCCACACATCAAGGCCCGAAGTTTGAAAAAACACTGTCCTAAAGGCCTCAAAGCCAGCCCTGGGAACTCTGGGAGTTGAAGTCCACACATCAAGGCCCAAAGGTTGAAAAACACTGTCTTAAAGGCCCCAAAGCCAGCCCTGGGAATTCTGGGAGTTGAAGTCCACACATCCAGGCCTGAACGTTGAAAAACACTGTCCTAAAGGCCTCAAAGCCAGCCCTGGGAACTCTGGGAGTTGAAGTCCACACATCAAGGCCCAAAGGTTGAAAAACACTGTCTTAAAGGCCCCAAAGCCAGCCCTGGGAATTCTGGGAGTTGAAGTCCACACATCCAGGCCTGAACGTTGAAAAACACTGTCCTAAAGGCCTCAAAGCCAGCCCTGGGAATTCTGGGAGTTGAAGTCCACACATCCAGGGCTGAACGTTGAAAAACACTGTCCTAAAGGCCTCAAAGCCAGCCCTGGGAACTCTGGGAGTTGAAGTCCACACATCAAGGCCCAAAGGTTGAAAAACACTGTCTTAAAGGCCCCAAAGCCAGCCCTGGGAATTCTGGGAGTTGAAGTCCACACATCAAGGCCCGAAGTTTGAAAAAACACTGTCCTAAAGGCCCCAAAGCCAGCCCTGGGAATTCTGGGAGTTGAAGTCCACACATCTTATCTCGACTCACAAACGAGCAAAGCTGCAAAGTGCTCCGTTATCCCAGAGCGGGCTGGAAGGATCCCAGTTTTAAAATTACAGGCTGTGCTCCAGTTATGCCACAGTGCCCAAGTCAACCAGCTGGAACGAAGGGGGTTTTGACAAGCGGGATCACTCACCCTCCAGCGCCTCCCGCGTCTCGGATTCCTGGGCGCTGCCATCTTGGCACAGGGCTAACAAGACGTCCTTGGCCCGAGCTGTTCGACGGGTTGCCAGGAGCCAACGGGGAGATTCAGGGTACAATCCAGGGCAGCTAGGAAGGAAGGAAGGAAGCAGAGAATTTAAGAAAGAGGAACAATTAAAAGGGTGTGGGAGGAAAGGGAGGGAAGAAGGAAGGGAGGGAAGGAGGAAGGAAGGAAGCAGAGGGAGGGAGGAAGTTTAAAAAGAGGCAATATTAAGGAAGGAGGAAGGAAGTTTCAAGAGGAAATATTAGGGAGGGAGGAAGTTTAAAAAGAGGAAATATTAGGGAAGGAGGAAGGAAGTTTAAAGAGGAAATATTAGGGAGGGAAGGGAGAAAGGAAGGCAGGGATTTTAAAAAAGAGGAAATAGAGCGGGAGGAAGGAAGTTTAAAGAGGAAATATTGAGGAAAGGGAGGGAGGGAGGCAGGGATTTTAAAAAGAGGAATTAGGGAAGGAGGGAGGGATTGAGGAAGTTTAAAAAGTGGAAATATTAGGAAGGGAAGGGAAGGGAGGAAGGCAGGAATTTTAAAAAAGGAAATAGGGCGGGAGGAAGGAAGTTTAAAGAGGAAATATTAGGGAAGGAGGAAGGAAGTTTAAAGAGGAAATAGGGAGGGAGGGAGGGAGGAAGTTTTAAAAGAGGAAATGTTAGGAAGGGAA
Organism: Vipera berus; assembly: GCF_964194415.1. NCBI lineage: Eukaryota > Metazoa > Chordata > Lepidosauria > Squamata > Viperidae > Vipera > Vipera berus. Next base: position 4,340,044 of record NC_138205.1, on the reverse strand, counting down.
GGGAAGGGAGGAAGGCAGGAATTTTAAAAAGAGGAAATAGGGCAGGAGGAAGAAAGTTTAAAGAGGAGATAGGGACGGAGGGAGGGAGGGAGGAAGTTTAACAAGGAAATATTAGGGAAGGAGGAAGGAAGTTTAAAGAGGAAATATTAGGGAGGGAGGGAGGAAGTTTAAAAAGAGGAAATATTAGGGAAGGAGGAAGGAAGTTTAAAGAGGAAATATTAGGAAGGGAGGGAGGGAGGAAGTTTAAAAAGAGGAAATATTAGGAAGGGAAGCAGGAATTTTAAAAAAAGGAAATAGGGCGGGAGGAAGTAAGTTTAAAAAGGAAATATTAGGGAGGGAGGGAGGAAGTTTTAAAAGAGGAAATATTAGGAAGGGAAGGGAAGGGAGGAAGGCAGGAATTTTAAAAAGAGGAAATAGGGTGGGAGGAAGGAATTTTAAAGAGGAAATATTAGGAAGGGAGGGAGGGAGGAAGTTTAAAAAGAGGAAATATTAGGGAAGGAGGAAGGAAGTTTAAAGAGGAAATATTAGGGAGGGAGGGAGGACGTTTAAAAAGAGAAAATATTAGGGAGGGAAGGAGGAAGTTTAAAAAGAGGAAATATTAGGGAAGGAGGAAGGAAGTTTAAAGAGGAAATATTAGGGAGGGAGGGAGGAAGGAAGGAAAGGTTTGCTAATTGAAGTCCTATAAAAATAAAAAGCCACAACAGGAAGGAAATTGATCTTCCAAATAAACAGTCCTGCTAAGCAATAGGGAGAAACAGGTCTCACCCAAGGAAGATGAACAAGCCAGGATTAAGTGTGGCGGGAGGGACTTCCTTGCCCAGATTTCAAGATTCGGTGGTTCTATAACCACGGAGCAGCCTTTGAGTGAACCTGGGTGCTCTGTCCTGGTGGGGCCTACCTCGAAGGGCTGCGAAACTTCTCCCAAATTTCAAAATCTCCCAAATTTCTCTCTAATGGGTGGCCAAAATGGGCTTTTGGGGTAAAGAGGACCATTTAAGACAAACGGAAACATACGGAATATAGCCTCGTAAATCTTATTAGAATACTTCCATGGCAATTGCTGAATTTCAAGGTGTCAATTTTTCTTCTCACTCAGCCAATTGTTCTCTTGAAGACAGCCGAAAGCAGGAAGTAACCCGAGGCCTATGACTTATGCATATTTATACATGCCTAATTTTTAGACATGCATAAATAGCGATGCATCTTGTCAGAGCGTGCACAGTCTTGTTGCGCAAGATAACTCAGGAGTAAACACAGTAAACAGTGGTCTATAGTAAGTGGTGTCGATCAGAAGGTTGGCAGTTTGGCGGGTCGAATCCCGAGTGCCGCATAACAGAGTGAGCGCCTGTTACTCGTCCCAGCTTCTGCCAACCTAGCAGTTCGAAAGCACGTAAAAATGCAAGTAGAAAAATAGGGACCACTACGGTGGGAAGGTAACAGCGTTTTGTGCGCCTTTGGCGTCTAGTCATGCTGGCCACATGACCATGGACAACGTCCACGGACAAGCGCTGGCTCTTCGGCTTTGAAACGGAGATGAGCACCGGCCCCTAGAGTCGGAAACGACTAGCACGCACGTGTGGGGGAACCTTTACCTTTTTATCTACAATATCATACACCAGGAACAATATATACCCATGAGCTAATACAGCAGGACCCAACAAACCACAGTTACAGCAGGAAACGGAAGAGAGAGAACACATCAGCAGAGCCTTCCTTTTAAAAAATGGCTCTTAAAGAGACCCAGACCCTGCTGAGTCATCCCCATCATTACATCTTACTTCTTACGTTACATACGCTGGTTAGCTGTTAAATCAATACCTTGACACATCTCCTTGGTTTGTAAGGGAAGATTCCTCTTCCCCATGTACAGGTAGTTGAATTACGACCACAATTGAGTCCCAAATCTCTGTCATTAAGTGAGACATTGGTTTAAATGAATTTCGCCCCCTTTTACGACCTTTCCTGCCACAGTTGTTAAGCGAATTGCCAGAGTTGATAAGTTAGCACAACTCTGTTGTTTTAAGCAAATCTGGCTCCCCGGTTGACTTTGCTTGTCTGAGGGTCGCAAAAGGAGATCACGTGACCCTGTCACAATATGAGTCAGTTGCCAAGCAGCCAAATGTTGATCACATGACCGCGGGGATGTTGTGACGGTCGTAAGCGTGAAAATCAGTCATAAGACACATTTGTCTATGCCACTGTAACTTTGATCGGTCACTAAACGAACTGTTGTAGGTTGCAACGCCTGCGTAAGTGAGGCTGGAAGCACAAGCAACACTTGCACAAGTGTGGCCCGAAGCACCAATGATGCTTGCACAAGTGAGGCCCAAAACACCAGCGACACTTGCACAAGTGAGGCCCAAAACACCAGCGACACTTGCACAAGTGAGGCCTGAAGCACCAATGATGCTTGCACGTGAGGCCCGAAGCCCTAATGATACTCGCACAAGTGAGGCCCGAAGACCAATGACCCTTGCACAAGAGAGGCCAGAAGCACCAGTGATGCTTGCACAAGTGGGGCCCAAAGCACCAGCAACACTCGCGTGAATGAGGCCTGAAGCACCAGCGACGCTTTCACAAGTGAGTCCAAAAGCACCAGTGTCGCTTGCACGAGTGAAGCCCAGAACACCAGTAACGCTCGCACGAATGAGGCCCAGAGCACCTGCATGTGCGCCCACCAGCCAGCCACTCACACGGCCCCGTTGCAAACAGGCCGTGGAGCAATAGTGTGCCACAGCCCACAGGTTGGGGACCCCTGGTTGAGTGGTTCTGGCACCCCTCCCTCAACACTGCCTGGCCCGGTGTGGAGAAAGGCAAGTCAACTTACCCATAGAGTAGGCAGACCCCCATTCCGGCTGAGATCAAGCCTTGGAGCACCCTCCAACTGCCGCAGGCCCACGCCAGCCCCAGCAGGAGGAATTGTCCTCCCACCTGAACGAGGTCTCCCGCCATGGCGACTGGGAGTCGTTGTGAAGGACAACACAACTCCAAACCTAGGTAAAAGAGAGAAGTCGGGCAGATTAACGGAGGTGCAATGCAGGTCGTCCTGTACGTGACCAGAAGGGAGCCCCAATTTTCTCTTGCTAAGTGAGAGATTGGTGAAGTGCCCCATTTTACGACTCTTCTCGCCACATTTTAGGGGAAACCGCTGCATTTCGTAACTGAGGAAAACCGCTGTTAAGTGAATATGTTTAACTGCAGCAAGAACTGTATTCGCTCAACCTTGGTAAAATGAAGATTTACCAATGGAGGAAGAGCTAATTAAAAAAATCTTAGTGTGTGCAGAAACGGATAGACTGACACTGAAAATGAAAGAAAATTCATACACCTTTTATCGTTGGCTAGAAAAATGAGGTAGAGAGAAAAGAACTTAACTAGAACTAAGGAGAAACTTCCTGACAGTTAGAACAATGAACCAGTGGAACCACCTGCCTCCAGAAGTGGTGAATGCTCCAACCCTGGAAGATTTTAAGAAGAGACTGGACATCAATTGGTCTGAAATGGTCTGAAATGGTATAGGGTTTCCTGCCTGAGCAGGGGGTTAGAGTAGATGACCTCCAAGGTCCCTTCCAGCTCTGTTAATCTATTTATAACGGTTGCAAAGTCTTGGGGTCACGTGATCCCCCTTTTGCGACCTTCCGACAAGCAAAGTTTTCCTGACTGAGCAGGGGGTGGACTAGATGACCTCCAAGGTCCATTCCAACATCTTTCTTCCTTCTTCTTCTTGCTATTAATGTTATTATTAACGCTATTATTAATGCTATTGATATTATTAAGGTTATTATTAATATGTATTAGCAAGTTAAATGTTGGAATCCAGACAATATGTTGCTGATAAAATATTAAGCACTTGTGATTATAAAAATTAATAAAAATATGTATGTATGTATGCGTGTGTGTGTGTGTATGTGTATATATATATATATATATATATATATATGTGTGTGTGTGTGTGTGTGTGTGTTTTCTGAGGTTTTCGCGGGTGTTTGTATGTGGATCTTTGGTCATTCGGGTTTTTCCCCGCGTAGAATTGAAGGTGTAGGAGAAACGTTTCGACGGAATCCCATCCGTCATCCTCAGGCTGGTGGCTTCAGCTTCCTTCTTCTGGGAGAAGCACCCGAATGACCAAAGATCCATATATATATATATATATAACATGGATTTACAGCCAAAGCTTCAGTCCATTAAAAAAAGAAAGACTCTCGTGGGTCACTTCCAGCAGTCCAAGCCTATCCAAATTTTGGGGTGATGCACGACCATTTCAGGGTGATACTTACGGGTGACGTAGAGGGCGAGTTGTAAGGCCCCCAACATGGCGGCCCAGAGGCTCCGGCCCAGTATGAAGATGGAGGGGGACGTCGCGAAGGCCGCCAGAATGCCTGCTGGACAGCCGAGAATCAGAGACAGGAAGAAGGTACTTCGCCGTCCTACACTGCAAGGAGCAAGCGAAACGGAGAGATTACAGGTTGGTCCTCGACTTACGACCGCAACATGGGTTGTTAAACAAGACGGTCGTTAAGCGAGATGTGCCTGAGTTTTGTTTTTTGTTTTTTCGCCAGGGCTGTGAGGCAAATTGTTGACTCCTGTGGTTTTGCCTGGTTTTGCCCCACTTTACAACCTGTCTTGTCACAGTTGTTAAGTGAATTGTGGCGGTTGTTTAGTGACACGGTCGTTAAGCGAATCTGGCTTCCCTCAACGACGATTTGTCGGAGGCCGGCAGGGAAGTTGACAGATGGCAATTGCGTGACCACGGTCACATGAACTGCCGACCTAGCAGTTCGAAAGCACGTAAAAATGCAAGTAGAAAAATAGGGACCACTCCGGTGGGAAGGTAACAGCGTTCCGTGCGCCTTTGGCATCTAGTCATGCCGGCCACATGACCACGGAGACGTCCTCGGACAAGCGCTGGCTCTACGGTTTTGAAACGGAGATGAGCACCGGCCCCTAGAGTTGGAAATGACTAGCACGCATGTGCGGGGGAGCCTTTACCTTTACCTTATCCTATTAATATTATCCTATCCTATCGTATCCTATCCTATCCCTTATTTCTATTCTATTCTAATATTATTCTATTCTATTCTGTTCTGTTCTGTTCTGTTCCGTTCCATTCTGCTCTGCTCTACTACGGATTCATGTAACAACCATGATGCACTTAACGAGCACTGCAAATAATGTCCTAAAATCAAGTCAGTCACATGACGAGCCATTTAATGATTCTGAGCTCCATCAGGGTCCTAAGTCGGGAACCATCTATTTTTTCCTATTTTGTCTGTTATTTAATTTCACTTATTTTCAAAGCAGGCTGCAGGACACCCAAGGGCACATACTATCATCAATTCCATTTCATTCCATTCCATTCTGCTCTCTTCTCTTCTCTTCCTACTGTATTGTCAGAATCCATTTATATCATATTCATAAATGTATGTTTACAAACGTTGTTCCTGGATTCTGCCATCTCCCGAGGAGGAGGGAACGGATGTGTACTGAGCCTGTATTAGGCATTTCAAAGGAAAAGAGAAGCCTTTTGAACTGGGGGAACAAAAGGGAGGGCTAGGGCAGGTAGCATCTGGCTTGTGTCACGGAAGAGAGCAATAAACATGAAGGGTCCTAAGTTCCTTTTTCCCACGGGAGGGATGATAGGAGGTAAATGATGGGGGGCTGACCAAATGGGGTTAGGGGGGGGGTTGAACCGGGAACTCTTTATAAGGTTTTAGCTTGTAGAACAATATTAAGTCCTGTCTTGTATTCCTACAACCAAGCATGTCATAGTAAAGATTCCTTTTGGACTAGATTTGGCTCCAAGAGTTTTGTCTTCCTAAGACGTGGTTTAGGGTGGGTCCTGACTCACTCCTAAGAGAGCCTGCTGGTCCCAACACTTTCACCGATTCAATTTCACTCTCAAACACTTGCCGGGGGGGGGGGGAAGAACTTCCTGGCAGACGCATTATCTCGCATGCCCCAATATAACAGCACACGGGTAACTGACTTTAAACCACTCGTGCCAGAACAACAACTGGCAGCACCAGTCACCACCAGGGCACAAGTAAAAATGAAGCCAAAAGTGGATAGCCAAACCGGAATAGAATTCTGAAAGTCCTTGGAAGGGGATGAATGGCTCCAGAAAAATAGGCATGTGTGCACTATTAAAGATGGGCTACCTTGGGTGGGTGAGAAGTTATACATACCTGCCACCCAGAGGACCAATTTCATGCAACTGTGCCATGATACAAAATCAGCAGGACATTTCGGGTTTGTGAAAACATTACACTTAACTAAAAGGCAATTTTGGTGGCCTTCTATGAAAAAAGACATAGAAAGCTATGTGAGCAGTTGTCAAATTTGCGCGATGGCTAAGAGGTTACAAGGGAAATCGCCAGGACTGTTACAACCGGTGGCGGATCCCTCGGCCCCATGGAAAGAAATAGCCATGGACTTTATCGTAGAACTACCAGAAAGCAACGGAAACACCATTGTCTGGACCAGGGGTGTCAAACTCAATTTCATGGAGGGCCGCATCAGCTTTGCGGTTGCCCTCAGGGGGACGGGTGGGTATGGCCAGGGTGGGCGTGGCCTACTGGGTGGGTGTGGCTAGAGTGCGTATGGCCTACTGGGTGGGCGTGGCCAGCTCTACATCGTTCGCATCAAGGGTGCCTATGGGGGCCTGGGCAGGAGTGGGACAGATCTGAGGGTCTCTGGCAAAAGGAGGGTCTCTGGGCCAGGGCCAAGGCAGTGGGGGCCGTTCCCTCACTGTTTCCAGGATGGCTTCGCGGGCCGCATGAAACCGCTTCACGGGCCGGATCCGGCCCCCGGGCCTTGTGTTTGACATGTCTGGTCTGGACCGTCACTGATCTTTTCTCTGAACAAGTGCATTTCATACCTTGCCAAAAAATTCCAATTGCAAAAGCATTAGCAAAACTTTTTGTACAGCATATTTACAGATTGCATGGGGCACCACAACGCATCATATCTGACAGGGGGGTGCAATTTACCTCGGCATTTTGGAAGGAATTTTTATCGCTGTTAGGAACTACCCAAGGACTGACATCTAGTCATCATCCGCAGGGGAATGGGCAATGTGAACGGTCTAATGCAGTACTTGAGCAATATTTAAGATGTTATATAAGTTTCCAACAGACGGACTGGTCGGACCTACTGCCTTTCGCAGAAGTGGCATATAACAACGCAGTTCACTCCAGCACAGGTTACACTCCTTTTCAAGTAGCTACAGGCCAGAGCTTCAACCCCATACCTAATCTAACCCCAAAAGAACCGGTAATTCCAGAACTAAAGGAATGGATTGCTCAGATACAATACACCTGGCCTATTGTCAGAAATGCGTCAACAGAGGCTAGATTAGCACACAAGACACAGGCAGACAAGAAAAGAGCCGATCCCACACTGTTCAAGGTGGGAGAGATGGTATATCTGTCCACAAAATACCTTAAATCTCTCCAACGCTGTAAGAAATTAGGACCAAAATACGTGGGACCTTTTCCAATTAAAAGAATCATAAACCCAGTAACAGCTGAATTAGGACTACCTAAAAATCTTAGACAAATACACCCAATCTTTCACTGCAGTCTAATAAAGAGAGAACAACAATCTCCCCTACGAACAAAAATCCCACCACCACCACCCCCATCATGGTGGAAGGGGAACAACATTTCGAGGCGAAAGAAATTCTGGATTCCAGAAAACATCGTGGGACGACCCAATATTTAGTGGCTTGGAAACACCTCCCATCCTCAGAGAATGAATGGGTCGATAAACGCCACGTTAAAGCACCAAAGCTTCTTAAGAGATTTCATACAGAGTATCTCAGGGGTCTTCAAACTTGGCCCTTTTATGACTTGTGGACTTCAACTCCCAGAATTCCTCAGCCAGCTTCTGGGAGTTGAAGTCCACAAGTCATAAAAGGGCCAAGTTTGAAGACCCCTGGAGTATCTGAACAAACCAAGTTAACATTTACATATGTTTTTTTTTCTTTTCTTTTCTTTTCTTCCCTTACAGATGGACACATCTTTTTTCTAAGGAGAGCGAACTGTCAGAATCCATTTATATCATATTCATAAATGTATGTTTACAAATGTTGTTCCTGGATTCTGCCATCTCCCGAGGAGGAGGGAACGAATGTGTATTGAGCCTGAATTAAGCATTTCAAAGGAAAAGAGAAGCCTTTTGAACTGGGGGAACAAAAGGGAGGGCTAGGGCAGGTAGCATCTGGCTTGTGTCACGGAAGAGAGCAATAAACATAAAAGGTCCTAAGATCCTTTTTCCCACGAGAGGGATGATAGGAGGTAAATGATGGGGGGCTGACCAAATGGGGTTAAGGGGGGGGGGGTTGAACCGGGAACTCTTTATAAGGTTTTAGCTTGTAGAACAATATTAAGTCCTGTCTTGTATTCCTACAACCAAGCATGTCATAGTAAAGATTCCTTTTGGACTAGATTTGGCTCCAAGAGTTTTGTCTTCCTAAGACGTGGTTTGGGGTGGGTCCTGACATTTATACTATTCCTATTTCATTGCATTCTATTATCATTCTATTCCATATTTTCTACTGTATTCTGTTCTGTTCTTTTGTTCCATTCCATTCCATCCACTCTGCTCTGCTCTATTGTATTCCCATTGTATACTATTCCATTCCATTCCATATTTTCTATTCTATTCTATTCTATTCTATTCTATTCTATTCTATTCTATTCTATTCTATTCTATTTTCTATTCTATTCCATTCCATTCCATTCCATTCCATTCCATTCCATTCCATTCCATATTTTCTATTCTATTCTATTCTATTCTATTCTATTCTATTCTATTCTATTCTATTCTATTCTATTCTATTCTATTCTATTCTATTCTCTATTCTATTCTATTCTATTCTCTATTCTATTCTATTCTATTCTATTCTCTATTCTATTCTATTCTATTCTCTATTCTATTCTATTCTATTCTATTCTATTCTATTCTATTCTATTCTATTCTATTCTATTCTTAAATTTATATACCACCCATCTGAAGGTCCCTCTAGGTGGCTTACAATCGTTAAAAAAACAATGAAAAGAAATATTAAGGTTAATCCAATTTAGTTTAGAAACTAAAAAACTCCCATCCCAAACTTCTAACTTACCTGTCGGCCAGGTGACCCAGGAAAACGGCTCCTGCTGCAAAACCCAGGAGGAAACAGATCTGCTGCAGAGGGATGACCCAACTTCCAGAACGATCCAGGGACCACTGAGGGGAAAAAAAAGGAATAAGAATTTTTTAAAAATAATCAAATTATGCTTCAGGATAAACGAGTGCCTAATTGAAACCTGAAACTGGAAGGAATCCGGCTGCATCTTTTCAAACTACAGACCGTCCTCACTTAAGGACCTATTTGAGATTACGATGGTGCTGAAAAATTGGTGCTCGGGCTTACAACCACCGCAGTGCAGGTGGTCCTCGGCTTACAACAACTGGGCCCAAAAGTTTCTGTTGCTAAGCGAGGCATCTGTGAAGCGAGTTTTGCTCCATTTGACGTCCTTTCTTGTCAGAGTTCTGAAGTGATTCCCTGCAGTTGTTAAGTTAGTGACACGGTCGTTAAGCGAATCTGGCTCCCCACCCCCATTGACATTTGCTTGTCAGAAGGCCGAAAAAGGGGAATCACGTGATCCCGGGACACTGCGACCGGCACAAAGAGGAGTCCCTTGCCAAACGTCTGAATTTTGATCATGACTTTCATGGCAGGAAACGTCGTAAAATGGGGCGAAGCTCCCTGAACAACCGTCTCACTGAGCAAAAGAAATTTTGGTCGTATGTTGAGGATTATCTATATTCACTAAGCATTCCATTTATTCTCCTGTATGTCTTTATTTTCATTCTCTCTCTCTCTCTCTCTCTGTTTTGCCACATTCAGCCATCAAATTTCAGCTCTCTAGTCCTACAAAACGTCTTAAGTGTTTTGGGGTTTTTTTTAAATAAGAAGCAAGCAATAAACTTCCTCCTTCTGAGAGGAACAAAAAAACACGGTTTCTTCGCTTCCTGACTGGCAAAAAGCCACGTGAGGTTTGCCAAACTGACTCCGTGGCCACGTCTTGAGCAAAATTAAAAGAAAAAACCCTTTTGCTGATCACACTTGACAAATTGCTGTAACTTTTCCCTTCCTTTGTAGAGGAAAACAATGACCATTCCCCCCCGCCATTTGTTAGGCTCCAGAAGCGGCCCTGAGGTGTGCACTTTGCACTTTAAACAACCTCACAAACAATCCATATCTGGATTTTAACATGTTTCCAGTTGCACCATCATTGACAAATAACCTTTTTAACATTCTCACTTCGGACATTTATCAGCTGGTGGCTTCCCAGTCTCTGTGATTAATAATTTAAGAATTAGGAATTAGTAATTCTACTTAGATTTGTAATTCTACATCATCACAAGGCTATTTTAACAAAATTTCGCCAGCGTGAAAGAACAGTCCTCAGCTTATGACCGCAATTCGGCTGACAAAATTTTTTTCCCGTTGTTAAGTGAGTTTTGACTCCATTTTACCACCTTTCTGGCCACGGTTGTTAAGTGAATCACTGCAGTTGTTAAGTTTATCACACGGTCGTTAAGGGAATCTTAGCTTCCCCTATGAAATCTGCTTGTCAGAAGGTCACAAAAGGGGAACACGTGACCCCGGGGGGGACGTTGCGACCGTCATAAATATGAGCCAGTTGCCAAGTGTCTGAAGTTTGATCACACGCCGCTGGGAATGGAACGGTCCTAAGTATGAGAAATGGTCACGTCGCTTTTTTCAGTCCTGTGGTAACTTCAAACGGTCACTAAATGAAGTGTTGTAACTCAAGGGCTACATGCACTCAATCACTCCCCGCAGATTCGAAATTCTACTTTAACGTGAGGCGACATTAACAAAATTTCGCCAGCGTGAAAGAACAGGCTGTCCTTCACTTACGACCACAATTCAGCTGAAAACAATTCGTTAAGCGAGACGCGCGTTGAATTTTGCCTCACTTTACGATGTTTCTTGCCACGGTTGTTAAGTGAATCACTGCAGTTGTTAGCCACAAGGTTGTTAAGTGAATCTTAGCTTCCCTGTAAACTTTGCTTGTCAGAAGGTCACAAAAAGGGGACCACGTGACCCCGGGATGCTGCGACCGTCGTAAATGTGAGCCAGCTGCCGAGCATCTGAATTTTGTTCACACGATGCTGCAACGGTTGTTAAGTGTGAAAAATGGTCATAAGTCGCTTTTTTCAGTACCGTTGCAACCTGGAACGCTCACTAAATGAATTGTTGTAAGTCGAGGACCCCCTGGTTCAATCTCCCACAATCTCTTTTACAGACACGAGGTTCTTCTTTCTCTTTACATATTTTATTCTATTATTATTATTCTATTCTTATTCTATTCTATTCTTATTCCATTCCATATTTTCCATATTCTATTATTATTACTATTATTATTAGTCTAGTCTAGTCTATTCCATATTTTCTATATTCTATTCCATTCAATCCTGTTTGAGACAAATGGCGGTCCACTCTCTTCTTAAAAACCTGCAGTGATGGAGCACTCACAACTTCTAGTGGCAAGTTGTTCCACTAATTATAGGTTGCTTCTTTCTTTTTTTCTTTTTCTCCCTTCCTTCCTTCCTTCCTTCCTTCCTTCCTTCCTTCCTTCCTTCCTTCCTTCCTTCCTTCTCTCTCTCTTTCCTTCCTTCTCTCTTCTTCCCTTTCCTTTCCTTTCTTCCTTTTTGTTTCGTCTTTCATCAAAATGGAGCTGGAAGGGACCTTGGAGGTCTTCTAGTCCAACCCCCTGCTGAAGCAGGAGACCCTGCTGTTTCAGACAAATGGCACGCTGCCGCCCACCTGCCGCTCGCAGTGCTCCCACCGCCCGGGCAAGTTCGTGGCAACGCTGCCGCCCACACGGTACTAGCGGCAAGGGTGCCCCGAGGAGGGGTGAGCGCGCGCAGACACGCACGCACACTGCCCAGCTACTCACACACCCCCAGTGGACCAAGAGGCCACGGCCCGGTAGCGGACCACGGCACATAGGCTGGGGACCCCTGGCGGGCACGCCTGTAGCTTGTTTGTGCACACGCGTGGCTGCATTCACGCTTGCCTGTGTGCGTGCAAGTTCCCTGCCCCTCCCTCTCCCACTGGGGGGGGTTTCAACCCATCAAGTTTGGAGACCCCCGTTCTAGGTAACTTATTTGGCACTGAAGACCATTGAAGACCTCAATTTCCAATTTTTAACATGTTTCACATGAATCACAGCAGCGGGAAAACGAAGCGGCGGACATACTCGCCTCGGTCACCGGGTTGCTGGTCAGGATGGGGAGTCTGGTGGACCCCCCCCTCTGCCAGTGGGGCCCGTCACAGGTGGCATTCTCGGGCAGCTTGGTGCCGTTGGGGTCCCGGCACTGGCGCACAGGGGTGAGAGCAAAGAGGGCATCGGAACCCAAGGCCAGACCCACGAGAAGGCAAGGGAGGCAGCTGAGAGCCAGCAGAAGACGCTGCCGACGTTGGCCCCGGGCCCCCAGGCGCCCCAGCAGCCATTCGAAGGAGGGAGGGCCCAGCTCAGAAGCCGAGGTGGTAAAATCCCTTCGGGGACCCTCGGGATCTGGGATCGGGGGGCTGGTATCCATGGGAAGAGTCTGTGAAAGGGAGGAGGGGGGGGAAATAGAATTAATAAGACGGCAAGAAGGAAGAACGACAAGAGAGAAAACGGAGTGGGTTTCCAATCAGTGCTGTTCAACTTGGGCTCATTTCAGAGGGGTGGACTTCAACTCCCAGAATTCCCCAGCCAGCACGGCTGGCTGGGGAATTCTGGGAGTTGAAGTCCACCCGTCTCAAAGGGGCCAAGACTGGTTTAAATGAATAGCTGCATCTGTAAACATTGGGAACCCAAGCATCCTTTAGGTGATGTGATGCGGCACTAGGCCCAAGAAAAGGGCAAAGAAATACTAAACCAGGTTAAAATAAACCCAGAATCTTAGCATATGCAGAGGGGGGGGGGGAGAGAGAAAGTAGATTGTGAGTCCAGACAAGTACAATTCCCACGGTGAGCAGTAGGGGACGACATGAACTTGGGTCAAGGGGTCCCAAGCCATGGCTCCTCTCCCTCAAAGGGCCGGGAGACCACACCGCAGGAAGGGTCGGGGGGGGGGGGGACACAACTGGGGGAGGGGGGGGCAAGGCAGCATCTTCCCCCAGAACCCATCCCTACGATGCTGCCTGGCTGGCTGGGGATGCTAGGCACTGCAATCCACCTGGGGACGCCTGGCATGGCAACGCCGCCCCTGGGGAAAGCTGGAAAGGAGGGCCGAGGGAGGGAAGATGGGCTTTGTAGTCGCCTACACAGCTGGGGTGGGGGTGGGGCTGGTGGAAACGGCGAAGGAAGGCAGGGGGGGGGGGGAAAAAGAGAAAAGCAGCGAAGATGATTTGCTTGCTTTCCACCTGCTTTCGTTAGTTCCGTCGTCGCCTGCTTTGGGGCCTCAACCCGTGAAGGATGCAGGCGTTCACACGACCCCCTTTCTGGGCACGCTCTGCTGTTAAGGTGCAACTAAGGCGGGTTGGGGGCAAATGCAAACGGCTGAGGCTTGGGGGGGGCAAAGCAAGGGGGGAATCCCGCCTGGGGAGGCGGGTGCAGGAAGGAAGGAAAGGCCGGGGTGGGTGGGGGGTCTGGAAAGGGGTCCCGGGACGCGATTGAGGGCAAAACGGCCGCTCAAAAGGCGGAGACGGAGCCGCCGAGCGCAGCGGAGGGAAACCCCGTCGGGGATGCTCACCAAGCGCCGGCTGGGCGCCCACCGCCGGCTGCAAGACGCCCCGAAGCCGGGCCGCCACCGCCCGGGAAGCACAGGCCGAGGGAGCCGGCAATCCCCGCCCCTCGGCCGCCTCCTCTTCCACCCAGAGCCGCCGCCCCCAGCCCGACGCAGCGGCTTCCTCGGCTTCTTTTAGGGAACCTGGCCGGAGGCCAGGATCGGCAACCTGGCGCCCGCTGCAATTCTCCTTCTGCAGCCCGGGCCGCGCTCGGTTCGGGCAGGGTTTGGACTTCGGATTTGGGGAGGGGGCGTCGGCAGCAGCCTCGCGGCAAGCCGGGCAGGCGTGGTTGGGGCTGGAAAGGAGCCCCCCTTCACCCCGGCCAGCGCCACGGGCGATCCCCAGCTTTTGCGCCGGCCAATGGAGAGCTGGGATCGGGCGCAGCCGGTGGAGTTGATCTCCGAGCCCCCTGGTCAAAGGAGCCTTCCGCAAGGATTACGGGGGGGGGGTCGGGAGGGGGGAAACGGCATTAAGGAGGCATGCCGGGAGATGTAGTTCAGAAGATCCGGCCAAGTCGTGTATCCAAAGGCGGAAATTAAAACCCACCCTCCCCCCCTTTTTTTTTGCACGGACTTTTTTTTTGGGGGGGGGGCTTTTATTTCGCGCGCATCTCGTGTGTGAATGCCAGCCTGGGTTCCCGCAATTTGAAAGTCCCCTCCAAGTGTTTCTTAACTTTTGTCCCTTTAAGACCGCGGCTCCCAACCTTTTCAATAATAATAATAAATAATAAATAATAATAATAATAATAATAATAATAATAATAATAATAATAATAATAATTAATGATGATGATGAAGAAGAAGAAGAAGAAGAAGAAGAAGAATAAGCTGGAAGGGACCTTGGAGGTCATCTAGTCCAACCCCCTGCTAAGGCAGGAAACCCTATACCATTTCAGACAAAATGGCTGTCCAGTCTCTTCTTAAAAACTTCCAGTGTTTTTTAACAGAAGAGACTATTTCCAGCATTCACCACTTCTGGAGGCAGGTTGTTCCACTGGTTAATTGTTCTCACTGTCAGGAAGTTTCTCCTTAGTTCTAGGTTGCTTCTCTCCTTGATGAGTTTCCATCCGTTGCTTCTTGTCCTGCCTTCAGGTGCTTTGGAGAATAGCTTGGCTCCCTCTTCTTTGGGGCAGCCCCTGAGATACTGGAAGACTGCTATCATGTCACCCCTCACCCTTCTCTTCGTTAAACTACACATACCCAATTCCAGCAACCGCTCCAGTCCCCCAATCATCTTTGTTGCTCTTCTCTGTACTCTTTCTAGAATCTCGACATCTTTTTTATTTCGTGGTGACCAAAACTGGATGCGGTATTCCAGGTGTGGCCTTACCAAAGCATTGTAAAGTGGTATTAGTACTTCACCTGATCTTGATTCTATCCCTCTGTTAATGCAGCCTAGCACTGTGTTGGCTTTTTTGGCAGCTGCAGCACACGGCTGGCTCATGTTTAAGTGATTGTCCACTAGGACTCCGAGATCCCTCTCACAGTTACTACTATTGAGCAAGGTACCACCTATACTATACCTGTGCATTTGATTTATCCTACCTAAATGTAGAACCTTACTTTTTTCACACTCCTCAAACGCTTCTGAGATATTCTCGCGCCCGTTTACCAAAGTTCGAAATAACGGCAACGGATTATGAAATTATACACTATAATTTTGAAAAACCATTCCCCACCCCCAGAATCTCATCTCGCACCCCTGGTCGGGAACTCCTGCTTTAGGAGGTCATACACACGTATACATAACCCGAACTAGACTGTTGTTTCTATGTCATATATGTGGGTATATGCATTATGCTGTATTTATTTTTCTCATATTCATTTATGTAGTGTATATCGGTCGTTTTAATGTATGCCGATTAAGTGTACATTCAAAGTGACAATAGTTATTATTCTATTCTATTCCATTATTTTTCTATTCCATATTTCTATATTCTATTCTTATTGTTGTTCTATTCTATTCTAATCCATATTTTCTATATTCTATTATTGTTCTATTCTATTCCATATTTTCTATATTCTATTCTATTCTATTCTATTCTATATTTTCTATATTCTATTTTTATTGTTCTATTCCATATTTTCTATATTCTATTCTATTCTATATTTTCTATATTCTATTCTATTTTTATTGTTCTATTCCATATTTTCTATACTCTATTCTATTTTTATTGTTCTATTCTATTCCATATTTTCTATATTCTATTCTATTCAATTCTACCGTTTCAGACAAATGGCTGTCCACTCTTCTTAAAAACCTGCAGTGATGGAGCACCCACAACTTCTGGTGGCAAGTTGTTCCACTGATTACAAGTTGCTTTTCTCTCTCTCTTTTCTTCTTTTTCTCTCTCCTTTCATTTCCTTCCTTTTTCTTTCTTCTTTCATCAAAATTGAGCTGGAAAGGGACCTTGGAGGTCTTCTAGTCCAACCCCCTGCAGGAGACCCTAAAAGTCACTTCTTTTAGTGCTGTCCTAACTTCGAACGGTCACTGAATGAATGATTTTAGGTTGAGGACTAGCTACATACCAATAATTGCAAATATAATTAAAGCTCTTGCAAGAACGATGCTCCACGCACGGGTAATCCCCAATTTATGACCAAGAATTGCCATCGCTAAATAGGCTGTTAGGTTTCTCACGCCCTACTTTATGGTCGTTTTTGCCACGGTTGTTAAGTGGGTCGCTGCAATCGTCAAATGAAGCATGTGGGTCGTTAAGTGAATCCAGCTCCCCCTCCCCTTGAACCCAGGACGCCGCAGCCGGGTAAATACATGCCGGTTGTTGAACGCCTGAATTTTGATCACGTGATCACAGCGACCCGGTGATGGTCCAGTCGTAAATCACTTTTTACAGCGCCAGTGTAACTCTGGGACAGTCGCGAAATGAACGGTTATAAGTCGAGGACTGTCTGTGCAGCTGAATGGAGAAGGAAGGAACCCACCGGGAGTTTAAAAACATCATTTTTTTTAAACACACAGCCGTTATTTTTCCACCTATTTTATTATCATCAAACCTAGTGCGTGTCTGGGGAATATTTCCTGAGAGAAAAAAAAAAGTACTTTGTCCCCGTTTACTGATATTCTGAAGGTGTTTCTGCTAATTCAGGGTGTTTTCAAGCTGGGTCCCTTTAAGAGGGGTGGACTTCAACTCCCAGAATTCCCCAGCCAGCCATGGGGAATTCTGGGAGTTGAAGTCCAACCCTCTTAAAGGGATCAAGGTTGAGAAATAACCCTTCTAATTTAATAACCTTTTATACTGTTTGCCTTTCCAATCCTTGACACAATATCCTTTATTGCAGCTTATCGGGAGGGCAAGGGGGGGCCTGGCAACGAGACACCCCCATTTGGCAGCCATTTTCTTCTTCCTCCCTTCCTGTTAAGCCTCTGGGGGTGTCCCGAGAGAGAAGGAGACCATCAGGAGCATCCACAAAGCAGCCAAGGTCCCCCGTTTCCTCTACCCCCTCTTCCCCCCCCCCAACCTCAATCCGTTCATCCCCGTGGATGATGGGGTGGCCCTTCCGGAACTCCGGTAGCGGAGGGGGGTCCCGAGTTCGAGAGACGCCGGCGTAGAAGGGCCAAAGTCGGGGGAGGGGGGCGTTCTTTGGCTAGGAAGATTGTAGGGCACCAAGGAAGGAAGGAGGCCGAGCTTAGGTCCTCGAGATACGACGGGGCGCCTTCGGGCCCGCGGTTTTTTGGAAGGACGGACGAGCTGAACATCCGTACCGATTCCAGGACCGTTGCTAGCCGGGATGGCACCCTCCGCAGGAAGGAGACAGACCCATCGTCCACCTCCGGGTAGAGCGGCAGCTTTGCGGAGTCCCGGATCAAGAGGGCGCCAGGGCGCCCAGCAAGGTGGTGAAGGCCAGAGCTTGGCGCGACAACTCGGCTACGCAGCCCTGCATCTCGCGGGCGGCGGGCGGCGACGGGTAGCGCAAAGCGGCCCCCTTGACCGAGAGGACCGCTTCCTTCAAGGCTTGGCAGAGGGCGGTGCTGGCGGCCCCCACCCTGGCCCGCACGGCCGCCGAAGACGCCAGGCGGGAGACGGTGTCGCCCACGAACACCAGCTTGTGCGCCGTGACGATGACGAACTTGCCGTGCGGCACGAAGACCCGGGGCGGCTGGTGGGCTCCGGCGCTGGCGGAGAGAGCTTCGATGGCGGAGAGCAGGGTGCGGTAGTGCGCCTGGCACTGCCCCGTGTAGAACTGCAGCAGCTGGCTGTCCTCCGGGGACGGCGGCGCCTGGCAAGGAGAGGACACGGCAATCTTAGGAACTCCCCGCCACTGGGAAATCGACATTTCCTGTGCCGTTCCCCCCCCCCCACCTCCGGCAGCTGAATTTTTCCCAGGGGATTTTAATCAAAGAATATTTCAATCCGGCAGGATCCAAGGGGTAGGTGGGGTGTGTGTGTCAAAAGAGTCAAGATGGCTGCCAGGCAGTGGCGTAGCGTGGGTTGTCAGCACCCGGGGCAATTTGCGCCCCCTAACCCGGTGACGTCATGGCACCGCCGAAAAGACGCGCCCCGCAGCGGCGTAGACTTTCCAAGAAGAGTCGCGCGCATGCGGGATGCTTCCGGGTCCCTCTCGAGGGCGGCTGGGCGGGGCTCCGACCTGCAAGAGCCGCTGCATTCAAGCTCGCACGTGAGCCCCGCTAAATAAAGCCACGCATGCGCACGAAGCTAGGCCAGCCGGCCGGCGGGTCCGTCTTCGCTCGGCCAAGCCTGCCGGGGCGCCTGCGGGGCGCTTGCGGTTGGCCTGAGCCTGGGCGGAGAGTTGGGCGCTTCTATTTATTTTATTCAGTTTATGTGGCCGCCCATCTCACCTGCCGGACTCGTTTCGCTTTGCAAGAAAGAGCAGCTCGAGAGCGGAGCCAAGCCGACTCTGTGCAGCCCTTGGGGCTCTCTGAGCAGCTCAGTGCGAGCGCGCCCCCCCCAGATGTTGCGCCCGGTGCGGCCGGCCCCCCCTGCACCCCCCACGCTACGCCACTGCTGCCAGGACAGTGTGATCGGAGCTCGGTAGCTTTTGCAGAGGGCATGAAAAAAACGACAGCACACAAACCAAGGGTCAGTTTGGGTGGCAGCGTGGCTGTTGACATTTTTGGCTGTTTTTTCCCCCACCCAATCCCGCCGGACCCCTCTGTTTGCACAA
This sequence comes from Vipera berus, assembly GCF_964194415.1. Taxonomy (NCBI): domain Eukaryota; kingdom Metazoa; phylum Chordata; class Lepidosauria; order Squamata; family Viperidae; genus Vipera; species Vipera berus. The sequence continues at coordinate 4,321,105 of NC_138205.1, read as the reverse complement.
GTGGTTGTGGTCAGATGCACGGTGATTCCAATCAGCGGGTCCAAATTCCAGCCGGCTTACATTCCAGCAAAACGGCTGGGAGGGGAGGCAGGGGTGGGGGGGTGGGGGGGAGCCAAGGGTCGGCTTCCAACCAATGTCCTGCTTCTTAAGGGCTGGGCCCCCCAGGAGGGATCCCTGGCCCCAGGGCCGTAAATTCGGGTGGGAGAGGGTGAGAACAAAGGGTTCGAAAGGTAAAAGGTAGAGATACCATTTCTTCGGTGGGAGTTGCCTCTTCCGGGACCATAAGTGTGGGGCTGGCTTCGGGTGTGGTTGCTTTTTGCTGGATTTTATCAGTGCCCTGAGGAGAGAAGAAGGGAAAGGGAAGGAAGGAGAGGAGAGGAGAGGAGAAGAGAAGAAAAGAAAAGAAAGGGAAGGAAGGAAAGAAGGAAGGAAGGAAGGAAGGAGGTGAATAGGAGGAGAGGAGAAGAGAAGAGAAGAGAAGAGAAGAGAAGAGAAGAGAAGAGAAGAGAAGAGAAGAGAAGAGAAGAGAAGAGAAGAAAGGGAAGGAAGGAAGGAAGGAAGGAAGGTGAATAGGAGAAGGAGAGGAGAAGAGAAGAGAAAGGGAAGGAAGGAAGGAAGGAAGGAAGGAAGGAAGGAAGGGAGGAAGGAAGGAAGGAAGGAAGGTGAATAGGAGAAGGAGAGGAGAGGAGAAGAGAAGAGAAGCAAAGAAAGGGAAGGAAGGAAGGAAGGAAGGAAGGAAGGAAGGAAGGAAGGAAGGAAGGAAGGAAGGAAGGAAGGAAGGTGAATAGGAGAAGGAAAGGAGAAGAGAAGAGAAGAGAAGAAAGGGAAGGAAGGAAGGAAGGAAGGAAGGAAGGAAGGTGAATAGGAGAAGGAGAGGAGAGGAGAAGAGAAGAGAAGCAAAGAAAGGGAAGGAAGGAAGGAAGGAAGGAAGGAAGGAAGGAAGGTGAATAGGAGAAGGAGAGGAGAAGAGAAGAGAAGAGAAGAGAAGAAAGGGAAGGAAGGAAGGAAGGAAGGTGAATAGGAGAAGGAGAGGAGAGGAGAAGAGAAGAGAAGCAAAGAAAGGGAAGGAAGGAAGGAAGGAAGGAAGGTGAATAGGAGAAGGAGAGGAGAGGAGAAGAGAAGAGAAGAGAAGCAAAAAAGGGAAGGAAGGAAGGAAGGAAGGAAGGTGAATAGGAGAAGGAGAGGAGAGGAGAGGAGAAGAAAAGAAAGGGAAGGAAGGAAAGAAGGAAGGAAGGAAGGAAGGAAGGAAGGAGGTGAATAGGAGAAGGAGAGGAGAAGAGAAGAGAAGAGAAGAGAAGGAAGGGAGGGAAGGAAGGAAGGAAGGAAGGAAGGTGAATAGGAGAAGGAGAGGAGAGGAGAAGAGAAGAGAAGAGAAGAAAGGGAAGGAAGGAAGGAAGGAAGGTGAATAGGAGAAGGAGAGGAGAAGAGAAGAGAAGAGAAGAAAGGGAAGGAAGGAAAGAAGGAAAGAAGGAAGGAAGGAAGGAAGGAGGTGAATAGGAGGAGAGGAGAAGAGAAGAGAAGAGAAGAGAAGCGAAGAGAAGCGAAGAAAGGGAAGGAAGGAAGGAAGGAAGGAAGGAAGGTGAATAGGAGAAGGAGAGGAGAGGAGAGGAGAAGAGAAGAGAAGCAAAGAAAGGGAAGGAAGGAAGGAAGGAAGGAAGGAGAATAGGAGAAGTAGAGGAGAAGAAAAAGGAGAAAAGAGGAGAGAAAAGAAGAGAAGAAGCAAAGAAGGGTAACAGGAAGGAAGGAAGGAAGGAAAGAAGGAAGGAAAAGGAAGATGAATAGAAATGGAGAAGAGAGGAGAGGAAAAGTGAAGAGGGAGGGGAGTGAAGGGAAGGGGAGGGGAGGAGAGAAGGAAGGAGATGAACAAAAGATGGAGAGAAAGGAAGAAGAGGAGAGGTGAAGCAAAAAAAAAGGAAAAAAGAATGAGAAAGGAAGGAAGAGGAAGGAGAGGAGAAGAGAAGGGGAGGGGAGAAGTACGGAAGGAAGGAAGATGAACAGAAGGAGAGAGGAGAGGAGAGGAGAAGGGAAGGAAGGAAGGTGGAAGATGGGAAGAGGAAGAAGTGTGGAAGACGGGAAGGAAAGAAAGGACGACAACAAGAGTGCGTTTCTTTGCTGAGTCTTAACACCGGATAAATAAGACACAAAACCAAAGGTCGCAACGCCATTAAGAAGCTTCTCTTGAAAAACTCAAAACGGCAAACAATCACAATTAATACAGGTCAGCCCAGGAAAGATCCCCCCCCCCCGGCCAGCCCTGCGATGCTTGTGATTCAGAGACACCCCCCCCTCACCCCCAGGCCCTCATTCCCACTGAGCCTTCATTTTTTCCCCCCACCAAGCCCACCTCCCAGGCTCAACGCAGCAAATCTGAGCCCACATCCTATTTGACAAGTCATTTTCCCAAATGCCTTTTTTTTCTTCTTTGCAGCCCCCAAACTCCGTCCAGGCTCTGTTATTTCAGCAAACGTTTCTCTCTCTCTCTCTCTCTCTCTCTCTCTCTCTCTCTCTCTCTCTCTCTCTCTCTCTCTCTCTCTCTCTCTGTGTGTGTGTGTGTGTGTGTGTGTGTCCAGGCCCATTTCTTATTGGTTGGCATTTGGGATTTTGAAAGGTGAGCCCCGTCGGGCCACCGACCGAATCCCTTAAACCGGAGGTCCTCAAACCTTGGCAACTTTCAGACTTGTTGGACTTCAATTCCCAGAATTCCTCAGCCAGCTTGGCTGGCTGAGGAATTCTGGGAGTTGAAGTCCAGAAGTCTTAAAAGTTGCCAAGGATGGAGATCCCTGCCTTAAACCCTAATATGAATTTTCGGTAGGTAAACTATTTCGCCCTGCAAATATTTTCTGCTGGCTACAACAAAACAAACAAAACTGGTTCCCCGGGCTGCTTTGTAGTTTCGACGACAACATTTTCGCTCTTTTTTTCCCCCCCCCGCCTCTTTCTCTCCACCCATCAAAATGGTGGTGGGATTCAGAACGGGCTGAATTTCACCATAAAAATGCAATATTTGAATGCGTAAAAGAGAGGGCTCAATACAACGCAGGTAGGCCTTGACTTACGATCGCAACACAAAACTTCCGTGGCTGAACTGAGACGGTGGGTTTTGCCCCATTTTGCGAACTTCCTGGTCGCGGTCGTTAAGTGAACCGCCGCAGTGGTTAAGTTAGCAACCCGATTGTTTAGTGAATCCGACTTCCCTCCATTGACTTTGCTTGTGTCAGAACAAGGGGTCTTCAAACTGGGCCCTTTTATGACTTGTGAACTTCAACTCCCAGAATTCCTCAGCCAGCATGAGGGAACTATGTCCCTTTTATGACTTGTGGACTTCAACTCCCAGAATTCCTCTGCCAGTCACGCTGGCTGAGGAATTCTGGGAGTTGAAGTCCACAAGTCATAAAAGGGCCAAGTTTGAAGACCCATGGTCTGGATCCAAGCCTGCGGTCTCATCAAAATGGCCGACTGAGGAATTCTGGGAGTTGAAGTCCACAAGTCATAAAAGGGCCAAGTTTGAAGACCCATGGTCTGGATCCAAGCCTGCGGTCTCATCAAAATGGCCGACTGAGGAATTCTGGGAGTTGAAGTCCACAAGTCATCAAAGGGCCAAGTTTGAAGACCCATGGTCTGGATCCAAGCCTGCGGTCTCATCAAAATGGCCGACTGAGGAATTCTGGGAGTTGAAGTCCACAAGTCATCAAAGGGCCAAGTTTGAAGACCCATGGTCTGGATCCAAGCCTGCGGTTTCATCAAAATGGCCGACTGAGGAATTCTGGGAGTTGAAGTCCACAAGTCATCAAAGGGCCAAGTTTGAAGACCCATGGTCTGGATCCCAGCCTGTGGTTTCATCAAAATGGCCGACTGAGGAATTCTGGGAGTTGAAGTCCACAAGTCATAAAAGGGCCAGGTTGGAAGCCCCGTGTCAGAAGGTCGCAAAAAGGGATCACGTGACCCCGGGGAAACACTGCAATTATCACAAATGTGAGTCAGTTGCCAAGTGGCTGAATTTTGATCAGGTGACCTCAGGGAAGCCGCAACGATCGTAAGTGTGAAAAGCGGTCCCAAGTCACTTTTTTCAGTGCTGTTGTAACTTTAAATGAATTGTTGTAAGTTGAGGACGTATCTGTATTTGAATAAATAAGAGAGAGGTCGCGGTAAAATACAGGCAGTCCTTGACTTACGACCACAACTGAACCCAACCTTTTTGTTGCTAAGCAAGACCGTTGTTAAGTGGGTTTTCCCTCCATTTTGCCACAGTCAGTAAGTGAATCACTGCAGGGGTTTAGTCACACGGTTGTTAAGTGAATCCGGCTTCCCCATTGACGTTGCTTGTCCGAAGTTCGCAAAAGGCAGTCACGTGACCCCGGGACACGGCAACCGTGATAAATCCGAGTCAGTTGCCGAGCATCTGAATCTTGATCTCGCGACCACGGGAGATGCTGCAACAGCCGTTAAGTGTGAAAAACGGCCATTCGTCACCATTTTCAGTGACGTCGTAACTTCAAACAGTCACTAAATCAGGGGTCTTCAAACTTGGCCCTTTTATGACTTGTGGACTTCAACTCCCAGAATTCCCCAGCTGGGAGTTGGCATTAATTGCCAGATTAAAATGTGAGCGGAAAGGCAGCCAAATTGCGTGTGTTAGATAGAGCAGGAGTCTTCAAACTTGGCCCTTGGATGACTTGTGGACTTCAATGCCCAGAATTCCTCAGCCAGGCTGGCTGAGGAACTCTGGGAATTGAAGTCCACAAGTCATCCAAGGGCCAAGTTTGAAGACCCTGCCTTAGAAAGAGTCCTAGGCCTGCTTTGCCTGGACATTAAGCCCCTGTTTAACAATGGCTTACGGATCAAGCCAGCTTCCACGGCCTAGAGTTGTACGGTACTTGCATCCCTGCCAATCAAGCATCTCCATTCAAATGGTCTTACCTTCAGCACAGACAAGGAAGCCGGGTTGGTGCATCACACTAAGCCATAGCTTGTTTCACCGAGGTTCACACCATAAACCACCACAGTGGGCTGAATTCACAACCCATGCTGAATCACAAATCCCCGATAACAAAGATCTGCTTCCATTACTGCAATATTTTTTTTATAGTTTTACCAACTGGGATGATCCTTGCAAAGGGCTTCTCCTCCAAGTTTGAAGGCCCCCTGGTCTAGTTGGCTGAGGAATTCTGGGAGTTGAAGTCCACAAGTCATAAAAGGGCCAAGTTTGAAGACCCCTGCACTAAATGGACCGTTGTAAGTTGAGGACCGCCCGTAATTCCGGCGCACACAATACACCGGGAGGTAAGCCTATTTAAAGCGCCATGGATTTTACCTCAAAAGAAAAGGCGGGCATTTGTTTCGAGGAATCTGCTTTTTACATTTAAAAATTTAAACCGGTGTCGGGTTCGAGACGAAGCAGTTTCCCCCAAATCACGTTGCGCTACACTTGGTCGTTGTGACGCGTCTTAAGATTAATGTCATTTTGGGTTAATGTTCACCTCTGGTTTGGGGAAGGAAAAGAATGGAAATATGTCAAGGCTGAGAGCGAACTTTGCAAGCGAGGAAAATAAACCCCATTTTGTAAAAAACATCACACTGAAAGGCTGTGTGAAGTCTTTCTAATTTGTACCACAGGCAACGGAAGAACCGCAAGGCCAAATTTAAGGAATAATCTCATGTTTAAGTCATAATTTCCGCCCCCCCCCCTTTTTTTTTTAAGCAGGCGGATCTAGAGACGAGGAGATGAATTTCGAAGGGATCTGTCTGGTAACAAGAAGCAGCGGATGGAAACTAGTCAAGGAGAGAAGCAACCTAGAACTGAGGAGAAATTTCCTCACAGTTAGAACAACTAACCAGTGGAACTACCTGCCTCAAGAAGCGGTGAATGCTGCAACACTGGAAGCTTTTAAGAAGAGACTGGACAGCCATTTGTCTGAAACGGGATAGAGTTTCCTGCCTGAGCAGGGGGTTGGACTAGATGACCTCCAAGGTCCCGTCCAGTTGTTGTTGTTGTTGTTATTATTATTTAAAACTTTTATTCATAAAACATGAAACTCAGTCAACTGAACGCTCAAATTGACTGGCACTAAATGGTTGACACGGGTTGCTGCCAGCATCCTAGGTATCAACCAGGTATCTCAGGGGTCTTCAAACTTGGCCTGTTTATGACTTGTGGACTTCAACTCCCAGAATTCCTCAGCCAGGCATGCTGGCTGAGGAATTCTGGGAGTTGAAGTCTACAAGTCATAAAAGGGCCAAGTTTGAAGACCCCTGAGGGTATCTCCTTAAAATGTAAGATGTTCCGAGTAGCCCAGTTTTTTGTAGCTTTGCTGGAGTTATAACATGCAAGGGCCGCCGGTTATCCAAGGGTTCAGGCAGGGGAGGTCAAAAAAGTCAAAATGGCGGCAGCCACGATGTCACGAAGCCCTGCCCCTTTTGGTGGGCAAAGGGGTGGAGCCTACAATAGGCTGAAAGTTGTGGGTCGCTTGCTCTTAACACCGAAAAGCCAAAACGCTTCAGCACCCAGACTGCAGAGAGTCCTCAGCTTAAGACGGTGACACTTAGCGACCGTCTGAAGTTCCAATGGCTGCCAGGGTCACATGACTGCGTTTTGGACGCTCGGCAACCAGCCTGCCTTTACGGCCATTTGCCGTCACAATTTATAGGTGGACCCATCACCACAGTTGAGACCAACGTTCATGCTGCAAAGCGAGAACGTTGTTAAGTGAGTTTTGCTCCGTTGTTGGACCTTCCTTGCTGCGGTCGTTAAGTGTATCACTGCAACTATTAAGTTAGTAGCCGGGCTGTTAAGTGAATCTGGCTTCCCTCATTGATCCTGCTTGTCGGAAGGTTGCAGAAAGGGGATCCCGTGACCCCCCGGACGCTGCAACCGTCATAAATATGAGTCAGTTGCCAAGCGTCTTGAATTTTGATCGTATGACCCTGGGGGGATGCTGCAAAGGTCGTAAGTGTGGGGAAAAAAGCTCCTAAGTCATTTTTTTTTCAGTGGCGTTTTTAATTTTGAACGGGCCTTGGTGGAGTAGTGGGCTAATGCCTCCTTAAGTAACACCAGCTGCCTGCAATTAGTGCAGGTTCGCATCCCACCAGGCTCAAGGTTGACTCAGCCTTCCATCCTTCCGAGGTAGGTAAAATGAGGACCCAGATTGTTGGGGGCAATAAGCTGACTTTGTAATAATGCCGCTGGGGTGTGTGTGAAAAACCCTAATAAGCAGGCATATACATAGAATGAAGGCTACTGCTAAGCTTGTAAGCCGCCCTGAGTCTTCAGAGAAGGGCGGGATATAAATGCAATTAAAATAAAATAAAATAAAAAATAAATAAATGAAAGGTCAGTAAATGTCACTTTGTACGGGCACAAAATGAAAGCTGAGGACTAGTAGCACAATGTCTTTGCTGCAAACCGGCAATTACGGTTTCCCGCAAAAGCCAGGTTACTGTGATCGATGACCTTACTTAACGGCCACTGGGTTCACTGAACGACTGCTGCATTGGCTTAACAACCTCTGTAAAAAAGAAAGTGAAACCCCCCCCCCAAAAAAAAGCAAAACGGTTTTGGTCCTATAGTAACCACTTTACAACCATAATTGCCCGGCTCAGTTACAGTCGTAAGTCGAGGACCGTTGCAAAAGCATCGTGGCGTCTAGATTACGTCCCGACGTCGAGTTCAGGTTGAACCATCCTTACCTTCAAATGGACATAATCGTACTCGTCAGCCAGACGGATCCCCTCATATTCGTTGTGGACGTCATCCCTGGCTTGGTCCACCTGCTCACCCGCCCCGAGACCCCCCAGCCGGGGTGGAGGGGGAGGCAGCGGACGGTCCTGGATACTGCCCTTCCGCACGATGCTGGGCGATGGAGGTGGAGGCTCTCCGGAAAGCCGCTCCTCGCTAGGAAGAGCGGGCAGCGGACGGCGGGATAGGCTCTCCGCGGATGGCAGCCGGGGGCGAGTAGGGGGTCCCGGGTCCCTTAGGCTGAGTCCTTGGAGGGTTCCTTCCAAAGGTGGGGTGCTGGGCGTCAGCAGAGGAACGTCGTAAATGGCCCCATCTTCCTCTTCCTCTTCTTCCTCCTTTCCTCCCGCCCGGATGTCTTCGGGAGACTCGTACAAGTTAAGCAAGGCTGAAGCGCGGCGTAAATTAGACGGGATGGCATAGATCAGTGGCCCTTCGCAACTTCCTTCGTCCTTCTCTTCCTCCTTTTTGAAGGCAAGGGGCACGTCGTAGGCCTCGTCCGCGTTTGGAGGGGCGCTGGGTTGGGGGGCCACCCGAGCGACTTTTTTGACCCGTGAGGCGGGAGAATCGTACGTGTCCAAAACCACGTCCCGGAGCAAAGATGAGGGCACATCATAAACCTGCGAGCGGAGAAAAAAGGATAAAGAAGAAGAGTTCCCAAATTGAAGCATGTTTGGGGGGGGGTCGGGCGTCAAGCTAAGCCATAAAATAGTTTGGCGGGGGTGAATCCAGTTATTAACCACAGTTTACATCTCGGTGCGTTTGAACCACCCAACGTGGCTTGATCAGGAGCGGAGAGCTCAGCACAGATGATAAACATAGTCAGTGTGATTGTAAACTGCAGTTTATGGCTTAGCTTGACGTAGGATCCCTGCTTTAGTGGTTTAGTCCAGGGGTAGGCAACCTCGGCTCTTTTATGACTCATGGACTTCAACTCCCAGAATTCCTGAGTCAGCTGACTCAGGAATTCTGGGAGTTGAAGTCCATGAGTCATAAAAGAGCCGAGGTTGCCTACCCCTGGTTTAGTCCATGTGCCGTGGTTAAAACAAACCACAGCTTACATTATACATCAAGACAATGCAGTGTTTGTCAAACTAGGGCTTTGGAAGGTGTGTGGACTTCAACTCCCAGAATCCCCATGGCTGGCTCTGAGGCCTTTGGGACAGAGTTTTTCAACGCCTCAGCTCACGACCACAATGGAGCCCAAACTTTCTGGCCTTAAGCAAGACAGCTATTGTGTGAATTTTGTTCCATTTTCCAACCTTTCTTGCCACAGTTGTTAAGTGAATCAGGGCAGGTGTTAAGACAGCAACCTGGTTTGTTAAGGGAATCTGGCTTTGCTTGTCGGAAAGTCGCAAAAGGGGAATCACGTAACTCCGTCTTAAGTACATGCCGCAACCGTCTTAAGTACATGCCAGTTTCCAAGCGTCCGAATTTTAATCCCCTGACCATGGGGATGCTGCAAACAGCCATGAGTGTTAAAAACTCACTTTTTCAGTGCTGTTCGCCAAACGAATGGTTGTTAACTAAGTCGAAGGCTATCTGTATTGCTTGCTGACGGATCTGTTGCAGCCTCTTTGACCGATGACCATCTTGGTTTGTTTGACCAGACTTGACTTCTGGCCTAATCTGGAGATCCAGACGGCCTTCCGGCCTTGAAAAGACACCAGGGGACGCTCCCCAAAATTACAGCCTAGCCTTGCTTTTTAAACCTCACCAGCTGCTCCTTCCGCATTCTCACCTGTCCTTCTCACCCAAGTTTTTCTCCATCTAAGGCGAATGTTGGCTTAGCTGGGGGAAGGAAAAAGGGCCCCCTTGCACGCAGCTGTCCCCTTTATAAAGGGCTCAGATACAATTACTCTCCGCGCCAGGACAGGCGTAAAATTTAATCCAACAGGCGCGGCCGCTTGTCCTTCCTTTTTCCGCCCCCCCCAGCCTGGAGGCTTTGTCCAGCCGCCACCGGGCACCCCATCCGATGGCGACTTGCGGAGAGGTCAGATATATTTTGATAAGCTAATAAAAATGGGGCAACTGCAAAACTTTTGCTTCTCATCCAAGAAATGTCTTCAATTCTATTCTGCTTCCAACCCAGCTGAGATAATAATAATAATAATAATAATAATAATAATAATAATAATAATAATAATAATAATAATAATAAGAAGAAGAAGAAGAAGAAGAAGAAGAAGAAGAAGAAGAAGAAGAAAAATAATGCAGCAAAAATTACTGGGTACTGAATTGACAAAAGTCTTTAAAAAGAGCAAGTCAAGATCCTGGGAGACTTTCGGATCCAAACAGACAAGACATCCAGCCCACAGCACGCCTGACGTGACTATTGCCTGGCTGTTATTGCAATGCTAGGGGATGCACGAAGTGAAGAGAAACAGCTAGGAAAAGAAATAACAAAATATCGGGATTTGCAAATTGACGTTGAGCGACCGTGGAGATAAAAAAATCAATGGTTGTAGCAATAGGAGCCCTTGGAGCAATTCCCAAAGGGCTGCCGAGATATAGGGAATTGTTGAACTTATTAGACCTGAATATTCTGACTTTGCAAAAAAGAAACACACACACACACACACACACCCCACCACCACCCTTACTCGGAACTGCCTATATACTCAGACGCTACCTTAACAGCTCTTAGGTCCTTGGTTAAGACTTGAACTGATAAGTTTTTACCAGTCCCAGACTGTGAATCAAATTGAAGATTAACCATAATAAAATAAAATATAAAATATAATAAGAATAGAATAGAATAGAATAGAATAGAATAGAATAGAATAGAATAGAATAGAATAGAATAGAATAGAATAGAATAGAATAGAATAGAATAGAAAAGAAATAAGGAATGGAATTGAATGGAATAGAAAATATGGAATAGAATAGAATGGAATAGAAATAAGGAATGGAATGGAATAGAAAACATGGAATAGAATAGAACAGAACAGAAAATATGGAATGGAATAAAAAATATGGAATGGAATAGAACAGAATAGAATAATAACAATGCTGGTCATATCATCTAGCGACTGTTTGAAGCCACAACGACACTGGAAAAAGTGACTTAGGATTGTTTTTCACACTTACGACCGTTGCAGCATCCCTGCGGTCATGAGATCAACATTCGGACGCTTGGCAACTGACTCATATTTATGACGGTTGCAGTGACCCGAGGGGGTGGGTGTCCCACGATCCCCATTTTGCATCCTCCTAACAAGCAGTGGGAAAGCCGGATTTGCTTAACAACCGTGCAACTCACTTAGCAACCGCAACGATCCACTTAACAACTGTGGCAAGAAAAGGCCAAGGTTGGAGAAGGCTGGAACCAACTACGGCTGTCCAGGATGAAAACAGGCCATCTTCTCATCTGTCTTATTCTCTCAAAGTACCTCCCCAGATTCTTCTTCTCTTCTGGTCCCCCGTGGCACCCTGTAGATGCCCTCTGGGGGCAGAGGGCAGGGCCGTGCGGGTGGCGGTATCTCATACACCTGGGGTGGAAGACAAAGACAAGGAGAAACCAGGAATCAGGATTCGGAGAGAAGCAGCAGATCCCTGCAGCTCATAACTGAGATAGGTTCGCCCAACATTCCTGGGTTTTAAAAAAAAAGGGATGGAGAGTTCGCGGTTGAGTGTGGTGGTGGGGCAAACCAGCTTCCATCATGGTGGGTTGTGTGACCCACCCCCTACCCTCCAGGTGGACCTCAAAAAACAGGGAAGATTTGGGTCAGCAGTTTAGGGATTTAGATGATCAAAGGGTTCCTCCTCAAGATCTGTTCTAGTAGGCACTCTTCTCCAGCCTGGGGCCTTGAAAAGATGGCGGAGCCTAATTCCCATCATCCACGCCCAGCTAAAATGGGGGTGGGGAACATCTCGATGTATCTGGACGTTGACAGGCTGCTAAACTCTGCTCTGAGGGAAGGGGAGATGTCGAAGTCCAGTTTTGGGGTCTTGGGTAGAAGTTTGAGAAGGTGGAAGAGGAGTCTCTGGGGATAGTCAGTGTCATCCAAGGTGGCATCATGGAGAGAAACAAGCAGGAGAGGACTTTCAGGTCCTCCTCACCTCCTGTTCTTCTTTCCTTTGTTCTCTCCTTCTCCACTCCTCCGTGGCTCCATCTGAGATCTTTCCCACCAGAAGACCGTCCTTCTTCGGCACTTGGTAGACCTCTGCTGAGGTGTGGTTTGGGTGAGATCCTGACTCGGGGAGGACCTTCACCCTGTTGGCCGGCACAATCCCTTGTTGGCCGTGCAACGAACACAAGTGCCAGCCCTCCAGGCCGGTCCCTTCGGGCTGGAGAAGGACCATGAGGTCCCCCTTGTGGAACGAGAGTTCGTCCGGACACTCGGCCGTGTTGTCATACAGAGCGCGACACAACTGCACCTGTGGATGAAAAACAAGGTGGATACACAAGGCTCAGGTCACACTTTCCAAAGCTCGGCTTACGAATACCTTAAGACTGCAGCTCCCAGAATACCCAGACTACAACTCCCAGAATTCCTAGCCCACCTGGCTGGTTAGGTTACCCACAAGCAAGAGGCTGAAAGGACCTTTTTACAACACGAGGTGGGAACCAACAACGGTAAAATTTAATGGTTGTCTTTACGAGCATCTGCCCTTCTATAACAAGCAGTCCTTGTTGAGCGACTGCCTCGTTTAGCGACCGTTTGCGGTTAGGACGGTGATGAAAAAGGAACTTTGCCAGCAGGTCTTTACAGGTCTGTAAAGCAAAGGAAAGCTGAGCGGAGATTGCAAAAATCGCGTTTCAATCAAGTTTTTATGGTTGCTAAATGAGGACTATCTGTATATTAAAAATGTCCTGGGCTTCTGTGCTAGATCTCCACCTAATGGGGACATTTAGAAATATGTATGTATGTATGAGAAAGATTATTATATCACATAAAGTTACATAGGCATTTCTTACAACTACAACTCCCATCGTGCTCGGCTATTCTACCTTCTCCAACTGCATCCTGCAGCCACCCCATCATCCTGTTCCCCAGGAGCTGAAGCTGTTTTGGAAACATCTGATTGAGAGCCTGAGGCCAAAGAACTGCAAATTTGCTCTCCCCGCACATAGAAAACTAGTGCCTCAGGGAGAATGTTAGCTCTTCACTGGCGGGGAGTTTTGAACGGGCCTTAATCCAGCCACCTCCCCTTCATTGATATTCTGAATGGGCTCTACCCACTAGGGATGAACCCTGGCCTTCCTTAAGGCTGCACCGATAAGCTGCATTTTTAAATGCAAGCACATCCATGCTTGAATTCCCTCGAAAAATAGCAAGGAGGCAAAAGACTTCCGGCTGGGAAGTTTGCCCAGAAATTGGGAACAGGACGAACCAGGACAAGCTCTGGCATTGCTCGGCATCCCCTTTTATAAACAGTCGCCGAGTTTTGCAACCAAAACTTTTGTTTTTCACCCAAAACCCAGTTTTTAAGCATTTCCCGGACTAATCAGCAATAGAACTAGTCCTCGACTTACAAAAGTTTGCTTAGTGACCGTCCGAAGTTACTACTGCACTGAGAAAAGGGACTTAGGGTCCTTTTTCACACTTACGACTCGTTGCAGCCTCCCCCACCGTCACGTGATTTACGTTTGGATGCTTGAAAGCCGTTATGACGCCCCAAATTTCTGCATCTGCCAAGTGAAACGTTTGTTAAGTGACTTTGGCCCTGTTTTACGACCTCCCTTGCCACAGTTGTTAAGTGAATCACTGCAATTGTTAGTAACACAGTTAAGCAAATCCGGCTTCGCCATTGTGTTAGAAGGTTGCAAAAGGGAATCACATGATCCTGGGACGCTGCCACCGTCATAAATATGAGTCAGTTGCCCGGCGTCTAAATTTTGACCACATAACCATGAGGAGGCTGCAACGGTCATAAGTGTGAAAAAGGATCGTCACTTTTTTCATCGCTGCTGTAATTTCGAATGGTCACTAAATGAACTGTTGTAAGGCGAGCACTAGCTGTATTTCCCTATGAGGCCTGACCGCCATATTGCCTAACCTGGTTACACTTAATGGCGACCCAGTTTCTTTTCCATTTACAGAGACCCTGTTGGCTCAAAGCACTGGCAGATCCCACCCCAATCCTCTTCCTTGCCTGCTAAACCTCCATGGCTCAGCTCAAGGTTGAGGTAGTCCTCAGCTTACGACCACAATTGAGCCCAAAATTTCTATTGCTAAGCAAGACCATTGTTAAGTGAATTCTGCCCCATTTTACACTCTTTCTTTCCACAGTTGTTGAGAGAACCACTGTAGCTGTTATTAACAGGGTTGTTAAGTGAGCTTTGACCCACTTTACGACCTTTCTTGCCACAGCTGTTAAGTGAATCACAGCAGTTGTTAAGTCAGTCACACGGTTGTTAAGTGAAACCGGCTTCCCCCATTGATTTTGTTGGTCAGAAGGTTGCAAAAGGGGATCACGTGACCCTTGGGACACTGCAACCGTCGTAAATACGAGTCACTTGCCAAGTGTCTTGAATTTTTACCATGTGATTCTGGGGTTGCTGCAACGGTCGTTAAGTGTGAAAAAAAGTCATGTTATTTTTTGAGCGCCGTTGTAACTTCAAATGGTCACTAAATGAATTGTTGTAAGTCGAGGACTAGCAATATTTCCCAATTCCCCCCCCCCCAGCCTTTGTTTAGCCATCCGAGCATCCTGCAAACGCTACAATAATCAGGCTAAAATATAATATACATCTTGAGCAATAATCTTTTTTGATGAGGTGATGGGGGAAAAACTGCTGATGGTAACTTGGCGGAGAAAAGCAAAATCACCCGCCTGGGTGTTGACAGATAAAATTTAGCCAGAAATTATGTCATTTGGGGGAGTTTAAGACACAGCCCAGAAAGCCGAAGTTGATGAATTTCAGGGAGCCAAAATTTTACATTAGTTATGGGAAATATTTCCTCATCAACAGAAAATCGAAACGAGGCCTAACTTTTCACCTCAGAAAAGCTGCCATATTTTTTCAGATTGGCCAGGGGAGCCTGCTCTTAATTGTGACAAGGGACTCGGAAACCCATAAGCCACTCGATTTCCCTTGACAGGTAGTCCTCGGCTTACGACCACAACAGAACCCGACATTTCTGCCGCTAAGCGAGACATTTGTTAAGTGTGTTTGGCCCCCTTTTGCGACTTTTCTTGCCACAGTTCGTTAAGGGAAACGCTGCCGTTGTTAATCACGCAGTTGTTAAGTGAATCCGGCATCCCCCCATTGACTTGTGCTTGTCAAAAGGTCGCAAAAGGGGATAGCGTGACCCCGGGACGCTGCAACCGTCATAAGTACATGCCAGTTGCCAAGTGTCTAAATTTTGATCCCGTGACCATGGGAGATACGCCGCAACGGTCACGAGTGGGGGGAAAACGCTCATATGTCGCTTTTTTCCCCCCGTGCCGTTGTAACTCTGAGCGGTCTCTAAACAAATTGTTGTCAGTCAAGGACTACCTTGTGGTTAGCCAAAACACACAAAAAGTGCTTTCCAAGAAAATCTGAAGCTAAAAAACTTTCACCTCGTGCAAAACCACGCAGGTAGAACCCTAGCTGCAAAGGAAGGCCTGGGTTTTTTTTTGGGTGGTGGTGGTGGTGGAATTCCCCTTCATGGATTACTGCCTTGTCGTGGCGAAGGGGCTTGCGTAATTCAATGAAGCTATGAGCTATGCCGTGCAGGGCCACCCAAGACGGACAGGTCATAGCTGAGAGTTCTGACAAAACGTGATCCACTGGAGAAGGAAATGGCAACCCACTCCAGTATCTTTGCCATGAAAACCCTATGGACAGTACCAAAAGGCAAAACGATATGACGCTGGAAGATGAGCCCCTCAGGTCGGAAGGCGTCCAATATGCTACTGGGGAAGAGCAGAGGGCTAGTACTAGTAGCGCCAGAAAGAATGAAGCGACTGGGCCAAAGCTGAAAGGACGCTCAGCTGTGGATATGTCTGGTGGTGAAAGGAAAGTCCGATGCTGTAAAGATTTTTTCTCCATAGGAACCTGGAATGTAAGATCCATGAATCAAGGAAAGCTGGACGTGGTCAAACAAGAGATGACAAGACTGAACATCGACATCTTAGGTATCAGCGAACTAAAATGGACAGGAATGGGTGAATTTAATTCAGATGACCATCAGGTATACTACTGCGGGCAAGAATCCCTCAGAAGAAATGGAGTAGCCTTCATAGTGAATAAAAGAGTAGGAAAATCAATACTGGGATACAATCCTCAAAATGACAGAATGATCTCAGTTCGAATCCAAGGCAAACCATTCAATATCACAGTAGTCCAAGTCTATGCCCCAACCACCAGTGCTGAAGAGGATGAAATTGACCGGTTCTATGAAGCCCTACAGCACCTTATAGAAGTAACACCAAAAAATGATGTCCTTATCATCATGGGGGATTGGAATGCTAAAGTAGGAAGCCAAAAGATAACTGGAATAACAGGCAAGTTTGGCCTTGGAGTACAAAATGAAGCAGGGCACAGGCTGATAGAATTTTGTCAAGAGAATACGATGGTCATAGCAAACACTCTTTTCCAACAACCCAAGAGACGGCTCTACACATGGACATCACCAGACGGTCAACACAGAAATCAGATTGACTATATGCTCTGCAGCCAAAGATGGAGAAGCTCTATACAGTCGGTAAAAACAAGACCAGGAGCTGACTGTGGCTCAGACCATGAGCTTCTCCTTGCAAAGTTTAGGCTTAAACTGAAGAAAGTAGGGAAAAGCACTAGGCCACTCAGGTATGAATTAAATCATATCCCTGTTGAATATACAGTAGAGGTGACAAATAGATTTAAGGAATTAGATCTGATAGACAGAGTGCCTGAAGAACTATGGACAGAGGTTCGCGACATTGTACAACAGGTAGCAACCAAAACCATCCCAAAGAAAAAGAAATGCAAGAAAGCAAAATGGCTGTCTGAGGAAGCTTTGCAAATAGCTGAGGAAAGGAGGGAAGCGAAAGGCAAGGGAGAAAAACATAGATATGCCCAATTGAATGCAGAATTCCAGAGAATAGCTAGAAGAGATAAGAATGCCTTCTTAAATGAACAGTGCAAAGAAATAGAAGAAAACAATAGAATAGGGAGGACCAGAGATCTTTTCAAGAAAATTGGAGAGATGAAGGGAACGTTTCATGCAAAAATGGGCATGATAAAGGACCAAAATGGCAGGGACCTAACAGAGGCAGAAGAGATTAAGAAGAGGTGGCAAAATTACACAGAGGAACTATACAAGAATGAGCTTAACGTCCCAGATAATCACAATGAGGTGGTCACTGACCTCGAGCCAGACATCCTAGAATGTGAGGTGAAGTGGGCCTTAGAAAAGCTGAGCAACAACAAAGCTAGTGGAGGTGACAGTATTCCAGCTGAGCTATTCAAAATCTTAAAAGACAGTGCAGTAAAAGTGCTACACTCAATTTGCCAGCAAATTTGGAAAACTCAACAGTGGCCGCAGGATTGGAAAAGATCAGTTTACATTCCAATTCCAAAGAAAGGCAGTGCCAAAGAATGTTCAAACTATCGCACCATTGCACTCATTTCTCATGCTAGTAAAGTCATGCTTAAAATCCTACAAGCTAGACTTCAGCAGTATGTGGATCGAGAACTACCAGAAGTACAGGCAGGATTTCGAAGAGGCAGAGGAACTAGAGATCAAATTGCCAACATACGCTGGATCATGGAGAAAGCTAGGGAGTTCCAGAAAAACATCTACTTCTGCTTCATTGACTATGCTAAAGCCTTTGATTGTGTGGATCATAACAAACTGTGGCAAGTTCTTAAAGAGATGGGAGTACCAGACCATCTTATTTGTCTCTTGAGAAACCTATATGCGGGTCAAGAAGCAACAGTGAGAACTGGACATGGAACCACTGATTGGTTCAAAATTGGGAAAGGAGTCCGGCAAGGCTGTATACTGTCGCCCTGCCTATTTAACCTATATGCAGAGCACATCATGAGAAAGGCAGGGCTAGATGAATCAAAAGTTGGAATTAAGATTGCCGGAAGAAATATCAACAACCTAAGATACGCAGATGATACCACTCTAATGGCAGAAAGTGAAGAAGAACTAAAGAGCCTCTTGTTGCGGGTGAAGAAGGAGAGTGCAAAACTTGGGTTGAAACTTAACATTAAGAAAACCAAGATCATGGCATCTGGCCCTCTCAATTCCTGGCAAATAGATGGGGAAGAAATGGAGGTAGTGACAGATTTTGTTTTCCTGGGCTCCAAGATCACTGCAGATGGGGACTGTAGCCAAGAAATTAAAAGACGCTTGCTCCTGGGGAGGAAAGCCATGGCAAATCTAGACAGCACACTAAAAAGCAGAGACATCACCCTGTCAACAAAAGTGCGTATAGTCAAGGCTATGGTCTTCCCAGTTGCAATGTATGGCAGTGAAAGTTGGACCATAAGAAAGGCTGAGCGCCAAAGAATTGAGGCCTTTGAACTATGGTGCTGGAGAAGACTCCTGCGAGTCCCTTGGACCGCAAGGCGATCAAACCGGTCAGTCCTAGAGGAGATCAATCCTGACTGCTCTTTAGAAGGCCAGATCCTGAAGCTAAAACTCAAATACTTTGGCCACCTAATGAGAAGGAAGGACTCACTGGAGAAGAGCCTAATGCTGGGAAAGATCGAGGGCACTAGAAGAAGGGGACGACAGAGAATGAGGTGGCTGGATGGAGTCACTGAAGCAGTAGGCGTGAGCTTAAATGGACTCCAGAAGATGGTAGAAGACAGGAAGGCCTGGAGGAATGTTGTCCATAGGGTCGCGATGGGTCGGACACGACTTCGCAGCTAACAACAACAACAACAACGGTGGTGGAATTAAAAGTATTTTGATTTGCAAAAGTATTCAGGAGAGCGTTGTGTTCCTCTCCCCCCCCCAAATAGCTTTTTCTGCACCCCTCTTTGTCAACCAAAGTCAACACTACATCAAAGCCTTCCCCACCACTTATCCGTTTCCAGATAATGAGGAGGCCCAAATAACCTTGGAATGCAAATCTTTTCACTAAGGTCAAAATTGTTCTCAATCCTGTTTTACTACAAACTCTGGTCAGGGTAGGTTTCCATCTTTTTTTTCTTTTCTTTCTCTCCCTTTCTTTTTCTTTCTTTTAATCTTTCTTTCCCTCTTTCCTTCTCTTTCCCTCCCTTCCCTTCTCTCTCTCCCTTGTTTTCTTCAAATCTTTTTCTTTCCCTCCCTCCCTCCTTTCTTTTTCTCTTTTCCTTCCTTAATTCATTCATTCTTTCCTTTCCTTTCTTTTTGTCACTCCCTCTCTTTTCTTTCCCCTCTTTCCTTTTTCCCCCCTTCCTTCCTTGACTCATTCATTCTTTCCTTCCTTCTTTTCGTTTTTAGTTTATCCCTCCCTTTCTTTTGCTCTTTGCTTTCCCTTCTTTGCTTGATTCATTCTTTTTCTCTCTCCCTTGCTTCCCCGTTCTTTCAATCTTTCTATCTTCCTTCCTTCTTTTTCATACTCTCTCCCCTTTCTCTCTCTCCCTTTCTTCCTTGATTCATTCATTTGTTCTCTTCCTTCCTTTTCCTTTCTTTTTGTCCCTCCCTTCCTTTCTCCTGCTCCTTTTTCTTTCCTTCCTTCTCATTCTTTCCTCCTTTCCTTTTACTTTATCCCTCCCTCAATCTTCCTTCCTTCCTTCCTTCCTTTCTCTTTCTTTCTTTCTTTCTTTCTTTCTTTCTTTCTTTCTTTCTTTCTTTCTTTCTTTCTTTCTTCTTTCTTTCTTTCCTTTTACTTTATCCCTCCCTCAATCTTTCTTCCTTCCTTCCTTTCTTTTTCTTTCTTTCTTTCTTTCTTTCTTTCTTTCTTTCTTTCTTTCTTTCTTTCTTTCTTTCTTTCTTTCTTTCTTTCTCTTTCTTTCCTTTTTTCTTTTCTTTCTCTCCTACTTACACTTGTAGACATGTTGGCCCTCCAACATCAAACAAAGGAATCAGAAGACCTGAACAGCCTCAGCGGACCAGAATGACACCTTAATATATTAAGACTCTTGAAAAAATAAAGCCAGCCTTTAGAAGCATTCTTCTCCTTTGCTCTGTACGTTGTGCCCGGAGGGAGAACAAACAACAGAGAGAAAAAAATTCCTGAGAAATTTAAAATTGATTTTTCGTCATCTTAAAGAGGCCAGCAAACCACAAACATAGAAGCTATAACTCTCCAAAAAAATCCTTGGCAAGCTGGTTCCTGATGAATATTCCAATGCAAAGTAGGGGGGGGGGAAATCTCTAAATAAAATCAGTAGTTCCTATATATTTTTTGTGTAGTGAACGTGGTTCTTCCTCAGAAGTCCGGCCAGTTGCAATTTGCAATTCCCTATGATTATTCCCCCAGCAGTTTTTCTGAGGTTTTCCAAATCTCTGGGTCAGTAAAATCAGCCCAGGAAAACGACTTGAGTAACTCGGATTGCTTCCAGGCCAAAAGGATTGAGCAAAGGAAGACAAAATACAACAAGCTGGAACACAGGTCTGTGCAGCGAGCAGAAAGTGGAAAAGCAGCCCAGAAACATTTATACGGGATTTCTTTCCAAAGCTTGTAAAAAACAGAATAAGGAGAACAGCCAGATTTTGCAATGTCATGGAATCCAGAAGTTTCCTTTTGGCAACGAACAGGCCCAAATTACCAACAGTTTGTGGAATCACATCTGCCCGCAAACTTTTGCTCTTGAATCCATATATATATATATAAATATATATATATTAAAAAGAGCCAGTTCAGAAATTCCTTCAAAAATATTCAGCAAGCAGCTTTTATTGTTTTCCTGAGAACAAGCAAGATTCACCAGCAGCTATCTTTAATATTTTGCGATTTTTCTCCGCTCCTCTGCTTTGTTCCAATATTGAGGTTTTGAGTCAAACTTTCACCCAATTCCGAAAAGGCCTGGCATCGATCCAGTTCAAAAAAATTCCAATTCGCCCACAAATCCGACACGTATTTCCAACGAGGACGGGCAAAAGCAACTCCAGGGATTTGGATGCATTTCCAAATAAACGTAATCCTTCCAGAACAGCGAACGAACTCCTTTCTCCCTACAAGGCTAGAGAGTGAGGTTCTAATCCAGATAATTTTAATCTCAAAGGAGGTTTCCTGATCCCCAAATCCTTGGCCAACTTCGAGGATTGCTGGATAATCTTGTATGTCATTCTTCCCGTCGAAACACAGGCGGGAATGTCCAGAGTCAGCAGAGGCACATTGCGAAAATCCAGATATTTTGTTCTTTGTTGGGCCAAATATTTATTCCAGAATGACAGGCAGAGAGGCAGGGAGCAGTTTCATGCAAATTTCCCCAAATTCCTAAAGGTTTCCGGAAGAGAACCTGCTTCCAGGCTGAGGGTGGGAGCATCAAATTCCACGGTGTCCCCCCTCTTGGTCACCTGCTGAGCAGAAAATACAAGGAGTTATTGTTAAGGATTTGTTTCCAGCCTTAAGTTAAAGAAAGTGACTTCCCCAAGGCTGCTCTTCCCTCCTTTGGATCAAACCCAAAGGGAGATTTCTTGCATTCTGGAGGAAGGTTAAAAAGTATTTTTTTTTTCTTTCTTTCTTTCTTTCTTTCTTTCTTTCTTTCTTTCTTTCTCTTTCTTTCTTTCTTCATCCCTCCTTTTTCTTTCCTTCCCTGCTTTCCTTTCCTTCTCCTTCTGCCTTTCTTTTTTCCTTCCCTCTTCCCTTTTTTCTTCCTTCCTTCCTCTCCTTTGTCTTTCCTTTCCTACCATCCTTCCTTCCTCTCTTTTTCTTCCTTCCTTCCTTCCTCCCCGTTCCTTTCTCTCATTCCCATCTCCCTCCTTTCCTTTTTCTCCTTCCTCCTCTGCTTCGTCCTTCCTTCCTTCCTTCCTCTTCTCCTCCTTCCCTTTTCTTAACTCCTTCCCTCAGTCTTTCCTTTTCTTTCTTTCCTCCTGTTCCTTTTTCCTTCCTTCTTCTTGTCTATTTTTTCCTTCCTTTCTTCTGTCCTTCCTCCTCCCTCTACCTTTCTTTCTCTTTCTTTCCTTTTTCTTTCTTTCCTTTTTCTTTCTTTCTCTCTTTCTTTCTTCCTTCTTTCTTCCCCATCCCTTTTCCTTCCTTCCTCTTGTCTATTTGCTTTCTTTCCTTTCTTCTGTCCTAAATCCTCTTTCTTTCTTTCTTTCTCTCTTTCTTTCCTTTCTTTCCTTTCTTTTTCTTTTTCTTTCTTTTTCTCTTTTCTTTCTCTTCTTTCTTTCTTTCTTTTTCTCTTTTCTTTCTTTCTTTCTCTTTCTTTCTTTCTTTCTTTCTTTCTTTCTTTCTTTCTTTCTTTCTTTCTTCTCACTCTCTCTCCCACCCACCCTCCCTCCCTCCCTCCCTCGGACACCTTAAGAGCTCTTCCCCAAACTTGTGATCCCCCCCCTACACTCCCTCCCCCAGAGCAGAGAGTTCCGCGAGGCCGCCCCCCTCCCCACCCGCGTTCTCCGGGCCCCCCTTCCAAAGCCGAGCAGCCCCCCACACACACACACAACCCCGGTCCCCCCCCCACACACACCCACACACCCGCCGGCCCAGCTGCCTTTCCCTTCTGCCGGCCAGCGGGCCGGAGCATCCCAGCCTCCAGCGGCGCCGCATCCCGACTCAGCAATTTCCCCCCCAGCCGGGCTCCCACTTCGCCCGCCCGACGCGTGGCTGGCTGGGCTGGGCTGGCCGGCTGGGCGGCCCCTGGGTGGGGAGGCAGCAGGCGGGAAAGAGGGAGAAGGAGAAGGAGAAGCGGACCGAGGAGGAGGAGGAGGAGGAGGAGGAGAAGAAGAAGAGGAGGAGAAGAAGAGGAGGAGGAGGAGGAGAAGAAGAGGAGGAGGAGGAGAAGAGGAGGAGGAGGAGGAGGAGGAGGAGGAGAAGAAGAGGAGGAGGAGAAGAGGAGGAGGAGGAGGAGGAGGAGGAGAAGAAGAGGAGGAGGAGGAGGAGGAGAAGAGGAGGAGGAGGAGGAGAAGAGGAGAAGGAGGAGGAGGAGAAGAGGAGGAGGAGGAGGAAGGGGCAGAAAAGGGGGGCATCGGGCGGGGGGGGGAGGAGGGGGGGAGGAGGGAGGGAGACCCCCCCAAAAGCTTCCAAGTCTTTGCTGCCTTCCTCCCCTCTGCAGCCCCCCCTTCAATCCAGGCCGAGGGAGGCTTACTTGGCCAGCCCTTGCAGACGCGCCCCCCGCGGCCGCCCTCCTCGCCTCCAGCCCGGCTTGCCGAGTCGGCGGCGGAGCCTCTTCTGCGCCGGCGCTCCGGAGCCTCCCCGTCCTCCCCCCTCCCTCCTCCTTGGACGGGGTGGGGAGGGGGTTTAGCCCCTTGGACCTCTTCCCCCTCCCCTCCCCTCCCCTCCCCTCCCCGGGCTGGCCCAGCCCTCCCGGCCCTCCTCCGGCTCCTCCCGATCGGTGCCCACTTGGGGGGGGGTCCCCCCTCTTCCAAGTCCCCCCCACCCTTTCCCAAGGGATTCCCTCCGGCTCTGCAGCGCCCGGAGGGAGGGAGGGAGGGAGGGAGGGGGCGCTGGCCGGCGCCCAAGAGCCCCCCCCAACTCCGTCTCCCCCCCCCCAGCCACCCCCACCCCCAACCCCCCCCCCGCCTCTTTCCCCGGGCACGCACGTCTCTGCTCGTCGCCTGCCTCTCTGCCAGCTCCTGGGTCCTAAACCGCCTCTGCCAGCCGGGATTTGGGGAAAGAAGGGGGGGCGTGAGGGCGGGAGGGGGGAGCGAGAAACGCCAAGCGCCCTCCCCGCCCCGATCCCCTGGGCCTCCGCCCGTCCCCTCCCCCGCCTCATCCCGCCGCCCGAAGCGGTCCTGCCCGGCTGGATTGAGCGGGGAGCTGGGAAAGAGCGTCTTGAGGACTAGCGCCGCGGGCAGCTTTGCAGAAGCTTTCCCAACCCCGCGCCCAGCCGGCGGAAAGGCAGTGTTCCCCGCGTTGGTTGCGGGAGGCAGGGTCCGGTTTCCCCCGCTGGATGTAATTGCTGCACTCCGCTGGATTCAAGGGGTCCCGGGGTGTGGGGGGGAGATGTCCTGGATTAAGGGGGACGGTGGTTTATCTCTCGATGCTCCCCTCGTGGCCTCGCTTGTGGTGGGCAGAGGGCAAAAGAGAGAGGGGGGAAGGAAGGAAGGGAGAGAGAGAGAGAGAAAAAGAAAGAAAGAAAGAAAGAAAGAAAGAAAGAAAGAAAGAAAGAAAGAAAGAAAGAAAGAAAGAAAGAAAGAAAGAACTTTTATTTGGCCAAGTGTGATTACATACACAACAGGAAGGAAGGAAGGAAGGAAGGAAGGAAGGAAGGAAGGAAGGAAGGAAGGAAGGAAGGAAGGAAGAAAAAAAAGAAAGAAAGAAAGAACTTTTATTTGGCCAAGTGTGATTACATACACAACAGGAAGGAAGGAAGGAAGGGAGGGAGGGAGAGAGAGAGAGGAAAAAAAAGAAAGAAAGAAAGAAAAAGAAAGAAAGAAAGAAAAAGAAAGAAAGAAAGAAAGAAAGAAAGAAAGAAAGAAAGAAAGAAAGAAAGAAAGAAAGAAAGAACTTTTATTTGGCCAAGTGTGATTACGTACACAACAGGAAGGAAGGAAGGAAAGAAGGCAGGAAATGGGAAGGAAGGAAGGGATATGGGAATGAGGAGAAGGAAGAAAGGAAGGAAACACTTTCAAGGTTGACTCAGCCTTCCATCCTTCCGAGGTAGGTAAAATGAGGACCCAGATTGTTGGGGGCAATAAGCTGACTTTGTAATAATGCCGCTTGGGGTGTGTGTGAAAGCCCTAACAAGCAGGCATATACATAGAATGAAGGCTACTGCTAAGCTTGTAAGCCGCCCTGAGTCTTCGGAGAAGGGCGGGATATAAATGGAATAAAAATAAAATAAAATAAAAATAAAAATCCATTCTCCCAACTCCAAACTTGAGATTTTAAATTGTGTCTGGAAATCTGCCTTTCCCCTTCTGTATCTCTGTATCAGCCAGCAGGTAGCCATCCAACTGGTAGATCTCTCTCTGCCCACCCGCCATCAGTCACCTTGGCCCACCCTAACTTTTTGTGTAAACACAACAATGTGAAATCACAGCTGCCAGTTCCTTACTGGGGTTGACCTTTATTTGCATCCAGTTCTTCCTAAGAGACCAAAAGCGTCTTTAAAAAGAGGTATCCAATCTTGGCCACTTTAAGACCTGTGGACTTCAACTCCCAGAATTCCCCTTGGCTGGCTGGAGAATTCTGGGAGTTGAAGTCCACGGGTCTTAAAGTGGCCAAGGTTCGACACACCTGTCCTGCAGATGCAAGCCGTGTGGCCTTTTGTAATTGACCGATGGAAAAGTTATCAGTGTCTATCAATTGACATCCAAGACATTTTGATAGGATGCCCAATCTGCCAATAACCCACTGGAAGCCCCGCCCTCCTGGCTGATTTACGCCAATCCTTTCATTTTAATTTTCGAATCTTCTTCCTTTGTCATTTCTCCAATTTTCTTCTTCTTCTTCTATTCTACATTTCCCTTGGTATCTCCATACCAACAAACCACAGTTCCCTTTTTTTCAACCGGGCTAAATCTGGTTCTGTTGTGTGCCAAGACTTTGGGAAATCCCAATTTAAATATTTTAAATTGTCCATTTTCAATGGTGTTTCGAACTCTATGTTCCCACTTCAGTTTTTTGTTACCGGCAGGCGATCGTTTTCACAGGAAATTATTTTGGCGACTGTGTTGTGTCACTGTTTATAATCAGTTTGCGACATCTTTGGCATGATGGGAATGGCTAAAATTACTCAAATTACAACAGTTCATTTAGTGACCATTCAAAGTTACGACGACCCTGTAAAAAGTGACTTATGACTGTTTTTCACACTTAGCGACCGTCGCAGCATCCCCATGGTCACACGATCAGAATTCCAACGGAAAAAAACTTACAGGAAATTCTGGACATGGAAAAGACAACCTACAAACACTTTTAAGATTACAAAATAAGTTTGAGGACAAGAAAAAAGATTTGGCAAAATGGATTTTGCCAGGAGAACTACGAGAACTTGAGAGACAAAAAAATAATAAAATCAAGAAAGAAAGAAAGGACAAGATTCTCAATGAATACGAAGGAGCGAAACCTCCCTATAAAAACATCTTACCTGTTTTGCCTTTTGTACCTGCAGCAACATTTATAA
This sequence comes from Vipera berus, assembly GCF_964194415.1. Taxonomy (NCBI): domain Eukaryota; kingdom Metazoa; phylum Chordata; class Lepidosauria; order Squamata; family Viperidae; genus Vipera; species Vipera berus. Next base: position 4,295,285 of record NC_138205.1, on the reverse strand, counting down.
GATTACGGGAAGATTCTTTGATTCGGCGAAGCATATTGAACAGGAAAGATGTTTGGCCAAAAAAAAAAGGGTAAAGTGAGAATTAAGAAATTAGATGATGGGAATTACCAGAGGGAATATTTAAAAATTAAACATGGTTGAAAATTGAATATGGTTAAAGAAATAGAAAGATTTTGAATATAAATGAAGATTAGTTTAAGAGGGATGAGCCCTTAAAGTAATATAATATGCCTTTTTTTTTCTTTTGTGTTTGGTTTTTTGACATAAGAAATACAAAAATGTTAGGATGGTTTATATAAAAGAAATGTTTCTTTTTTTTCTTTTTTCTTATTTTTCTTTAAGGTATGAGAAATGTAAAAAATGTGATGGCTTGTATGAAAAAAAAAGACTTAAATACTTAAGTGTAACTAATTTTGCGAAAATCTTAACCGGTAAGAATTCTTTGAATATTGTGGGGAAAACAAATTTAAATAAGAATTTGGTAAACAGGATCCATGATGAGGCAATCAAAATGATCTATGAAAAGAAGCTTTATATTGATGTGGTTATGATTTGCAGAAATGTGAGAAAAATGTCCATATTTCATTGTCATTTATTCAAATAACAACTGTATTAATTTAAGGTTAATTCAATTTCCAATAAAGCAGCTGGATCGCGGAGGATTAATTATGATATTGAAAAAGTCCAAGCTGCAAAGTGATGCTTGTTTAGGGGGAATTTTGCCCAGAAATGAAATTAATTAGGGGGGATAACGTGGGCGGGCATGACAATAGCATGCTGGCATGTCACGAATTAGTTCCTCCATGGACTCCGCTGGTGGCAGCACTGGGCCAATTTTGCATTTGGATATTAAGCAGCATCAGTTGGTGCTTGGAAAGGGCACCACTAAGAGATCCTGAGACTGTTACCTTCTGGAAAATAATGTAAAAGCAATTCTGCATTTTTGCTAACAAAACCAGGTCATTGTGCCTAAGATTCACCAGGGACTTCAGGGCATCTTTGTTTGATGGCAGCCAATGAGCGAGCACCTCCCTGGCAGCCATTTTGTGAAAGGGCCCCAAAGAATTATCAACTACCAATCCTGTTCTAGCAGGGGGTTGGACTAGAAGACCTCCAAGGTCCCTTCTAATTCTGTTATTCTATGTATAATTCCTTGCGTTTAGACAAAGCAGCTTTCTTTCTTGAACCATGCATTTATTTTATTTATTGTGTTATCCATTACTTTATTTAACTTTAAAGTAGTCCTGATTTACTATGCTGAACAGATTTTTTTTTTTTGGTATCTCCAACATATAATCATTTTAAATTTAGCTTCTAACTCTACATTAGTGAACCACAGTCTTCGAAAGGGGAATTTAATATGATGCTTACTGGATTGTTTGTGGTTTGTGCAAATGTCATAGGAGCCTCCGATTTTTAAAGGGTAAAACTTTAATTTTAAAATATTTATTTTAAAAACTTTTAAAGGGTAAGATTTGTATTTCTCTGCAAATCTCCATGGATTTCATTAATTAATAATAAGAACCATTGAAGTACAAGGCTTCTGAATTCTAAGTAAATATACCAAGAATTGCAGTTTTTAATTTAAATTACTTCAGGGGTTTTTTGCATGTATTTTACGACTAAAGAAAGGCACAGTTGTTAGATTCACACATACAAAGGTTGTTTAATTCTAAATTGTTGTTTTTTGAGATTTGGGGTGCTGGGCACAATCAGACTGTTTTGATTCCCTGTACTGTAAATCCAGAAAGTGAGTTAAGTTGGCAATTAAATTACTAAATTTAAAACTAAATTAAATCACGCCTCCTTGTTGCATCTCCCAAGAGACCACAAATAAATCAATTATAATTCAAACTTAGTTTATCTACAGTAAAATTTATTGGAGTCTGGATGCAACAGAATAAATGCTGGCTTGCAGGGTGTTTCCGTACAATTTTGTGGTTTCTAAAGATGATATGAGCCAATGATCTCATTTGTGTAATGACACAATTGATATTTTTACACCTTACAACACTCCTGTGCCTTTATGCGGAAGACACAAAAAGCACAAAGCATGTAAATGTAACACTGAATGGAAACCAGAGGCACCTCGAATCCTGCATTGAAATGTAAATCACAGACAGTTAAATGGAATTAATTGTTAAACAAACAGGATTTACAAATCTTTACGATTTTGCTTTGTTCTTGTTTTTAAGTTGGATTGGAGGAACATAACAAACCTGTTTTTAGACATATGGTTCTCCTAAATTTTATCAAACCTCTCTCGCCGGGGTCGTTTAAAAGACAAAACAGAAAAAAAAGGGGGGATAGCAAAGGATTTTTTAAACGTGATAAATAAATAAAAAAGGGATACAGGAAGAATGGTTCAAAACTTCACCTGCATCTAAGACCATGAAGAGGAAAAATGTTTTTAAGAAGAGACTGGACAGCCATTTGCCTGAAATGGTATAAGGTTTCCTGCCTGAGCAGGGGGTTGGACTAGATGACCTCCAAGGTCCCTTCCAACTTTTTTATTATTATTATTATTATTATTATTATTATTATTATTATTATTATTATTATTATTATTATTATTATTATTATTATGACAGGAAAAAAAATCAGAATTATTAGGGGGGTTGTGGAAGCACCCCTATTAGAGGGAATATGCTAAAGGACGACTTGATTGTTTAAAACAAATCAAGGGTTAAAGCATGATGTGGACATGGACGGAGACCAAAAAAAAAATCAAGATGGTGGCTTCACACATTTGGTTGTGGCTGCCTTTTGTGATTTCTCTGCAGTTGTACCTGGGGGCAAGAAATGAGAGCCAGTTTGGTCTCGGCCCGCAGTGCTTTTTTTGTAAAAGAAAAAAGGTGCCGGAACTCACACATGTCATACAACCCACCTTGCCTATCCTACAAGATTCCATCCAAAAAAGGTGCCGGAACTCCGTTCTGAGCGTTCTATGAGAAAAAAAGCCCTGGTCTCGGGATTCAGGCATCAAGGTTGAAACCAGGAGATGGTGAGTTCTAGTCCCGCCTGAGGCAAGAAAGCAAGCTGGGTGACTTTGAACCAATCACCAGGGGACGGTGAGTTCTAGTTCTGCCTAAGGCACGAAAGCCAGCTGGGTGACTTTGAACCAATCGCCAGGAGACAGTGAGTTCTAGTCCCACCCTAGGCATGAAAGCCGCCTGGGTGACTTTGGGCCAATCACAAGGAGACGGTGAGTTCTAGTCCCGCGTTAGACATGAAAGCCCGCTGGGTGACTTTGGGCCAATCACCAGGAGACGGTGAGTTCTAGTCCTGCCTTAGGCATAAATGCCAGCTGGGTGACTTTGAACCAATCACCAGGGGACGGTGAGTTCTAGTTCTGCCTAAGGCACGAAAGCCAGCTGGGTGACTTTGAACCAATCGCCAGGAGACAGTGAGTTCTAGTCCCACCTGAGGCAGGAAAGCCATCGTTTGAAGCTGACAGTGTTATCAGCTAATCCGCATCAAGGTGAAGGTGCATTACGTAAATGGTGCTGTGAAAAAAATAAAGACTTTGCACTCTGCACATGCTCAAGGGGATTCAGCTTAGATTATTCCTAGACATCCTGGGAAGTGCAGACATCTGCCTTGGAAGCAGATTGTGAGGGAAGATTTGGGGGCCGTTAGATTTGAAAACATACCTAGAAAAAATAAAAAATAAAATTTGAGCCTTGTTTTCTATTTCCTGATTTTTCTGCTGTCCCAATTGCCCTTACGTCTACTTTGCTATATTTAGCACCTGGGTATTTTCCTTAACTCATACTTTGCTTCTACCTGGTTAAACCCCAGAGGCAAATTCGCCCAGAGAGATGCAAATATTTTACAATTCCCACGAAAAGCCAGCTTTGCTTTCTCTCCAAAACAGAAACAAATGCAACAGGTCGTAGCTACTCAGTGTAATTCCACGTACGTGCAGGTGAGGGACTTAATGAAATAACCTCCTCCTTTTCCCTTCGGTGTCATTTGTGGAAACAAACGGCCTAATTGCATAAATATTTCCTCCCTTTTGTCACAACAACACCAAACCACCAAGGTGCAGAAATTTAAAATATGGGCAGAAATTGGAGTTTTAAAGCTGTTTCAGTGGCCTAAAAAGATACGCTAATGCGGTGGTTCTCAACCTGGGCTCCTTTAAGATGGGTGGACTTCAATTCCCAGAATTCCCTAGCCAGCCGTGCCAAACCAGCCTTCTGATTGCCCCAATATGCACAGAGGGTGACATTCATTCATTCAATCATTCCATTCAACTGTGGACATTTGGTCCCTTCATTGAGATAGTCCTCGACTTACGGCAGTGCATTTAGCGACTGTTCGAAGTTGCAACGGGCCCTGAAAAGAATAACTTATGATTGTTTTTCACATTTACGATCGTTCGCAGCAACCTTGTGGTCAATATTCAGACGCTTGGCAACTGACTCATATTTATGACGGTCGCAATGTCCCGGGGTCACGTGTTCCCCTTTTGTGACCTTCTGACAAGCAAAGTCGGCGGGGAAAGCCAGATTCATTTAACAACTGGGTTACCAATGTAAAGCACTGCAGCGACTCCGTTAACGACAGCAGCAAGAAATGGGGCGAAACTCACTTAACACGTTTCACTCAGCAACAAAAATTTGGGGGTCAGCTGTGGTCATAAGTCAAGGACTACCTCTGAGAAGTTTGTGGTCCAGTGTGTTGAGAGACCCCATTACAGAAGCAGGTCACTGATGTAAACATAAGTCCTTGACTTACAACCATTCATTTAGTGACCATTTAAAGATACAAGTCACAACGTGACTTATGACCATTTTTCACGCTTACGGCCTTTGCAGCATCCCCCAGGGTCACGTGATCAAAATTTGGATGCTTGACAACTGATTCCTATTGACAACGGTTGCAAAGTCTTGGGGTCATGTGATCCCCTTTTGCGACCTTCCGACAAGCAAAGTTTTCCTGACTGAGAAGGGGGTTGTACTAGATGACCTCCAAGATCCCTTCCATTTATTATTATAATAATTATAATTATAATTATAATTATAATTATAATTATTATTATTATTATTATTATTATTATTATTATTATTATTATTATTATTATTATTAGTCTGTGGGGGAAGCTTGATTTGCTTAGCGACCGTGTTCCTAACTTAACCACTTCAGCGATTCACTTAACCGCTGTGGCTGGAAAGGTCATAAAACGGGGCGAAACTCGCTTAACAAATGTCCCGCTTACGAACGTAAGCCCTGCAGCATTCACTTAACCACTGTGGCAAGAAAGGGCACAAAGTGGGACAAAACTCACTTAACCACCGTCTCGCTTAGCAACAGCAACTTTGTGGTCGTAAGTCGAGGACTTTTTTTTCTTTCTTTTTCTTTTTCAAGCACAGAGGTGATTTGCCTCTGCTTCTAAGAAAAAAACCCTCGATCACCTCATCTTTGAAGCCTGACTGGAGTTTTACATATGTGCCCGTGTAAACCCGGCCAGATCTTGGTCTGTGTTGTTCTATCAAGGTCAGGCCGGAGCATCAGATAAAAGCAGTCGTGGAATGCTTGCTGACTCACCTGGACCTTATTGTTCGCTGTGTCTGAAAAGCACCCATTGTCCTCCAGGTGACTCAGGGGTCAGGTCAGACCTGGCGGAGGTAGGAAGGGGAGGGGGTGGAACCTGGAGAAGATTAGGAGATTAGGAGGGAAATTGAGTTTATTCTTCTTTCCCCAAACCACAAGGAAACCCCTTTCAAGGGGCATCCCCAGGTTCTGCCCACTTCCCGCTGGCAGGTGTGAATATTGACGCTTGGATACCTGCAAATAGAATATGGTTTGCTGTTGATGTTTCTGTTTTTTTCTCCATGGCAACCCGGATTGGATTGTGTTTCTGTTTGGTTTCCTGCCTGAGCAGGGGGTTGGACTAGATGACCTCCAAGGTCCCTTCCAGCTCTGTTATTCCGTTACTACTACTACCCCTCTTCCTCCTCCTCCTTTTTAGGAAGAGAATGGACAGCCACTTGCCTAGAATGGTATCGGATCTCCTGCTTGAGCAGGGGGTTGGACTAGATGACCTCCAGGGTCCCTTCCAACTCTGTTATATTAGTTGTTGGTCCTTCCTTTATTGCACTTTTATCAATTAACAACCACAGCTGGGGACTGCTCAACAGAACCCACCTGGGTCATTCTTCTCTAGAGCCGTTACAGCTAAGTCCTCGAATTACGACCACAGTGGAACCCCCAAATTTCTGTTGTTAAGTGAGACAGTGGTTAAGGGAGTTTTGCCCCTTTTTACCACCTCCCTTGCCAGAGTTGTTAAGTGAGTCACACAGCTGTTAAGCGAATCCTTAACTTCCCCGGTGAGTTTGTCAGAGTTTGTCGCAAAAGTTGAGCACATGACCCCGGGACACAGCAACTGTCATAAATGTGAGCCAGTTGCCAAGCTTCTGAAGTTTGATCACATGACCCTTGGGGATGCTGCAATGGTCATAAGTTTGAAAAGCGGTCATAAGTCGCTTTTTTCACTGCTGTTGCAACTTCAAACGGTCACTAAATGAAGTGTTGTAACTAAGGGCTACATGTACTCAATCATTCCCCAGAGATTCGAAATTCTACTTTATTGTAAGGCTACACTAACAGCAAGCGTGAAAGAACAGGTAGTCCTTGACTTATGTCCACAATGCAGCTGAAAAATGGTCACTAAATGAACTATTGTAAGTCGAGGACTACCCTATAGCCTGTGAATAAGGCTTTAGAATTAAGTCTGAACGCCATTTTTTTTTTAGTTTGGAATTCAGAAGATGTTCTCGATTTACAACCATTCATTGAATGGCTTCAAAAAACTGACTGGTCCTCACAGTTACAACCGTTGCAGCATCTCGTGATCTAAATTTAGGTGCTTGGCAATGGTCTTGTACTTACGACGGCTTGAGCATTATGTGAACGCCATTTGTAACCTTGCCCGCCAGCTTCCCAACAAACAATGTCACTGGGAGCGACTGGACTCACTTTATGACAACACAGTGATTCATTTAACAGTGGCAAAAAATGCTCATAGAATCAGGCATGACTCTCTTTGCTTAGCCATGGAAATTCTGGTCCTTTTCTGGTCTACCTGCATATATATTGGAGTTGTTTTTGTGGGTCACAGCCCTTGGGGTGTCAGGGAACAGCTGTCCCAAGGCATGTGCAAAGTTAGGAAAGGGCTATGAGCACAGCCCTGCAAGGTAGGCCAGTGGCAGATAACAGGTAGTCCCATAAGTAGCGTAATCTTTCGGCTGACTGAAATCCATCAACCTTCTGCAACTGCAGGGCTTCGCTGATCAACCATGGCAAGAAAAGTTGTAAAATGGGGCAAACACCCACTTAACAAATGTCTCGCTTAGCGGCAGAAATGTTGGGCTCAATTGTGGTTGTAAGCTGAGGACTACCTGTGAAGGGAAATCGAGTGGCTTATGGGTTTCGGAGTCCCTTGTCACACTTAAGAGCGGGCTTCCCTCGCCAGTCTGAAAAATATGGCAGCTTTTCTGAGGTGAAAAGTTAGGCCCCGTTTCGATTATCCGCTGATGAGGAAATATTTCCCATAACTAATGTAAAATTTTGGCTCCCTGAAATTTGTCAACTTTCGGCTCTCTGGGGAAGGGCCGTGTCTTAAACTCCCACAAATAAAATCTGATTTCTGGCTAAATTTTATCTGCCAACACCCAGGCGGGTGATTTCGCTTTTCTCCTTGTCCCCCAAGTTACCATCAGCAGCTTTTCCGCCACCACCTTATCAAAAAAGATTATTGCTCAAGATGTATATTATATTTTAACCTCATTATTGCAGCGTTTGTAGGATGCTCGGATGGCTAAACAAAGACGGGGGGGGAAAAAGAAATACAGGTAGTCCTCAAGTTACAACGGTTCGTTTAGCGACCGTTGGAAGTTACAACGGCGCTCAAAAAATAACTCATGACGGTTTTTTCACACTTAGCATCCCCAGGGTCACATGATACAAATTCAAGACACTTGGCAAGTGACTCATATTTACGACAGTTGCAGTGTCCCGAGGGTCATGTGAAGCCCTTTTGTGACCTTCTGACCAGCAAAATCAATGGGGGAAGCTGGAATCGCTTAACAACCATGTGACTGACTTAACAACTGCAGTGATTCACTTAACAACTGCGGCAAGAAAGTTCACAAAGTGGGGCAAAGCTCACTTAACAACCGTGTTACTAACAACAACGATAGTGATTCTGTCAATAGCTGTGGCAAGGAAGAGCAGAAGATGGGGCAGAATTCACTTAGCAACGGTCTCACTTAGCAACAGAAATTTTGGGCTCAATTGTGGTCGTAAGCCGAGGACTACCTCAACTTTGAGCTGAGCCATGGAGGTTTAACAGGCAAGGAAGAGGATTAGGGTGGGATCTGCCAGTGCTTTGAGCCAACAGGGTCTCTGTAAATGGAAAAGAAACTGGGTCGCCATTAAGTCTAACCAGGTTAGGCAATATGGGGGTCAGGCCTCATCACCAACTTTCAAGACAATTTCTCTGCCAGGAGAAATTCATATTTGAGCTTCAGATATAGGTAGTCCTCGGCTTATCACCACAACTGAGCCCCCAAATTTTGTTGCTAAGTGAAATAGTTGTTAAGTCAAAAACTACCCCAAACTCAGGGGTCTACAAACTTGGCCCTTTGATGACTTGTGGACGTCAACTCCCAGAATTCCTCAGCCAGGCACGCTGACTGAGAAATTCTGGGAGTTGAAGTTCACAAGTCATCAAAGGGCCAAGTTTGAAGACCCCTTCTTGTGGACTTCAACTCCCAGAATTCCTCAGCCAGGCACACTGAAGTCCATAAGTCATCAAAGGGCCAAGTTTGCTTCTAACTCCTTTGCAACCACAGCTGTGAGCGACTCATCGTTGCAATTTTACGTTTTCCACAAATATTTCTATTGATCGAGGTTTGCCAAGTCAGTATTGAATGGCGCCTCCGCCCTTTGGGAAAAATACAGGCAGTCCTCGACTTATAACTGTCCATTTTAGTGACTGTTCGAAGGTGCAACGACACTGACTTAGGAGCGTTTTTCCACACTTAAGACAGTTGTGGCTTCCCCGTGATCACGTGATCAAAATTCAGACACTTGGCAAGCGACTCACATTTATGACGGTTGCAGTGTCGCCCGGGGGTGTGTGTCACTTGATCCCCTTTTGCGACCTTCTGACAAGCACAGTCAATGGGGAAGCCTGATTCACTTAACAACCGTGTTACTAACTTAACAACGGCAGCGATTCACTTAACAACCGTGGCAAGGAAGGTCGTAAAACGGGGCAAAACTCACTTAAGAAATGTTTCGCTTAGCAACAAACATTTTAGGTTCAACTGTGGTCGTATTTTCCCTCTTCTCTCCTCTTACCTGGTGAGCTGTGACGTGCGGAAGAGCCTCCATGTCTCCTGGCAGTCTATCTGTCAAAAGTCCAAGATGGCCTTATACCAGGCACATATTATCATCTATGGTGGATATGCCCTAAAACCAAAAGATTTTGGTCAAGAATACATAGTATATGGTTAGAGAAAATGACTTAAAAAACACATAGATTTTAAGCCAGAATTCTTTCTGTTCGGGATAATTGTAGGAAATTATGAGAAGGACCGTGTATACTTAATGTCACATGTGTTAACTGCAGCAAGAATTGTATTTGCTCAACATTGGAAAGATGAAGAATTACCAGCGGAGGAAGAGATTAATTGAGAAAAAATTTAGATTGTGCAGAAACGGACAGACTGACGCTGAAAATTTTTTATTTTTTATTTTATTTTAATTCCATTTATATCCCGCCCTTCTCCGAAGACTCAGGGCGGCTTACAAGCTTAGCAATAGCCTTCATTCTATGTATATGCCTGATTATTAGGGCTTTCACACACACCCCAAGCGGCATTATGAAAGAGAAAGAATACTCAGAATATTTTAGAACATGGGGTACATTTTATGAATGGCTAGGAAAAAAAACGAGGTAAAGGAATTTAACATGTATTTGTAAGCGAAATATTGAAACCCAGACAATATGTGACTATAAAAAAATTAATAAAATATTGGGGTGGGGGGAAAGAGGCCAAGAAGGCCTTCACCTGTTGTGTTCAGCTTTGCCCACCCGAGGCTTGATCCCACTGAGTGAATTGGGCCTGATCCAGCAGATTCTCCAGTCAGATCACCCCAGTGGGATCCGGGTTCAAGTGCTCCCATAACGCACCTGCTCGATGATTTAAACGTGGAAACTTGAATCCGTTAGCACACACTAGTTGGGGAAGGGGAAAAAAAATGGCCTTCAAATGTCACCTTTGCAAGAATCACCTCCCTGGTCAGAAATTTAGGGTGGATTGGGGGAGGGGAGCATTTCCTGCCCTGGGCATATTGGGGAGGGGGTGGTGTCACCTGAACAGCTGGGAAGCAGCCAAGAAGCCGAAAGGCCTGGCCACCCTCGGTTGGAGAAACTCCACAATTTAAAACCAAATTCTTTCATTTGCAAAACAAAATGTGGAGGAATAGATTTACTTGCCCAATTTACTTGCAACAATAGGGCTCCCCCGGGGGTTTCCCTCCCCACCCCACCCCACCCCATTTCCAGTTTCATCAATGGCTGGATGGAATTAAAAACAACAACCACAAAAAATCTACTATGCTTTCTACCCACAATGGGATCTCCTGCTTCGTTTGCAAATCAGCCTAACCAGGAATGGAAAGTTGGAAAGTTGTGGCTATAAAACAAGGATTCTTGGCGTGGAGCTGAAAGGACTCACCTGAGTGACCTGGAGACAGGCAGACAGGAGCTTCCACACCATGGACATCCTGCAGCTGGTAAGTCCCCAAAACCTCTTCCCGAACCCGGCACCCCAGCTAAGGGGCTGTTGGGTTGGGCTGGGTCTTAGCTGGGTGCCTGGCTGGGAAAATCATGCTTACTTGCTTTCTCTCTCTCTCTCTCTTTCTTTCTTTCTTTCTTTCTTTCTTTCTTTCTTTCTTTCTTTCTTTCTTTCTTTCTTTCTTTCTTTCTTTCTTTCTTTCTTTCTTTCTTTCTTCCTTCCTTCCTTCCTTCCTTCCTTCCTTCCTTCCTTCCTTCTTTCTCCCCATTCTCATCCTCTTCCTTCTCTCCCTCCCTCCCTTCCTTCCTTTCTTCCTCCTTTTTCCTTCTTTTCTTCCTTCTCCTCATTCCCATCTGCTTCCTTCCACCTTTTTCCTTCTTTTCTTCCTTCTCCTCATTCCCATTTCCTTCCTTCTTTCCTTCCTTCCTCCTGCCTTCCTTCTCCTCATTCTCATTTCTTCCTTCCTTCCTTTTTTCTCCCCATTCCCATCTCCTTCCTTCCTTCCTTCCTTCCTTCCTTCCTTCCTTCCTTCCTTCCTTCCTTCCTTCCTTCCTTCCTTCTCATTCGCATCTCCTTCCTTCCTTCCTGGGAAGTGATTTGCCACTGTCTCCTTCCTGGGGCCGAGAGAGAGAGAGAGAGAGAGAGAGAGAGAGAGAGAGAGAGAGAGAGAGAGAGAGAGGGGGGGGGGGAGACTGGCTGAAGGTCACCCAGTGGGCTTCCTGCCCCAAGCAGAACTAGAACTCCCCTCCCCATTTTCTAGCCTGGCGTCTTAACCCCTACATCAAACCGTCCCTTTCCCTGGCCTGGCTTAACTTGCTCAGTTCAAAATCTGAGTGTGTGCGCACGTTTGTGAGAAACGGCGAGTGTGCATTCATCCGGTCAAGGGGTCGCTCCTGCTATTATAATAATAATAATAATAATAATAATAATAATAATAATAATAATAATAATAATAATAATAATAATAATAATAATAATAATAATAAGTTGGAAGGGACCTTGGAGGTCATCTAGTCCAACCCCCTGCTAAGGCAGGAAACCCTCTACCATTTCAGACAAATGGCTGTCCAGTCTCTTCTTAAAAACTTCCAGTGTTGGAGCATTCACAAGTTCTGGAGGCAGGTTGTTCCACTGGTTAATTGTTCTCACTGTCAGGAAGTTTCTCCTTAGTTCTAGGTTGCTTCTCTCCTTGACGAGTTTCCATCCGTTGCTTCTTGTCCTGCCTTCGGGCGCTTTTGAGAATAGCTTGGCTCCCTCTTCTTTGGGGCAGCCCCTGAGATACTGGAATAACTGCTATCATGTTACCCCTCACCCTTCTCTTTGTTAAACTACACATACCCAATTCCAGCAACTGTTCCCTATATGTTTTAGCCTCCAGTCCCCCAATCATATTTGCTGCTCTTCTCTGTACTCTTTCTAGAGTCTCAACATCTTTTTTACATCGTGGTGACCAAAACTGGATGCTGTATTCCAGGTGTGGCCTTACCAAGGCATTGTAAAGTGGTATTAGTACTTCACGTGATCTTGATTCTATTCCTCTGTTAATGCAGCCTAGCACTGTGTTAGCTTTTTTGGCAGCTGCAGCACTTTAATGTCTGTGGAGATTCTCAATCCTCCCTCCAAATCAGGGTTGTCCCAAAGGTGCTTTTTCCAGAGGCAACTGGACTTTCTTTGTTTTTCTTTGAAGACATGTCGCTTCTCCTCCAAGAAGCTTCTTCGGTTCTGACTGAATGGCGGAGAATGGAAGGACTTATGTTCCCTTCCAGTCACCTGGTCCTTTAGCCCTCTTTCGGAGAGTCGGTTGAGGCCTGCGGGAGGTTTATCTCGGAGGCTGTAAGGTAGAGTAGAATGTCTTTGTTGTGGTTGTGTAGCTCACAACAAAGTCCTTTCAGCAGTTCCAAGGAGTTTCCACACCCATTGGCGCCCGGATTCAGGTGATCCTGAAGGCAGCAAGGAAGATCAACCCTTCCATTTCCCCCGCCATTCAGTCAGAACTGAAGAAGCTTCTTGGATGAGAAGCGAAACCTCTTCAAGGGAAAAAAACAAGGGGGGGAAACACCTCTGGGACCCCTGCTTTAGATTCACTGGGGTCCGAACACTTGTGTCTCATTGTTCAGTGGGAAGGGACAGGAGTGTGGCTTTTGGCCAGGGTTGTGAGTGTGTCAGTGAGTGACCGTAAGCTGAACCGAACACCGTGATGCTACGTCGTTTGCAAACTCCCCCCAAAAGGATCCATTCGGTGAAGTTTCTTTAAGGCAGCAGTGTCCAGACTTGGCCATTTTCAGACTTCTGGACTTCAACTCCCAGAATCCCCCAGCCAGCAAGGCCTGGAATAATTTCAGCTAATCCTTGACTTATGAACGTAATGGAGCCTGCCCCTTACGATCGTTAAGTCACGACAGTCGTAAAGTGCGTCATCCATGTAACCCTCTTGATTTTAAGACTTGTTTTGCGGCGGTCGTTAAGCGGCCTCGTTGTTCGCTAAGAGCCAGCTTATCTCCTACTACGATGCACCGTCAAATCAGTGTTTTTCAACCTTTTTTGGGCAAAGGCACACTTGTTTCATGAAAAAAATCACGAGGCACTCCAGCATTAGAAAATGTTAAAAAATTTAACTCTGTGCCTATATTGACTATATATAAAGTAATTCTCTTGAATAGGAATCAAATAAACACAAAGAAAGTATTTTATAATTACTTTATTATGAAATAGTAAGTAAACAGAAATATGAAAAATTATAAAATACTTTATTCAGTGCGCAACCTGGGCCTGTTTGGCTGAACACAAAGCTGATATTCTGGCTGGAATCGAAGAAAGACACACACGTAGCTCTTCGTCAACAGCTCTCAGTCTTTCTCTGTATTTAGTTTTTATAGCAATCATGCTTGAAAAGCTCATCTCACACAGATATGTAGTAGAAAATGGGAGCAATGTCAAAATAGCTTTGTTTGCCAGAAGGGGGAACTCCTTGGCAGTATACAACCAAAAACTGTCCTGCGGCCTGATCTGGATCCGGATGCGGTCTCTCTGCAGTGCCGACTCCCGCCAAGTCCTGGTCTCCGTCCGTCCGTCTCCTCGCGACGTCTTCTTCTCTCCGCTGCTGCGCACACTGTGCTCGGGCGGGAAGGAAGTCGGAAGATGATGTCCTACTGTGATAGGTCCAGGCTGGAGTCTGGACCAATCACAGCCCGGACATCAGAAAAGTGGAGGGTGTCCCCCTGAGGAGCGCCAATCGGCGCCCCTGCTGGCCGAGGGTGGAGTCAAAACCCCACCCCCCCATACCCAGGACACAGTCCGGCGCCCGCCTAGTGGGCGAAAATTTGACATTTTTTTTTTAAATCTTTCGAATTTTTCAATTTTTCCCACGGCACACCAGGCAACATCTCGCGGCACACTAGTGTGCCGCGGAACAGTGGTTGAAAAACACTGCGTCAAATAACTGTATAGGACAAGAACAAACGTAGCTAGACTATTTTGTTGCGTTTTTTTTTTTGATAAGGTAACTTTCTTCATAGGTGGTGGGAATGCAGTCGACATAACATTTCTTGACTTTAGCCAAGTGGGGAAAAAAAAAGAGCTGGCTAAGGAATTCTGGGAGTTGAAGTCCACGAGTCTTAAAGCTGCCAATTTGGCAGCTTTAAGACTCGTACTGTAGACTTCAACTCCCAGAATTCCTTAGCCAGCTCTTTTTTTTCTTTTCACTTGGCTAAAGTCAAGAAAGTTTAAGGCCTCTGGCTTAAACCACAGGAGATTCTTACCTGTCGCTTAAACTTAACAGCACCTTTGCAAAGACGGGGTGGGTTGGGAAGCCCCCAAATGTCTGGGGGACCCCGATTTGCCGGCTTGCCCTCCGCTACCCTCCATCCTCTCTTCCTTCTTCCAGGCCACCATCGGCATCCTGTTCTTAGTTTCCCTGCTACGCCAAACCCGCGGGTGCTTTTCCATGCATGACTGCTGCAACCACAGCCAGATCCACAGTTTGGGGACCCACCTCAAAATGAGTGATCCGATCACCTCTCCCTCCGCCACGGATTCGGCCACGGCTTGCCGAGCATCCTCCGATGGCACCGTAGCTGAACGATCCATCTCTCCCTGGAGCTACAAGTAAGAGAAAACCATCCACGGGAAGTGGTCCTCGAGTTACGACCACAATCGAGGCCCAAAATGTCCGTTGCTAAGCAAGAACCCTTCTGCGGCTTTTCTTGCCACCCTTCTTAAGCGAATCTCCGCAGTTGTTAAGTCAGTAACACGGTCGTTAAGTGAAGCCGGCTTCCCCCATTGATTGGTCGCGAGAGGGGATCACGTGACCCCAGGGACACTGCCCCCGTCATAAAAGTGAGTCAGTTGCCGAGCGGCTGAATTCTGATCACGTGACCACGGGGGATGCTGCA
>NC_138205.1:4060080-4277580 GCF_964194415.1 Vipera berus | reverse complement strand
CTTCTTCTCCTTTCCTTTCCCCTTCCTCCTTTTTTTTCTTCTTCTCCTTTGGTTTTCCCTCCTTCCTTTTTTCCTTCTTGGACTTTGGTTTTCCTTTCTTCCTTCCTTTCCTTTCCCCTTCCTCCTTTTTTTTCTTCTTCTCCTTTGGTTTTCCCTCCTTCCTTCCTTCATCTCCTTTCCTTTCCCCTTCCTCCTTTTTTTTCTTCTTCTCCTTTGGTTTTCCCTTCCTCCTTTTTTCCTTCTTCTCCTTTCCTTTCCCCTTCCTCCTTTTTTCCTTCTTCTCCTTTGGTTTTCCTTCCTTCCTTCCTTCTTCTCCTTTCCTTTCCCCTTCCTCCTTTTTTCCTTCTTCTCCTTTGGTTTTCCCTCCTTCCTTCCTTCTTCTCCTTTCCTTTCCCCTTCCTCCTTTTTTCCTTCTTCTCCTTTGGTTTTCCCTCCTTCCTTCCTTCTTCTCCTTTCCTTTCCCCTTCCTCCTTTTTTTTCTTCTTCTCCTTTGGTTTTCCCTCCTTCCTTTTTTCCTTCTTGGACTTTGGTTTTCCTTTCTTCCTTCCTTTCCTTTTCCCTTCCTCCTTTTTTCCCTTCCTCTGGTGTTTTGGTTTTCCTTCCTTCCTTTTTTCCCTTCTTGTCCTTTGGTTTTCCTTTTGTTCTTTCTTCCCCTTCCGTTTATCTTTCTTCTTCTATTTCCTATCTTCCTTTTCCTTCCTTTCTTCTCCCCTTCCTTTTTCTTTCTTCCTGTTTCTTCATTTCATTTTCATTTCCTCCTTTCTTCCTTCCATTTTTCTTTTTCTTCTCCTGTTTTCTTTCCTTCCTTCCATCCATCCTCCTTCCTCTCCTCCCATTTTCCTTTCATTTTCCACCTTCCATTTTCCTTTTCCTTTCTCCTTCCTTCCTTCCTTCCTTCCTTCCTTCCTTCCTTCCTTCCTTTTTCACTTCTGTCTTTCTTCTTCTTCTTTCTTTCTTTCTTTCTTTCTTTCTTTCTTTCTTTCTTTCTTTCTTTCTTCTTTTATTTTCCTTTCTTCCTTCTTTCGTTTTCCATTCTTCCTCTTTTCTTTCTTCTCCGCCGTTCTCACCTCTCTGCAATAGCTTATTCTGACTTCTTAAATTAATCCATCCTTATTGCCTCCCCTCCCCCAATCTCTCTTGGCACTCCCCCAATTTGGCAGTTTTCTAACTCCACTTCCCATCATTTCCTCCCATCCGAACCAGGAAGTCCCTGGAAAGCTGGGGAGTGGGTAGACCTGCAGTATTTCCTTCCCAAATTTGTAGCCCAAATTTGTAACCCAAAGGTGAGGCTCTGGGGCACAGAAAAATGGCTGTGTTGGGAAGGACGGTTGGGGAAAAACATCCAGAGATCAATGAATAGTTTTCCATAGTGCCCTACCACAGTTCCCATCATGCAAAGTATTGATCATCCTGATGGGGCTGGATGCAGTTTGCATCAGAAAACATCAGATTTGGGGGTGTGGTGGGGAGTGAGATGGAAAAACAGCTGATTCAGGTGAATTGCTGCAATTTATAAACCAACATTTTTTAATGTTGGTTGCTTGAAGACGTGTGGACTTCAACACCCAGCTGCGCTGGCTGGGGAATTCTGGGACTTGAAGTCCACACATCTTCAAGTGGACAAGATTAAGAATGCTATATAATCTGTCTGGTGCTTATGTTTTCTTATGGCGGGTTCTCCCCTTGCCACAAAAACCTGCAACTTCAGATTTAGGGAGTTAAGAGTCACGCCATTCAGACATTACGTTCTGCCTCCTTCACTCAGGGTCTTTGTTTCCTGGTCTTCTTGCTGCTCACGGCTTCCGTTTCGGCCTACATGGGCGCTGCCTTGCTGGAGATGTTGGTCACCCTGACTTTCCTGGGCCTGCGAGCCACGTACTATCACGAACGCCTGACCTGGGTCAACTGGCCCTGCCTGGTGGGTAAATCTCTGGGTTAGGGTCAGCGGTGTCCCTGCTGTCCATCGGTGCTTCCTTCCCTTGCAAACTGCCTTGGATTTAATTGAACCACACTTAAGGGTTTGAAGAGCGTGGTCTCTAATTTCCCGCCTTTTCTAGCATTTTAAGGGTTGTTATGGTCTTGGGAATGGGACTGATTTGGTTGCTTTTTCTGCCTGCAGGATCTCCTTCGGTCCATCAGTGCGGCCATCATCTTCATCGTTGTGGGCTTCGCCGTCATCGCTACCAACCACGGGGGATCAGCTGTGTCGGCCTTTGTGAGTGATTGCTATTCCTCCTAATAGCCTCCTTGCATTGGGAGTTTGACTCCCAGAATTCCCCAGGCCAGCCAGCCTCTGGGGAATTCTGGGAGACGATATTCCAAATCTCTGGCCCGCAGGAAGGGTGGAAAATTTCCATTTGGGGGCTGCACCTGTTGAACCCAAGCCCCATTCCCTTTTTTACACATATCTTTTATTATGTAATTTATTTAATTTTATTATTTAATTTTTTACTTTATTATATTATATTTTAGTTTATTGTTTATTAGTTTATTGCTTATTAGTTTATTGTTTATGTTACATTTTATTTTACTTATTATTTTATTGTTTTATTTTATTATATTTTTATTTTATTTTATTATTTTACTTCAATTTATTTTATTAGTTTGTTTATGTTGTTTTTATTATTTTATTTTATTTTATTTATTATTTTATTATCTTATGTTAATTTTGTTTTAGTTTAGTTTAGCTTATTCGTTTATTTTATTTCAATTACTTTTGTTAGCTTTATTTATGTTATGTTTTTATTTTATTTTATTTTAATTTAATTTTATATTTTATTCATATCCTACCTTTGTTATTTTTATAAATAACTCAAGGCAACTCAGTATCCAACACACCTTCCTCCTCTTATTTTCCCCACCACAACAATCCTGTGAGGTGGGCTGGGCTGAGAGAATGTTTATATGTCACTCATCCCACTCTGAAGCAAATTTGGGCAGCCTATAAATTTAATAAGTACAGTTATAAATATTTATTTATTATATGCCACACCTGAAGGAGCAGAGCTTGGTCAAACAGCCGCCATCTTGATTTTTTAAACCCCTTTTATACCAGGCCGCAAATCCCCTGTAATTTTATTTTTTTTCAGGGGCAAATGTAAGAAAATTCCCACACAGTGCAAATTAAATGCCAGCGAAATACTAAATTTTTGGCTTAATTTTTTTTGGGGGGGAAATGTTTTTTACGAATTGGAGAAGCTCTTCAAACCTCCAGTCTTTGCTTCTCTGTTTTTTTGACAGGTTTTCAGCCTTATTCTAATTGGGATTTTCTGCTTGGACGCGTACAAAACCTACCAGGTGGAGATGGGATCGGAAGAAGGTGAGCAGATCAAATTAATTTGTAGAATTCGTGCTCGTTTCGCTGTGGCTGGCCGAGCGGATGAGACAGCTGGGCTTGGAAAAAGCCAAAACCAGATTGAGCGCCTGGATGGGAGACCACCAGGCGATGCCTGGACTGGGGGCTGCATTGAGAAGTGAGTAGTGAGAAGCCAAGAGAGATGCAGGGAATTTATCCTCGATATCCTCAAATTTGGAATGAAATCTGATGACAGATTTTCCTGAAAACTGGAACAATGCTTTAATCCTGGCTTCGAGACGGGAAAGAAAGAGAGGGAGACTATGCAGATGACTTGACTGATATTTAGTAGGCTTAATGATCAATAAAAACGGATACTCTTGTCATCCCCATTATTTACTCTGCAACTTTAAGATGTGTGAACTTCAACTCCCAGAATTTCCCAGAGCTGGTGAATTCAACTAGCTGTGCTGGCTGGGAAATTCTGGGAGTTGACGTCCATACACCTTAAAGTTGCTGAGGGCGAGAAACACTTCTCCAACAAACTATCCAGGGACATATGCCAGGAAGGGGTGCAAAATAATCAAAATGCTGGCCCCGCCCCTATACTGGAAGCCACTCCTCCCCTTGTTTACATGTATAATTTGGATTTTGACTTTTTTGACCCTTCTGAGGTTGCTCCCAGTTCAAAACCCGCCGACCTCATTTCCCACTGCTTTTCCTCTTTTCCCCTTACAGACCCAGAACGTAGTTGAATTTGCTTGCCCAGGTGTCCCTGACTTCAGGGGTGAAAATCCCACCTCACACCTCACTGCCATATCTACGTGTGCTCTCGGAGCTGACTCCATCTTTCCTGGAGAATCCCGATCTGTAATTTTAGATTATTTTCAGATTTAACTTGCCGGGAAGACAAAAATTAAAACTGCTTTGGATGTGATACACAATAGCCTCGTGTTTCCAGAGACTGGATGTAGATGCACGAGGGGGTGAAAAACAGTGGACATCTATTTACTATTAAACAGCTATATACTACTAAAACTCTTGTGTCTGCTTGTAACCTTCAACTGGGTGGAACGGTGCATCGTAGGCGACAATTTTTGAACCGATGTGCCTCAAAGGAGCTCACTTAAAAGAAAGCACTCAGAATCTGGGACCCAGGACTCTCGCGGCATTGAATTGTGGCAAAGTTGTGACCGCTTTGGGGCTGCTAACACTGCCATGCTGGTGCAGTGGTAGCGACTCGTTTTCCTGCGGTCTTCCCCAATGACTGTTTTCATGGGAAACTGGGAGGCATGTTGGAAATCACGTGACCACGGCTGATTGCCATGCTGGTGCAGTCATCCGTGTTCACGAGATTTTCAACATGCCTCCCAGTTTCTCTCTCTCTCTCTCTCTCTCTCTCTCTCTCTCTCTCTCTCTCTCTCTCTCTCTCTCTTTCACACACACACACACACACACACACACACACACACACGTCAGTGGGGAAGCCTGCAGGAAAACAAGTCATTGCCACCCCCAATGTTTTTGGCCTGTTTTCTTTAGTTTAGGGAAGGAAATCTCTCAGAAACGCTGAGCCTATCGGTCACGAGTTGTTTAGCAGAACCCTAGAATCCCAGAATCGGAAGCTTATCTTAAGAGGTCATCCAATCCAACCCCTGCAGAGTACGATGCTCGGAAACATCGCTAACAAGGTCTATCTAGCTTCTGTTTGAGGAACTTCAGTGAAAGAAAACTCACCACTCTATGGGGCTACTTGTTCCCCTAGCTCAGGAGTCTCCAATTAAGACTTGTGGACTTCAGCTCCCAGAATTCCCCAGCCAGCCATACTGGCTGAGGAATTCTGGGAGTTGAGGTTCACAAGTCTTAAAGTAGCCAGAGTTGGAGACCCTTGCCTTAGCTGATGGCTCACGCCCTTAGCACATTCCTCCTGATTTCTCTGCTCTACCTCAGTGTTTCTCAACCGTAGATGGGTGGACTTCATCTCCCAGAATTCCCCAGGCAGCACTGCTGGTTGAATTCACCACTTGTGAGGAATTCTGGGAGTTGAAGTCCACCCATCTTAAAGTGGCCAATGGTTGAGAAACTCTTGTCTCCTTGTGTACAGAACTATAAGTGTGCTTACCTTTCAAAACCCGGTGCGCAAGTAAGCCCAGATTGAAGGTTCAAGGGCCTCTTAACCCTTGTGCAAATCAGAACCAAAGCAGAGGAGCTGAGCAGAGGGGGGAGGTGTCTCTGTGGTTGTATAATATTTTGCATTAATAGTAAGAAATTCAAGAGCGAGAAGTCATTTGACAATGTAGCGGAGCAGGGATGTGAATGCATCATATATTATTCATACCGAAAGGCGCGTGATATACGAGTTTAATGGCCCCTGTGTGAAGCAGTGGGTGTGAGGCCTGGGCCTTGGCAGAAGAACAGCCTGAAGAAGGAGTGTGAATAGAGTGTGTTTGTTTGTTTGTGTGTGTGTGTGTGTGAAAATTGGGTCTTCAAATGTGGGCGAGCTGTGGAATCCGTGAAAAAGAGTATTTTGTCCCAACGAAGAGACGAAATCGGTTGCGTTAACTTTCCGAATTTCTCCCTCCAATAAGTCTCACAAAAAAAAATCTAAGATGGTTTGAAAAAAATTCTGCAAAGTCACACAATTGCCCAGGTCAGGGATAGGCCACCTTGGGGCTCTTTTATGACTCGTGGACTTCAACTCCCAGAATTCCTGAGCCAGCCTGGCTCAGCTTGGAAACCTTTCCCTTTCCCCCTCAGCGTGGCCGGCTCAGGAATTCTGGGAGTTGAAGTCCACAACTGAGCCCGACATTTACGTTGCTAAGTGAGACATTTGTCAAGTGAGTTTTGCCGTGTGACGACTTGCCTTGCCACAGCTGCGAAGTGAATCACTGCAATTAAATTAGTTACACGGTTGTAAAATTGAATTTGGGCTTCCCTAATTGATTTTGTCAGAAGGTCGCAAGAGGGGATCATGTGATGCTGGGACACTGCAACCGTCATAAATGCGAGTCAGTTGTCAAGCATCCGAATGATAAATCACGTGACCACGATGGTCGTTGAGTGTGAAAAATGGTCATAAGTCGCTGTTTTCAGTGCTGTTCTAACTTTGAACGATCACTCAGCAAACTGTTGCAAATTGTTGTAAGACTACCTTTCAGTTGCTACTCCCCACCAGTTTATTTATTTATTTGCTATTTATTTTTCACATTTTTGAACCACTCGTCCGCCTCAGAAAAAAAACTTCAGCAGCCGGATCCACTGTGAATTTCTCATCTAAATTGATAATTATTACCAAATTAGATGGCAGTTTGTTTTCACTGTTAAATGATGCATATCCCCTTCTGCCTGATTGGAAGAGAATAACTCCACTTTTGATACTAAATTCATTCCGGTCCAATTCCTTCTTTCCCATTTATAAAAATGGACTGTAACACTCAACAGCACCACTAGAGGGCGCCATCCTACAGGGAATAACGTCTTGGTATACTATATATATATAATCTAATTTCGCCTGCAGATGCCACTTCTGAACACCAGGGAGCACCATTGGTCCTTGCAACTTCAGATCCTTGCACATTTTAAATTTTTAATTAACTAATAAAATATTAGGAAAATATCCCCTTCTATCACTAATATTGTACCTGATAGCATAACTCCAAGGCACACTTGTTTAGAAAAGCGGTAATACACGCATGACCTAAATATGAATTTTGGAAATTGTTTTTCCGGTGAACATGATATTGACATTATTTTATTTTAACAGGGAGTGGGGAAATTGTTTGATGGTGCTTGTTGGCTGCCTCTTAAAACCCATTTCAGGTTTGAGCAATAGAAACGTGTGGGAAACGAGATTTTTGTTGCTGTTCAGATTTATTTCACTGCACTAAATTCAGGTTAGGGCCTTCTCCAGGCAAACGTCGTTAAATGGCTACTTTGGCTAAAATTGAGTTTCCCAGACTTCCTCACTCCTCATCGTGAAGTGTCTGGAAGAGAGAAGCAGATAGGGGAAGCATCAAAAAAATAAACAGAGAAAGCAGAAATCCATCACAATTCTTTGCTGCTATGAAATATACATATTCTATTCTATTCTATTCTATTCTATTCTATTCTATTCTATTCTATTCTATTCTATTCTATTCTATTCTATTCTATTCTATTCTATTCTATTCTATTCTATTCCATATTTACTCCTATTCTATTCTATTCTATTCTATTCTATTCTATTCTATTCTATTCTATTCTATTCTATTCTATTCTATTCTATTCTATTCTATTCTATTCCATATTTACTCCTATTCTATTCTATTCTATTCTATTCTATTCTATTCTATTCTATTCTATTCTATTCTATTCTATTCTATTCTATTCTATTCTATTCTATTCTATTCTATTCTATTCTATTCTTTGTTTTATCCTATCCTATTCTCTTTTCCATTCTGTCTTCTCTTCTGTTCTGTTCCCTTCTCTTCGATTCAGTTCCAGTATGTTAAAGAAAATTTAATTTGTGTGAGAGGGATAGTGTCAATTCCATAGTCAATATTGCCCTGGGTAGCTGCCTGTCCAACGATGAAGACCAAACCAGGAAACTTTTATCACAAAAAAGCTGAAAGCTCTCTCTTTTGCTCTCTCTCATCCATCTATCTATCCATCCATATCTATCTATCTATCTATCTATCTATCTATCTATCTATCTATCTATCTATCATCTATCTATCTATCTATCTATCTATCTATCTATCTATCTATCTATCTATCTATCATCTCTCTCTCTCTCTCTCTCTCTCTCTCTCTCTCTCTCTCTCTCTATCATCTCTCTCTCTCTCTCTCCCTATCTATCTATCTATCTATCTATCTATCTATCTATCTATCTATCTATCTATCTATCTATCTATCATTCTCTCTCTCTCTCTCTCTCTCTCTCTCTCTCTCTCTCTCATCTATCTATCTATCTATATCTATCTATCTATCTATCTATCTATCTATCTATCTATCTATCTATCCATCCATCCATCCATCCATCCATCCATCCATCCATCCATCCATCCATCCATCCATCTATCTATCTATCTATCTATCTATCTATCTATCTATCTATCTATCTATCTATCTATCTATCTATCTATCTATCTATCTATCTATCTATCTATCTATCTATCTATCATCTCCATTTTTCTTTATATCTCCTCTCCCCCATCTCTATCTACCTGAGAGGAGCAAGCAGTGAGTAAGTCAAAACATAAAGTGAGAAAGAGGCCGTTTTCAACCGTTTGCTAATTCTGCCCTTCCTCCTCTTAGCCCCCGCCCCCCCCAAAATAAGAACTCACTTTTCCTCCCACTTCACGAGTTTTAGCCTTCAGCTTGTTGACCTGGGACTCAGCGATGTCCGCCCGCTCCTCTGCCTCGTCCAACTCGTGCTGAACCTTCCGGAATTTGGCGAGGTTGGTGTTGGCCTGTTCCTCCTGGGAGGGGGAGTAGAAAAGGATTGAGGGACGTCTGTGGAGTGCAAAACCCTCCCTCGTTGTTCTTGCTACTCTCCATCCCTTCGAATGGCCACTAAATAAATGGTTGTAAGTTGAGGACTAGCTGGAAAAGGAACAATTCTTTTCTCATTTACTCTATCCCAGAGTTAGAACAATTAACCAGTGGAACTACCTGCCTCCAGAAGCGATGAATGCCCCAACACTGGAAGTTTTTAAGAAGAGACTGGACAGCCACTTGTCTGAAATGGTATAGGATTTCCTGCCTGAGCAGGGGGTTGGACTAGATGACCTTCAAGGTCCCTTCTAACTTTATCATCATCATCATCATCATCATCATTATTATTATTATTATTATTATTATTATTATTATTATTATTATTATTATTATTAATTCTCCATGGTTTCAGCCTGAGATCATCCAGGGCTTAAGAGATCTTGCCAAGCTGTTTAAAAGTCTGGCAAAAGCTTTAAGATTGAGCAAAACCTTAGCATTAAGCTAAGCAGTTTGATTAAAGCGACAAATCTTTCAGCACCAGCAGAATACAGGCAGTCCTCGGTCTTATGACCACGACGGAGCCCAAAATTTATGTTGTTAAGCGAGGCCGTGGTTAAGCAAGCTTTGTCCCGTGTTACGACCTTTCTTGCCCACCTTAGTCAAGTTAGTCAAACGGCTGTTAAGTGAATCTGGAGTCCCCCGTGGACTTTGCAAAAAGGGATCCTGCAACCCCTCGGGATGCTGCAACCGTCATAAGTACATGCCAGTTTCCAAGCATCCGAATTTGGGGTGACGTGACCATGGGGATGCTACAACAGTCGTGTGAAAGGCGGGTTTTTTTCCCCCCAGCGACTTCAATGGTCACTAAACAAATCCCTGTAAGTTGAGGACTGGCTGGAGGGACCCACGCTTAAGAACTCACCGCTTCTTCGGCTTGTCTTTTATAAGCTTTCACCTTCATCTGCAACTTGTCCACCAGGTCTTGGAGTCTCAACAAATTCTTCTTGTCCTCTTCGGTCTGCAAATCAAGAAGAATAGAGAAAAGATGGGTGGATGGATGGGTGGGTGGATGGATGGAAGGAGGCCAGGACCACCATTAACCACGCACGTCTCCTTCTCCATGAGATAATGGTTTTCACTGGATGTCTGAATCGTGTCATCCACAGGATACTTCCAAAGGGACATCGAAACAATCTAGCTGAAACTGGTTTACAGAAAAAGAGAAAAAAAAAAACCTGCATTTGTGGGGTCCTTGATGCTCTTTGAGCTTGGCGGTTTTCTTGCAGACGTTTCATGACCCAATTACCCCCCGTTGGTAGGGCTCGTAACTTGGGCATCCTCCTGGATTCACGGCTCAGTTTGGAAGATCACATAGGAGCCGTGACCAGGGGGGCTTTCGCCCAGGTTCGCCTGGTGCGCCAGTTGCGGCCCTATCTGGACCAAGATGCTCCACGCACAGTCACTCACGCACTCGTGACCTCCCGTTTAGACTACTGCAACGCTCTCTACATGGGGCTGCCCTTGAGGACCACTCGGAGGCTTCAGCTGGTGCAGAATGCAGCCGCCAAGAAGTAATGGGAGTTTCCCGATACTCTCATGTAACACCTCTTCTCCGCGAGCTGCACTGGCTTCCAGTTGCCCTCCGGGTTAGATTCAAGGTGCTGGTGATGACCTATAAAGCCCTAAATGGCATGGGCCCGGATTATCTTAGGGAGCACCTGCTGCCAGCATCAGCTTCCCATCGTCCTGTGCGCACCCACAGGGAGGGCCTCCTTAAGGTTCCGCTGGTTAGGGATTGCAGGCGGGTGATTCCCAGGAGGAGGGCATTCTCTGTGGGCGCGCCCGCCCTTTGGAACGAACTGCCGATGGAACTTCGGACTGCCCCCGACCTTCGCTCGTTTCGCCGGGACCTAAAAACCTGGTTGTTTGAACTTGTTGTGATTCAGGGTCAGCCTGTGGGTTCGGCAGTTGGGTCGGACGACTCAGAGGAGGAGGGGGGTGTTGAAGAGCTTGCTGAGGGGGTTGAAGATCTTGCTGATGAGAGCCCTCAGCCAGGCCCCTCCCACCTGGTCACCACGGAGACCCAGCTGTGTGAGCCTGACAGCGTGGATGAAGATGACCCACAGCTGGCTCTGTTCAAGGACGCCCGACGCAGGAGGCAGTCAATCAGGAGTAAACAGAGGAAGGCAATGGGGCACCTCGGAAGGAGGCAGAGAGAAGCCATGCCCTGAACTGTATAAAAGGGGAATGCGTGGGAGGGCTGGTTTGCTGAAGGCAACCGCTTGATTAGTTCCTGTTTCATAGCTCCTGTTTCATGGTTGGTGTCTTATTTTGCTCTGTTTTATCTTAATAAATTTGGCAGGCTTAATTCCAGCCTCTTGCCGTTTGTAAAGGGGTTGTCCCTGCCTTTTCTGCAGGGCCGGTAGCAGGCTGGTACAGAACAGAACTGTCTGGCCTGGACTGAGGGGTTTTAAATTAAATTAATTTTAAATTTAAATTTTAACTTTGTCTTAATCCTGCGGGCTAGTATTAATTTAATTCTATTTTATCTTTCCTTTTTTGTATTGTTTTAATTTGCCCTGTGAACCGCCCTGAGTCCTTCGGGAATAGGGCGGTATATAAAATCAATTAATAAATAATAAATAAATAAACTAGGGAACATCGTCAGTGCTAGAAGGAAGTGGGGTTTGTGGAGTAGAGTGGAGGAGGAGGAGGGGAGGAGGAGGAAATGGAAGAGGTGGACTAAAGGGTCGTGGGTGCTTTCTGAGCTCCGCACCTGGTAGGTGAGCTCCTTGACGCGTCTCTCGCACTTGCGCATGCCCTTGACGTTCTCCACGTTGCGTTTCTGCTCCCCTTCCAGCTCGTTCTCCAGTTCCCGCACTCGGGCCTCCAGTTTCTGAAGCTGCTTCTTGCCGCCCTTGAGGGCCAGCTGCTCCGCCTCGTCCAGACGCATCTGGAGGTCCTTGATGGTCTGCTCCATGTTCTTCTTCATCCTCTCCAGGTGGGCGCTGGTGTCCTGCTCCTTCTTCAGCTCCTCCGCCATCATGGCCGCCTGCCCCATTGAAGAGGACAAGGGAGAAAGACGTCCACTGGAACTTACTCTTTGCATTAAGGGGGAAATTAATCCTAAACTCCCAGGCTAATTATTCATGTCAACATTACGGGTCCTTTTTTTTGATGCTTCTGGTGGACCAAAGCAGAGGAGAACATGGAGATGAGTCTCATTTCACATAATTGTGAAATGTCCATATTCTGGACTTCAACTCCCAGAATTCCTGAGTCAGCTATGCTGGCTCAGGAATTCTGGGAGTTGAAGTCCACGAGTCATAAAAGAGCCAAGATTGCCTACCCCTGTTCTAGACCTACAATTGTAATTAAGCCTAGAATTATGGTCATAAGTCACTATGGTCATTAAGCGAGTCGGGGGGTCCTTGGTGCTCTCTGAGCTGGTTGGTTTTCTTGTGGACGTTTCGTTACCCTAACTAGATAACATCATCAGACAGACAGGCAAGACATCAGAATATAAACTGACAGCAAACAGCACTCCATACTAGCACTGATGATGTTACCTAGTTGGGTCATGAAACGTCTGCAAGGAAACCACCCAGCTCAGAGCACACCAAGGACCCCTCATTTCAACCTACAAATATTCTCCTTCATTGATAGTGACTCACTACATTTCCAAAAGAAGGAGAGAAGGTAGAAGGATTTTACTTTGAGGGCCTGGTGGCGCCATTTAGATCAGGGGTCTCCAAACTTGATAACTTTAAGACTTGTGGACTTCAACTCCCAGAATTCCCCAGCCAGCCATGGAAGTTCTGGAAGTTGAAGTCCACAAGTCTTAAAGTTGCCAAACTTTGGAGACCCTTGATTACTTAATGCGAGAAAGTGTCAAATTGTCATTATGGACCATTCGTGGTCAATCCCCAGCCATGATTTCACTCTCACGCACATCCGTGATGGCTTTCTTGGCCTTCTCCTCAGCGTTTCTGCATTCCTGCACAGCTTCTTCCACTTCCGATTGAAGCTGGGTCAGATCAGTCTCCATCTTCTTCTTTTGATTGATGAGGCTAGTGTTCTGGAGAAAAATGGCAATCTCAATTGGTGAGTCAAGCCACAACAGGAGAAATAAAAGAAGATCAACTGACAGGTCCAAAGAGTTGGTGTCTTCATGTGGTATGGGACTTATGAAGGTCAAAGATTGCTGGAAACCATCCAGAACCTACTTTATTCCCTCAGAACCTACATCTGGAGCCTATTTTATTCCCTCAGAACCTGCATCTGGAACCTATTTTATTCCCTCAGAACCTACATCTGGAACCTACTTTATTCCCTCAGAACCTGTGTCTGGAACCTACTTTATTCCCTCAGGACCAGTGTCCGGAACCTATTTTATTCCCTCAGGACCTACATCCAGAACCTACTTTATTCCCTCAGAACCTGCATCTGGAACCTACTTTATTCCCTCAGAACCTGCATTTGGAATCTACATTATTCCCTCAGAACCTGCATCCGGAACCTACTTTATTCCCTCAGAACCTTTATCTGGAACCTACTTTATTCCATCAGAACCTAAATCCGGAACTTACTTTGTTCCCTCAGAACCTCCATCTGGAACCTACTTTATTCCTTCAGAACCTGCATCCAGAACCTACTTTATTTCTTCAGAACTAACTTTGTTCCCTCAGAACCAGTGGTGGGATTCAGCTGGTTCGCACCAGTTCGGTAGAACTGGTAGCTAATTTTTTGTTGCCCAGGCCCAGAATGGACTTCCGGAAGTGGTATCCATACAGAGAACCGGTTGTTCACATATTTGAATCCCACCACTGCTCAGAACCTACATCTGGAACCTTCTTTATTCCCTCAGAGAATCTACTTTATTCCCTCAGAACCTGCATCTGGAACCTTCTTTATTCCCTCAGAACCTGCATCCGGAACCTACTTTATTCCCTCAGAACCTGCATCCGGAATCTATTCCCTCAGAACCTACGTCCAGAACCTGGAGTTGGAGTTCACTCATCTTAAAGTCGCCAAGGTTGAGAAGCACTGCTCTAGTGATCAGCCAATGTGAGTCTTTTCCTAAAACTTTCCCACCTGTCTATTTTTAATGCACCCTTCACCATCTGTGGTTGTCTGAACAGGCTCTGGATCACTTCTCCAATGTCACCTCTGAGGCTCCTACAGAACAAGACTCAAAGAAACGTGAGAAGGATCAGTTGCTCTCCCTTCACCTGAGAATGGAGGAGCTGGACCCTCTCACTGGCCTCTGTCAGCTCCTGTTCTGCCAGTTTCCGCCCACGCTCCGTCTGCTCCAATACGCAGCGTAGCTCTTCCAGCTCGGCCTGCAGCAGCATATTGCGCCTCTCCACGATGGCGATGTTCTCCTTCAGGTCCTCGTTGGCTCGAAGGGCATCGTCCAGTTGAATTTGATTGTCCTGGGCCATCCAAAAAACACAGCTTGAAGCAAACATTGAGCCTGGAAAACTATGGATGAGCAAAGAAGATATAAAGGTCTCCATATCTCATTACCTTGAGGTGGGCATGAGCAATCTTGAGGTGCTTCTGCACCTCAGCGGCCACCCGGTTCGCTTGGCTAAGCTGGATTTCCATGTCGTTGAGGTCACCCTCCATCTTCTTTTTGATCCTCAGGGCCTCGTTGCGGCTCCGGGTCTCGGCATCCAGGGAAGCCTGAAGCGAGTCCACCGTCCTCAGGTGATTCCTCTTGGCCTGCTCCATCTCCTCGTCCTTCTCAGCCAACTTGCGCT
The DNA here is from genome assembly GCF_964194415.1 of Vipera berus. Taxonomy (NCBI): domain Eukaryota; kingdom Metazoa; phylum Chordata; class Lepidosauria; order Squamata; family Viperidae; genus Vipera; species Vipera berus. Next base: position 4,263,045 of record NC_138205.1, on the reverse strand, counting down.
CAATTTCAGCCTTGATTTGGTTGAACTCCAGCTGGGCTCGGAGGATCTTCCCTTCCTCATGTTCCAAAGATGCCTGGGGAGTCAAAGAATTATGGGTATCAATCAATTAATCAATCTTTCTTATGGTCACAGATCAGCAAAGAATTATGGGTAAAATGATGAAGGAGAAAGGAGAGAAAAAAATAGTATTGAGATCTGGAAGCTTTCTTAGTTCTAGATTGGTTCTCAAGGAGAGAACCAATCTAGAACTATGGAGAAATTTCCTGACAGTGAGAACAATTAATCAGTGGAACAGCTTGCCTTCGGAGGTTGTGGGTGGTTTTTAAAAAGAGATTGGACAATCAATTTGTCTGAAATGGAATAGGTTTCCCTGCTAGAGAATGGGGTTGGACTTGAGGACCTCCAAGGTCCCTTCCAATGCTGTTATTCTGTTCTGTTAAAATAACCTCAAATTAGAGTTGCTTACTTTGTAATGGACCAAGGCTTTATGAATTAGCAGCTTCCTTCCTTGCCATTTTTCCTAAAATTCCATTTTAAAAATGGAATTTGGGCTGTGATATCAGTGTGATACTCTTGCTGTATTTTTTTAAAAAGACAATCCTGATTTGTAGTCCTGTTTTCTTTTAAAGGACAATAGAAGCTGAAAAGCTGATAGGAAAAGCACCATGGAAATGTTTAGCTCTCTTGTGCTTTTAATTAAATGACTCCTGCTCCAGATCATGTTGTTTAGCTCCTTTGTACCTTTAATTAAATGCTTCCTGCTCCAGATTCTGTTCTGTTTAGCTCTTTTGTGCCTAATTAAATGCCTCCTGCTCCAGATTCTGTTCTTAGGTCTTTTGTACCTTTAATTAAATGCCTCCTGCTCCAGATACTGTTCTGTTTAGCTCTTTTATTTTATTATTTATTTTATTTTAATTCCATTTATATCCCGCCCTTCTCCGAAGACTCAGGGCGGCTTACAAGCTTAGCAGTTCTGTTCTGTTTAGCTCTTTTGTACCTTTAATTAAATGCCTGCTGCTCCAGATTCTGTTCTGTTTAGCTCTTTTGTACCTTTAATTAAATGTCTCCTGCTCCAGATACTGTTCTGTTTAGCTCTTTTATTTTATTATTTATTTTATTTTAATTCCATTTATATCCCGCCCTTCTCCGAAGACTCAGGGCGGCTTACAAGCTTAGCAGTTCTGTTCTGTTTAGCTCTTTTGTATCTTTAATTAAATGTCTCCTGCTCCAGATTCTGTTCTGTTTAGCTCTTTTGTACCTTTAATTAAATGCCTGCTGCTCCAGATTCTGTTCTGTTTAGCTCTTTTGTACCTTTAATTAAATGTCTCCTGCTCCAGATTCTGTTCTGTTTAGCTCTTTTGTACCTTTAATTAAATGACTCCTGCTCCAGATTCTGTTCTGTTTAGCTCTTTTGTGCCTTTAATTAAATGCCTCCTGCTCCAGATTCTGTTCTTAGGTCTTTTGTACCTTTAATTAAATGCCTCCTGCTCCAGATACTGTTCTGTTTAGCTCTTTTGTACCTTTAATTAAATGTCTCCTGCTCCAGATTCTGTTGTTTAGCTCTTTTGTACCTTTAATTAAATCCCTCCTGCTCCAAATTCTGTTCTGTTTAGCTCTTTTGTACCTTTAATTAAATGCCTCCTGCTCCAGATACTGTTCTGTTTAGCTCTTTTGTACCTTTAATTAAATGCCTCCTGCTCCAGATTCTGTTCTTAGGTCTTTTGTACCTTTAATTAAATGCCTCCTGCTCCAGATTCTGTTCTGTTTAGCTCTTTTGTACCTTTAATTAAATCCCTCCTGCTCCAAAGTCTGTTCTGTTTAGCTCTTTTGTACCTTTAATTAAACGCCTCCTGCTCCAGATACTCTTTTGTTTAGCTCTTTTGTGCCTTTAATTTAAACACTTCCCGATCCAGAATATTGCCTCTTGTTGAGGGTAGGTGAAATCGGTGAGTAAAGCTGCTTCTCTGTCTCTGTTCCCACCTGGGAAGGGACTCTAAATTACCACTTCAGATGCTTTTAAATGGCTTTTATAGTGAAATAGGAGAGAAATAAGGGGGAAAAAAACCATGGAGTTTTAGGGAAGGGGAAACAGGGAACCACACCTCTGCCTCCTCCAGAGCTGCTTGTAAGTCCATTTTCTCGGACTCCAGCTGCTTCCTCACTTTTTCCAACTCATGCATACTTTTGGCTCCTTGGCTCAGCTGTTCGGTGAGATCCGAAATCTCCTCTGTGGAGGGAGAAAAAAGAGGAGATGTGGGCCACGCTCTGGTGAGGAGGACACGGAAAAGGGTGTCCCTCAACGTCTGGCGCCACCAGGAGAGGGGGTTTTGCTTGGTCAACCTCTCCCCCCCCTGCAGCTCAGCCCACCTTGTAAGTTCTTGTTCTCTCTTCTTAAAGTCTCCAGGTGTTCCAGAGACTCCTCGTAGGCGTTCTTCAGCTTGAAGAGCTCTGTGCTGAGGGACCGGGACTCCTTCTGGGATGCCTCCAGCTCTGCCTGGGATTCTTCGTTCTTCTGCTTCCATTCAGAGAGGATCTGAGGGGGGCAGAGGAGGAGGAGGAAGGCAAAAAAAAGTCGGTTTCTTCTTCCTTTTATCCCATTTCCTTCTCCTTCTTCCCCTTTTCCTTCCCCCTTTTCCTTCCCTTTCATCCTCCTCCTCCCTCTCCTCTTCTTCCTCCTCTTCCTTCTCCCCTTCCCCTCTTTCTCCTCCTCCTTCTCCCCTTCCACTTCCCCTCCTTTCTCCTCTTCTCTTCCTCCTCCTCCTCCTCTTCCTTTCATCTCCTCTTCCTCTTCCCTTCCTCTTCCCCTTTCTTCTTCCCTCCTCCCCCTTCTTTTCCTCCTCCCCTTCCACTTCCCCTCCTCTTTCTCCTCTTCTCCTTCTCCTCCTCCTTCTCCTCCTCCTCCCCTTCTCCTTTCATCATCCTTCTCCTCTCCTCCTCCCCTTTCCCTTTCCCCTCTTCCTCCATCTTCTCCCCCACCTCCCCACAAATACAGGTAGTCCTCAACGTACGGCAGTAATTTCTGTTGATCAACAATGTAGGTCTAAAGCGTGACTGCTATGCTTAGCGACAGCAATCCCGGAAGTCCTGGTTGTCACTGTTAACTGAATCCCACTGACAATAGACAAGGCAACTTCCCGGTGGCTTCCCACAAGCAGTCACTGGGGAAGCCAGCAGGAAATACCCAGTCCCAGGTGCCACAGACAGGTGAATGCCTCCAGCTGAACTGGAGCAGCCTGTCCTATGGGGGCCTGAGAGGGATGGGTCTCTGTGACCCTCACCTTGTCGAAGTTCTTTTGCTTCTTGTCCAGGGCAGCTGCAGCCGCGTTCGAGCGTTCCATGTCCACCATAAGATCTTCAATCTCGTTCTGCAGGCGGTGTTTGGTCTTCTCCAGCGAGGAGCACTTGGCGTTCACCGCTTCCACCGCTTCCTCGGCCTCCTGCAGCCTCTGGGCCAGCTTCTTCCTGGCACAGGGGGACAACCGAGAGAAGATTACCCCTGGAAGAGGCCTTCTCCTTCCCACAGCTGATGGGGAAAGCAAATCTCCCAACCTTCTCTGGATGAAGGACACCATGAGCGGCCAGCCAACTCCAACTGAGCCATCTCGTGCTCTGCGACACGGTTGTAAAATAACAGAATAAGAGAATCGTAGAACTGGAAGGGATCTTGGAGGTCTTAAAGTCCAACCCCCTGCTCAAGCAGGGGACCCTAGACCAGGGTTAGGCAACCTTGCCTCTTGTATGACTCATGGACTTCAACTCCCAGAATTCCTGAGCCAGTCATGGCTCAGCTTGGAAACCTCTCCCTTTCCCTTCAGCGTGGCTGGCTCAGGAATTCTGGGAGTTGAAGTCCACGAGTCATAAAGCGGCCTAGGCCAGGGGTAGACCACCTTGGCTGTTTTATGACTCGTGGACTTCAACTCCCAGAATTCCTGAGCCAGTCACAGCTCAGCTTGGAAACCTCTCCCTTTCCCCTCAGCGTGGCTGGCTCAGGAATTCTGGGAGTTGAAGTCCATGAGTCATAAAAGAGCCAAGATTGCCTACCTCTGCCCTTATACCATTCCAGACAAGTGGCTGTCTAGTGTCTTCTTCTGGGAGGGCTTGTCAACTCTGTATTCTAGTTTACATCTCCTTGTGGTCTCCCATCCAAGCCCTGGCCCTGCTTACTTTCCAAGGGCAGACTAGCTGCTTACCACTGAAGTAAGAGGCAGATTAACAGGACCTTGGAGATCTTCTAGTCCATCCCTTTGCTCCAGCGGGAAACCCTAGTATTGGAGCACCCACCACTTCTGGTGGCCAGCTGTTCCAACTGCTTAATTGTCCTCACTGTTAGGAAGTTTCTCCTTAATTCCAGGTTGCTTCTCTCCTTGATGAGTTTCCATCCGTCGGTTTGTGTCTTGCCTTCCGGTGCTTTGGAAAATAAGTCGACCCCCCCCCTCTTTCTTTGTGGCAGCCCTTCAGATATGGGAACTCTGCTATCCTGTCACCCCTGGTCCTTCTTTTCACTAGACTAGCCACACCGAATTCCGGCAACTGTTCTTCACATGTTTTATGAACCCCCCTTAATCATCTTTGTTGATCTTCTCTGCACTCCTTCCAGATTCTCAACTCCTTTTTGGTTGAATCTTAAGGTGGAAATTGCAAGGACGGGAGTCATAATTTGGGGAATACAGAGTCAAACCTTGCTCGTTTTGCTTCCGTGTAAGTCATCGAAAAGTTTCTGGTCCTCAAACCCACGATATCCCCCCAGATTAACCACCCCTACCCACCTACCTTGTTTTTTATTTTTTGTTTTTTTAAAAAATGGGGAAATCTCCTCCAACCAACAAGCTTTTTGCTCGTCTTATACACCGTCAAGTTCAAATATAACCCGAGCCAAAAGCTTCTTCGTTAGAGGAAGCGCCGGTGAAAAGAGATGGCCGAGGTCTTGATGGGAGGGGTGGAGAAGACATGGGAGGGAGGGGAAACGTAGTATGGGGTGCGTGCTTATGAGGGAGAAAGGTGTGGAGGCCAGAAGCTCTGAACAGGTCCCAGACGAGGGTTGCAAGGCCTGTTAGACTCAAGTCTCATTCCTCAATTTGTAGACATCAAATTGAGATGTTATCAGAAGACCCAGTGGTCCCTTCTAACTCTGTTATTCTGTTCTGTTAAAATAACCTCCAATTAGAGTTGCTTACTTTCTAATGGACCAAGGCTTTATGAATTAGCAGCTTCCTTCCTTGCCATTTTTCCTAAAGTTCCATTTTAAAAATGGAATCTGGGCTGCGGATATCAGTGTGATACCCTGGTTGTATTTTTTTTAAAAGACAGTCCTGATTTGTATCCCTGTTTTCTTTTAAAAGACAATAGAAGCAGAAAAGCTGATAGGAAAAGCATCGTGGAAATGTTTAGCTCTCTTGTGCTTTTAATTAAATGACTCCTGCTCCAGATCATGTTGTTTAGCTCCTTTGTGTCTTTAATTAAATGCCTCCTGCTCCAGATTCTGTTCTGTTTAGCTCTCTTGTGCCTTTAATTAAATGACTCCTGCTCTAGATTCTGTTCTTAGGTCTTTTCTACCTTTAATTAAATGCCTCCTGCTCCAGATTCTGTTCTTAGGTCTTTTGTACCTTTAATTAAATGCCTCCTGCTCCAGATTCTGTTCTGTTTAGCTCTCTTGTGCCTTTAATTAAATGACTCCTGCTCTAGATCATGTTGTTTAGCTCCATTTGTGTCTTTAATTAAATGCCTCCTGCTCCAGATTCTGTTCTTAGGTCTTTTGTACCTTTAATTAAATGCCTCCTGCTCCAGATTCTGTTCTTAGGTCTTTTGTACCTTTAATTAAATGCCTCCTGCTCCAGATTCTGTTCTGTTTAGCTCTTTTGTACCTTTAATTAAATGTCTCCTGCTCCATATTCTGTTCTGTTTAGCTCTTTTGTACCTTTAATTAAATGCCTCCTGTTCCAGATTCTGTTCTTAGCTCTTTTGTGATCCAGGTAAGAAAGGCTGCCATCGCTAAGCACTTCCAAAATGAATTTTGGCTACAGGTAGTTCTAAATATACAACCCTTTTGTTTAATGACCGTTTGAAGTTACGGCTTTGTCAGGAAAAAAAATGACCAACAGCTGGTCTTCCCACCAGGTTACGTGATCAGAATTCGGGCGCTTGGCAACTGGCACGTATTTAGGACATACTCTCCCGGAATCACCGGATCACTGTTTGCGACCTTCCCAGCTGGTGCCTGACAAGCAAATGGAGGAATGGGGTGGGGGTGGGGTGGGAAGCTGGATTTGATTAATGATGAGATTTACTCAACCACCAGAGCAACAATGGTCATAAAACAAGGCCCAGCTCACATAACAGCCATCTCAGTTAGCGACGTGAGCTGGGGGACTGCCTGTCTACTTGAAGGAAAGGTGTCTTCAAGCATGAACACCACGCCGGAAGTCCTGCCTGCTCGTGATCCGAGGTGATCCGAGGGGGTGATCTACCTTGTCCATCGTGAAGGTCAGGATGTGAGCTCTTGAATCCGTCTAACTCAGGGCACCCCTTCATGGATTACTGCCTTGTCGTGGCGAAGGGGCTTGCGTAATTCAATGAAGCTATGAGCTATGCCGTGCAGGGCCACCCAAGACGGACAGGTCATAGCAGAGAGTTCTGACAAAACGTGATCCACTGGAGAAGGAAATGGCAACCCACTCCAGTATCTTTGCCATGAAAACCCTATGGACAGTACCAAAAGGCAAAACGATATGATGCTGGAAGATGAGCCCCTCAGGTCGGAAGGCGTCCAATATGCTACTGGGGAAGAGCAGAGGGCTAGTACTAGTAGCGCCAGAAAGAATGAAGCGACTGGGCCAAAGCCGAAAGGACGCTCAGCTGTGGATGTGTCTTTCTTTCTCCATAGGAACCTGGAATGTAAGATCCATGAATCAAGGCAAGCTGGACGTGGTCAAACAAGAGATGACAAGACTGAACATCGACATCTTAGGTATCAGCGAACTAAAATGGACAGGAATGGGTGAATTTAATTCAGATGACCATCAGGTATACTACTGCGGGCAAGAATCCCTCAGAAGAAATGGAGTAGCCTTCATAGTCAATAAAAGAGTAGGAAAAGCAATACTGGGATACAATCCTCAAAATGACAGAATGATCTCAGTTCGAATCCAAGGCAAACCATTCAATATCACAGTAGTCCAAGTCTATGCCCCAACCACCGGTGCTGAAGAGGATGAAATTGACCGGTTCTATGAAGCCCTACAGCACCTTATAGAACTAACACCAAAAAATGATGTCCTTATCATCATGGGGGATTGGAATGCTAAAGTAGGAAGCCAAAAGATAACCGGAATAACAGGCAAGTTTGGCCTTGGAGTACAAAATGAAGCAGGGCACAGGCTGATAGAATTTTGTCAAGAGAATACGATGGTCATAGCAAACACTCTTTTCCAACAACCCAAGAGACGGCTCTACACATGGACATCACCAGACGGTCAACACAGAAATCAGATTGACTATATGCTCTGCAGCCAAAGATGGAGAAGCTCTATACAGTCAGTAAAAACAAGACCAGGAGCTGACTGTGGCTCAGACCATGAGCTTCTTGTTGCAAAGTTTAGGCTTAAACTGAAGAAAGTAGGGAAAAGCACCAGGCCAGTCAGGTATGAATTAAATCATATCCCCGTTGAATATACAGTAGAGGTGACAAATAGATTTAAGGAATTAGATCTGATAGACAGAGTGCCTGAAGAACTATGGACAGAGGTTCGCAACATTGTACAACAGGTAGCAACCAAAACCATCCCAAAGAAAAAGAAATGCAAGAAAGCAAAATGGCTGTCTGAGGAAGCTTTGCAAATAGCTGAGGAAAGGAGGGAAGCGAAAGGCAAGGGAGAAAAAGAAAGATATGCCCAATTGAATGCAGAATTCCAGAGAATAGCTAGAAGAGATAAGAATGCCTTCTTAAATGAACAGTGCAAAGAAATAGAAGAAAACAATAGAATAGGGAGGACCAGAGATCTTTTCAAGAAAATTGGAGAGATGAAGGGAACGTTCAATGCAAAAATGGGCATGATAAAGGACCAAAATGGCAGGGACCTAACAGAGGCAGAAGAGATTAAGAAGAGGTGGCAAAATTACACAGAAGAACTATACAAGAATGAGCTTAACGTCCCTGATAATCACAATGAGGTGGTCACTGACCTCGAGCCAGACATCCTAGAATGTGAAGTGAAGTGGGCCTTAGAAAAGCTGAGCAACAACAAAGCTAGTGGAGGTGACAGTATTCCAGTTGAGCTATTCAAAATCTTAAAAGACAATGCAGTAAAAGTGCTACACTCAATTTGCCAGCAAATTTGGAAAACTCAACAGTGGCCACAGGATTGGAAAAGATCAGTTTACATTCCAATTCCAAAGAAAGGCAGTGCCAAAGAATGTTCAAACTATCGCACCATTGCACTCATTTCTCATGCTAGTAAAGTTATGCTTAAAATCCTACAAGCTAGACTCCAGCAGTATGTGGATCGAGAACTACCAGAAGTACAGGCAGGATTTCGAAGAGGCAGAGGAACTAGAGATCAAATAGCCAACATACGCTGGATCATGGAGAAAGCTAGAGAGTTCCAGAAAAACATCTACTTCTGCTTCATTGACTATGCTAAAGCCTTTGATTGTGTGGATCATAACAAACTGTGGCAAGTTCTTAAAGAGATGGGAGTACCAGAACATCTTATTTGTCTCTTGAGAAATCTATATGCGGGCCAAGAAGCAACAGTGAGAACTGGACACGGAACCACTGATTGGTTCCAAATTGGGAAAGGAGTCCGGCAAGGCTGTATACTGTCGCCTTGCCTATTTAACTTATATGCAGAGCACATCATGAGAAAGGCAGGGCTAGATGAATCAAAAGTTGGAATTAAGATTGCTGGAAGAAATATCAACAACCTAAGATATGCAGATGATACCACTCTAATGGCAGAAAGTGAAGAGGAACTGAAGAGTCTCTTGTTGCAAGTGAAGAAGGAGAGTGCAAAAGTTGGGTTGAAACTAAACATTAAGAAAACCAAGATCATGGCATCCGGCCCTCTCAATTCCTGGCAAATAGATGGGGAAGAAATGGAAGTAGTGACAGATTTTATTTTCCTGGGCTCCAAGATCACTGCAGATGGGGACTGTAGTCAAGAAATTAAAAGACGCTTGCTCCTCGGGAGGAAAGCCATGGCAAATCTAGACAGCACACTAAAAAGCAGAGACATCACCCTGTCAACAAAAGTGCGTATAGTCAAGGCTATGGTCTTCCCAGTTGCAATGTATGGCAGTGAAAGTTGGACCATAAGAAAGGCTGAGCGCAAAAGAATTGAGGCCTTTGAACTCTGGTGCTGGAGAAGACTCCTGCGAGTCCCTTGGACTGCAGGGCGATCAAACCGGTCGGTCCTGGAGGAGATCAACCCTGACTGCTCTTTGGAAGGCCAGATCCTGAAGCTAAAACTCAAATACTTTGGCCACCTAATGAGGAGGAAGGACTCACTGGAGAAGAGCCTAATGCTGGGAAAGATTGAGGGCAATAGAAGAAGGGGACGACAGAGAATGAGGTGGCTGGATGGAGTCACTGAAGCAGTAGGCGTGAGCTTAAATGGACTCCAGAAGATGGCAGAGGACAGGAAAGCCTGGAGGAACATTGTCCATGGGGTCGCGATGGGTCGGACACGACTTCGCAACTAACAACAACAACAACTCAGGGCTTTTCAACCTTTTCACCCATTGTACCCCTTTTAGGATATGGCAACATCCGAGTACCCCCAGTAGCCTAGCAAGGTGTCAAAAACGTGATGACCAAAAAAAAAAGGAAAAAAACTGATGAAGTACAGGTAGTCCTTGACTTACAACAGCTTGCTTAGTGACTGTTCGAAGCTACAATGGCACTGAAAAAAGTGCCCCCCAAGCCACAGCCGAGCAAGACACCTGCCTGCCCGCCTGGCGGCACCCTTCCTCCTGTCCAAGGTTTTCATTGTTGTGAGCATTTCTGTTGAGGATTGGCAGCGGGGGTGGGGTGGGGTGGTGTTTGGGTTTTATTCCCCCCCCCAATCTGCTGGGTGGTTGCAGCAGGTTTTGGTCACTTCACATGACCCTGGGACACTGTGACCGTCATAAATATGAATCAGTTGCCAAGCATCTGAATGTAAATCACAAGACCCTGGAGATGCTGCAACATTCCAGCTGATTGGCGCTTCTTCTGGGCTCAGCAGAAGTGCCAGGATTAGCGCCGAGCTCCAGCTGGAGCCCTGACAGCCCTGCAGCTCTAGCCGTCTCTCACTCAGGCTTGTGCGGTGCTGCCACTGGTTCAGCTCCTTCCCCTCCCCCGCTACCACTTTTCTAGGAGGGTCGCGTACCACCTGCCAGGTGCCAACGTACCACAGGTGGTACCCGTACCGCCGGTTGAAAAGCCCTGGTCTAACTCACTTACTTGGCCTCCTCCAGCTCCTCCGTCCGCTGGATGGCGTCGGTTTCATACTTGGTTCTCCACTGGGCCACCTCCGCGTTGGCCTTGGAGAGGAGGCGCTGAAGCTCAGCTTTTGCTTCCATCTCCTCCTCATATTGTTCCCTCAGAAGGTCGCAATCATGGCGGGAGGACTGCAGGGCGTGCGCTAGAGCGTTTTTGGCCTACGTCGGCGAGGAACACAGGGTAAATTCGCCGCAGGTCCACCACGCCTCTTGCCCTCGCCTCCAAACCCGAGCCCACACTTCCCAACTGACGTTTCTTCACCTTGGTCTCCTCTTCCAGTTGCCTCTTGAGGTCCTCCATCTGCTGGGTGTAGGACTGCTTCCCGCGGGTCAGCTGGGAAACGAGGGCCTCTTTCTCTTCAAGCTGCCGAGCGAGTTCTCCTGAGGAGAGGAAAGAGAGAAAGTGGAGGTCCATCAGCAGCTTCTTCTGGGTGGACCTCACAAAGAGGGGTAGAAAAAACAAGAGGGAGACCCCAAAGGTGCTTTCCCAGGAGGCAACTGGACTTCCTTGGTTTTTTCCTTGAAGAAAGTTTCGCTTCTCACCCAGTTCTGACTGAGTGGCAGAGGATGGAAGGATTTAAATTCCAATGCAGTCATCTGGTCATTAGTACTCTCTCTGAGAGCTGTGGAGGCCACTTGGAGGCCTATCTGTGCCTGAACTCAATGGCTTGTAAATGTTTACAACACAGGCCTTTCAGCAGCTCCGAGAAGGCTCCACACTATTTGCACTATGACCATGGGGCGCGATGTACGCACCGGGCATTTATGTACGGCGCAAGGCAATTAAAAAGGCAGGGCTTCGACTGCGTGGTTGTGGCCACCACCATCTTGACCTTTTTTTTGACCCCCTCCTCTTTCAAAAGACAACTGGACTTTGTTTTTCCTTGACATCGTCTCACTTCCCATCGAGAAACGTCCTCGGTTCTGACTGAACGGTGGAGGACGGAAGGATTTCTATTCCTTTGCAGTCATCTGGTCGTTAGGACTCCCCCTGAGAATCGCTGAGGCCACCTGGAGGCTTATTTGTGCCTTCGGGGTCCCCTGAATCAGAGTGCAAATGGGTGTGGAGCCTTCTTGGAACTGTTGAAAGGACTGTGTTTAGCCAAGATAAACCTCCAACGATTCTCAGAGAGAGCACTAACGACCAGGTGACTGCAAAGGAATGTAAATCCTTCCATCCTCCACCGTTCAGTCAGAACTGAAGAAGCTTCTTGGATGAGAAGCAAAACACCTTCGAGGAAAAAACAAAGTCCAGTCGCCTTTGGGACAACCGTGACCCGGATGACGTAGAAACTCCATAGAGACACCCAAGAGGCAGCAAAAACGGTAGCCGGTACCATTTTCGGTGAGCAGTTTGGCTCGTTGGGTGCTTGTGTCATTGAGGGTCCGTTGCGTCTCCTCCAACTTGGCGCGGTGATCCGTAGACTGGTCCTCGATGGTACGGCACATCTTCTCCAAATTTGCCTGTCAAGAAGGAGAAGAATGAAAACCCGAAGAAATACCGGCGGAAGCTTGAGCGTGTTCTCCAACGAAACCACGCGGCGGTTAACTTCACTTGAAAGTTCACTTGTGCATGAAAAGTGCCTTCAACCGCTGGAGCAATATAGATTTTGGGATGTCAGAGTGGAGCTGTAGCATGTTCACCTGCAGGGTACCAAATCTGTGGATTGTGAGGGAGTCCTGCTTGAGGGACATCTTAGTAGTCCTACATCAGTTGACGGTAGGAACATCTATGATATTTAAAGTCCTGAAGTCAGTCCAGGAGCTGGTGTCTAGCTTGACTTCTAGCAATTGCTTTCTCAAGCGATAGAAAAGAATATTTGTAGCTCAGGGATCAACTCTGGGGGTCTTTTGAGCTGGGTGGTTTTCTTGTAGATGTTTCATGGCCAAACTAGGGAACATCAGCAGTGCTAGAAGGGAGGGAGGTTTTTGGAGAGGAGGAGGAGGAAGAAAACGAGGACAATGTCCTTGATGATCTCTGAGCTGGGTTGTTTTCTTGCTGGCATTTCATGACCCAATTAGGGAACATCATCAGTGCTATATTGATGACCATCACATTGATGATGTTCCCTAGTTGGGTCATGAAACTTTTGCAAGAAAAGCACCAACCTCAGAGACCACCAAGGACAATCTTCTTCTTCCTCCTCCTCCTCCTCCTCCTCCACCTCCTCCTCCTCCTCCTCTCTCCGTAAACCCCACTCCCTTCTAGCACTGCTGATGTTACCTAGTTGGCTCATGAAACGTCTGCAAGAAAACCGTCAAGCTCAGAGAGCACCAAGGACCCCACATTTTCCTTCCACCATCCCCCTGCAGATGGAACGCCCATAAGCATCAATCTACCCAAGAACAAGTCTTGTGGGTCCATAGCCCCCTCAGGTGATTTCGGACCCCCTCCTCCACTGACACAACACCTTGGCCTTCAGAATCTGCTCCACGTTGGAGGCCACGTCGTCCAGTTCCAGTTTCAGCTCGCTCTTCTCCTTCTCCAGCTTCTGCTTCACCCGCTGCAGGTTGTCGATCTGCTCGCCCAGCTCGGCCATGGAGTCCGCGTGCTTCTTGCGCAAGGTGGCCGCCGTGGCCTCGTGCTGCAGCGTGGCCTCTTCCAGGTCACGTCGCATCTTCTGGAACTCGGCCTCCCGTTTCTTGTTCAGCTCGATCTGCACCGAGTTGGCCCCTCCGGCCTCCTCCAGACGTTCGCTGATCTCCTCCAGTTCCCGCGAAAGATCCGAGCGCTGCTTTTCCACCTTGGCCCGGGCTGCGCGCTCCGCCTCCATCTCTTCTTCCAGCTCCTCGATCCGTGCCTGAATGGCGGGGGGAAAAGACAAAGCACTAAACCCTTCAATCTTCCAGACCAGGGGTCCCCAACCCCCAGGCTGTGGACCAATCCTGGTCCGCAGCCTGTTAGGAACCGGTCCGTGCCGCTGAAGGTGAGTGGCGGATGAGCAAGCAAAGCTTCATCAGAACATCTGCAGGATCTAGGCTGCATGTGGAACCATCCACCCCCACCCCCCACCCCCATCCTTGATAAGCTTCACTTCCTGGGGCAAAATAGATGGCTGGTCTAGCTTCTGGGGAATTTCTGGGGAAATGGTGTAGGCTAGGGTCTCCTGCTTGGGCGTGGGGTTGGACTAGATGACCTACAAGGTCCTTTCCAACTCTGCTATTCTATTCTATTCTATTCTATTCTATTCTATTCTATTCTATTCTATTCTATTCTATTCTATTCTATTCTATTCTATTCTAGTCTAGTCTAGTCTAGTCTAGTCTAGTCTAGTCTAGTCTAGTCTAAATTCTACTCTATCTTATCCTATTCTCTCCTCTCCTCTCCTCTCCTCTCCTCTCCTCTCCTCTCCTCTCCTCTCCTCTCCTCTCCTCTTCTCTTCTCTTCTCTTCTCTTCTCTTCTCTTCTCTTCTCCTCTCCCCTCCCTTCTCTTTTCTCTTCTCTGTTATTCTACTCTACTCTACTCTACTCTACTCTACTCTACTCTACTCTACTCTATATTCTATATTCTATTCTATTCTATTCTGTTCTATTCTATTCATTTTTAATCTAGTCTAGTCTAGTCTAGTCTAGTCTAGTTTAGTCTAGTCTTAATTCTAGTCTATCCTATCCTATTCTCTCTTCTCTTCTCTTCTCTTCTCTTCTCTTCTCTTCTCTTCTCTTCTCTTCTCTTCTCTTCTCTTCTCTTCTCTTCTCTTCTCTTCTCTTCTCTCTCTTCTCCTCTCCTCTCCTCACCTCTTTTCTCTTCTCTGTTATTCTACTTTACTCTACTCTACTCTACTCTATACTCTACTCTACTCTACTCTACTCTACTCTACTCTACTCTGTTCTGTTCTGTTCTATTCGTTTTCATCTAGTCTAGTCTAGTCTAGTCTTAATTCTAGTCTATCCTATCCTATTTTCTCTTCTCTTCTCTTCTCTTCTCTTCTCTTCTCTTCTCTTCTCTTCTCTTCTCTTCTCTTCTCTTCTCTTCTCTTCTCTTCTCTTCTCCTCTCTCTTCTCCTCTCCTCTCCTCACCTCCTCTTTTCTCTTCTCTGTTATTCTACTTTACTATACGCTACTCTATACTCTACTCTACTCTACTCTATACTCTACTCTACTCTACTCTATTCTATTCTGTTCTGTTCTGTTCTATTCGTTTTCATCTAGTCTAGTCTAGTCTAGTCTTAATTCTAGTCTATCCTATCCTATTCTCTCTTCTCTTCTCTTCTCTTCTCTTCTCTTCTCTTCTCTTCTCTTCTCTTCTCTTCTCTTCTCTTCTCTTCTCTTCTCTTCTCTTCTCTCCTCTCGCCTCCCTTCTCTTTTCTCTTCTCTGTTATTCTACTCTACTCTACTCTACTCTACTCTACTCTACTCTACTCTACTCTACACTCTACTCTACTCTATTCTATTCTACTCTATTCTGTTCTGTTCTGTTCTCTTCTCTTCTGTTCCTACTCTACTCTATGTCCTGTTCTGTTCTGTCTGCTCTGCTCTGCTCTGTTCCCTTTCCCCGGCTGAGCATCAAGGAATGTTGGGTACCTGCAGCTCCTTGAGTTTCTTCTGCAGCTGTGAGGCCAAGGCTTGTTCGTCTTCAATCTTGCTGTTCTGCTGGTTGATATCAAACTCTTTCCTGCAGAGAGAATTCTGGGAAGTCAATTTTTCTCCATAAAATGCAGGCAGTCCTCGACATACAACAGCTCATTTGGTGACCGTTCAGAGTTACAACAGCACTGAAGAAAAAGTGACTTGGGACCACTTTTTCACCCTTAGCAGCTGACTCATGCTTACGACGATTGCAGTGTCCTGGGGTGGGTGGTCATGTGATCCCCTTTGGCGGCCTTCTGATCAGCCAAGTCAGTGGGGAAGCCAGCTCCACTTAACGACCGTGTTACAAACTTTAACAACTGCAGCGATTGGCTTAAAGCAATGCGGTAGGAAAGGTCATAAAATGGGGCAAAAATTCACTTAACGAATCTCCCACGTAACAGCAGACATTTGGGGGCCAATTGTGGTCATAAATCAAGGACCACTGCAGTGTATGCCTCCCAGCATACACAAAGGACAGCACAGCAGGAGGCTGATGGTGCAGATCAGAAGAGGGGTTGGACAGCTCCAGGCGATAACTGCTCACTCAGGATAAGCCTAATGACTTAAGCTGTTGACAGCCCCAGGCATGGTCAGCCTGGTGGGAAGCCAGGATCTACACCCATTGTCACCTGCACTGGCAGGAAGCCCAGGTTTGAACTGATTGGATGCCATCCACCTGGGCAGGTACAAATAGACGCCAGGCTTCCCTGTTTCCCCAGTTCGTTCTGTTCAGAATAAACTCATCTCTACCCCAGCTCTGTGTCCGTCTCTATGTGAAGCACGCGACTTTACAACCACATTGGGCCACTTTGCAACTTCTTAAACCCTGCTCTGTAGCCCAAGCATCGGGGAGGGCCCAACATCTCCACCCACCGAACAGTCTCCACTGTAAGTCCTTGACTTACGGCCTTCGTCTAGCGACCGTTGCGAGCTATGACAGCACTTGGAAAAGGGACTTACGGCTGATCCTCGCTTACCATCATCGCAATGTCCCCGAGGTCACAATTTGGGCTCTCGGCATGCATTTACGACCCTTTCGGGGGGGTGGGGGTGTCACCATTTACAACATCCCCAGTCGGCTTCGGACAATGGGGAAAGCTGAATCGGAATCAGAATAGAAGCTGGAAGGGACCTTGGAGGTCCTCTAGTCCAACCCCCTGCTCAAGCAGGAGACCCCCCCCATACCTTTTCTGACAAATGGCTGTCCAGTGTCCTCCTAAAAAGGAGTAGGAGGAAGGGGAAGAGGAATAGCAGAATAACAGAGCTGGAAGGGACCTTGGAGGTCATCTAGTCCAGCCCCCTGCTCAGGCAGGAAACCTTATACCATTTCAGGCAAATGGCTGTCCAGTCTCTTCTTAAAACCGTTTTTCCTCTTCATGGTCTTAGATGCAGGTGAAGTTTCGAACCATTCTTCCTGTATCCCTTTTTTATTTATTTATCACGTTTAAAAAATCCTTTGCTATCCCCCTTTTTTTCTGTTTTGTCTTAAACGACCCAGCGAGAGAGGGGTCAATTCCCCTAGTCAATTCCAGACAAATGGCTGTCCAGTCTCTTCTTAAAGACCTCCAGTGTTGGAGCACCCACAATTTCTGGTGGCAAGCTGTTCCATCAGCTAATTGTCCTGACTGTCAGGAAATTCCTCCTTAGTTTTAAGGTTGCTTCTCTCCTTGATGAGTTTCCATCTGCTGTTTCTTGTCCTGCCTTCGGGGGCTTTGGAGAATAGCTTGACTGCCTCTTCTTTGGGGCAGCCCCTCAAATACTGGAATACTGCAGTCATGTCCCCCCACCTAAGTCCTTCTTTTCTCCAGACTAGCCAAACCCAAATCCTGCAACCGTTCTTCCTATGTTTTAGTCTCCAGGCCTTTTAATCATATTAGTTGCTCTTGTCTGCACTTTTTCCAAAGTCTCCACATTTTTTTTTTTTTGGAGCGTGGTGACCCAAAACTGGATGCAGGATTCCAGGTCTGGCCTTAAGCTGGGTTCACTTTGTGTGATTCGCTTAACGCCTGCAGCAAAATGGTACAATTCTCTACCCGCAAAGAGAAGCAGAGATGGTTAAATTGACTCTTTCATCCAAAACAAGAGAATATATATTTTTTTTGTTTCTATTTGGAAATTGCTTCGGGATTTTGTGCTTGCGATGGAATTTTTTTTTTAATGAAACTTTGATTTTGTTTTTTGCCGATGAGATAGGTTCGTTGCTATAGAAACGGCTAGCGGATACTGTTGGGTAAAAGTAAAAAAGTTGAGGTTGTCAAGTTTTTTATACTGTGCTAAAGAGAGTTGGAAGTTGACACCTTTTTTTTTCCTTTTCCCCTCCTAATTCCATATTTTCTCTTTTTTTTTCCTTCTTCCTCCCCCCTCGTTTTTTTTATTACCTTTTAAATTTTATTTTTGTATTTTATATTTTGTTGAAATAATAAAAATGGTTTAAAAAAAAAACCCGTAACAAAAAGGTGTTAAAATCAGGCACGGTCATGGGATGACCTGCTTAATGATCGCATCGCTTAATTTTTTTTTATTTTTTATTTTTATTTTTTAATCCCATTTATATCCCGCCCTTCTCCGAAGACTCAGGGCGGCTTACAATTAAAGCACAAATCAATGTGCTTAGCAATGACTGAACGTCCAGGCTCTAATTTGGTTGTACGTCGGAGACTAACTGTATTCTGTATTTTTTTTTTCTTTCCCACAAAACCGGGCTAGAGAGTCCTGCAAACTAGGATTTCTGGATAACAGGAACAATTAGCCATTCTCCAGTTTAACAAAGGAAGCTTCCCAAACATGTTGTGGGTGACCCAACACACTAGTCCTGTTGGAGGGATAGGACCAGTTTCACCTTATTTTGGAGGCAAATATTGTTAGATGTTTAGTGCCAGCCATTGGCAGTTCCCCAAAAGGGTCATCAGATGGAGGCAAAGAGGCTTCTTTGCTTCCACTGATGAGCCAAGGGTCCCAGACCCACAGCCCCATTGGCGAGAGAGTTTTATGGTCAAGGAGGGGCCAAGACCCCCCATAAATACCTCTGCACGAGGGGCTGCTCTTTGTTCTCCATTTTCCAGTCTCCAGTTCTATCTCTACTCCTAACCTCTATTTTAGTCATGTAATCCTAGCTTGTTTTGTTTTATTTTATTTCTCTCTCACATGCAGGCATGAATGCTTTCATGCCAAGTATTTCTTTCTCTTTGATCTATCTTGAATAAAACTAATATGATTGCATCTCTGCGTTCTGCCTTTGCTTGGGAGCTCCTTTAACGATTCATTGTGAGTCCACCTCACAAATATGAATGCTCTTGTGCTTGGAAATTTTCTAGCGTGCCCCTCTGATCCCCCCACCCCGGTCTGGAGAACCCAAAGGCACAGAGTTGGGGATTCCCTTACTTTTTAATTTTCTCTTCCAGCTGCTGTTTGTCGTTCTCCAAGTCCATAACGTTCTCTTGTGCCAACTTGAAGTCTCCTTCCAATTTTCTCTTGGAGCGTTCGAGCTCCATCCGGATCTTCCTCTCCTGTTCCAGAGACCCTTCCAGCTGTGGAGGAAGGGAAGGGAAGAGAGAAGGAAGGAGGAAGCCAAGAAGGGAAAGGGAGGGAGGGAGGAAGACAAGAAGGGAGGGAGGGAGGGAGAAGGAGGAAGGAAGGAAAAGGAAAAGAAAAGAGAGGAAGGAAGGAAGGAAAAAAGAAGAGAGGAGAGGAGAGGGAGAGAGGAGGAAGGGAAGGAAAGAAAGAAGGGAAAGAGAGGAAGAAAGGAAGGAAAGGAGAAAGAAAGGAAGGAACAAAGGAATGAGGGAAAAGGAAAAGAAAGGAAAGAATAGAAAGAGGAAGGAAGGAAAGAAGGAAAGAAGGGAAAGAGAGGAAGGAAGAAAGGAAGGAAACAAGAAGGGGAAGATGGAGGAAGAAAAGAAGGAAGGAAGGTAGAAAGAAAGGAAGGAACAAAGGAATGAAGGAAAAGGAAAAGAAAGGAAAGAAAGGAAAGAGGAAGGAAGGAAAGAAAGAAAGAAGGGAGAGAGGAAGGAAGGAAGGAAGGAAACAAGAAGGGGAAGATGAAGGAGGAAGAAAAGAAGGAAGGAAGGGAGAAAGAAAGAAAGGAACAAAGGAATGAAGGAAAAGGAAAAGAAAGGAAAGGAAAGAGGAAGGAAGGAAGGAAGGAAGGAAGGAAAAGAGAGGAAGGAAGGAAAGAAGAGAAGAGGACTTTAAATACAAACTCAATGTCCCTTTAGGGATAGGCACGGATGGTGGGCCACGCCACAAATTCTGCCACCTCCACCGCCGGATTCTCTCCAGATGCTCCACGTTTAATACCCCTAGAAGCCGCAACCAGCATGACCAAATATTGAACTATCCAGCAGGTTTCATTCCTCTCTACAACTCGCTGGCCGCTCAAATTAGGCCAGGCCTGTCCCAAATCAGCGTCTCTCGATGGTGCCGAGAGCAGAGGCCGGCCGGTGACGGGTGGACCTCCCACCCCAGTTTGAGGGCCACCAGCGTTACGGCCTTTCAACAAGGCCGCCGCGTTGGGTCAGCAAAAACTGGGTCCAGGAGAAGGGCCCAGGGGCCTGGAGGGCTGGAGGTGCCCACCTCCTGCCTGGGTCCACTTACGTCGTCCACCTGTTGCTCCAGCTTCATCTTGGCTTTGCTCAGGCTGTTGACTTTGTCTTCTTCTACCTGGAAGTCATCCAAGGCTTGCTGGTGGGCCTCTTGCAGCGACTTCTTCTCCTTGGTCAGTTTGGCGATGATCTCATCCAGGCCAGCCATTTCTTCGGTCAGGTTCTTCACCTGGAGGTGAAAAACAAAGGAAAGAGGAAGGAAGGGAGGGAGGGAGGGAAGGAGGGAGGGAGGATGGAAGAGAAAGTGGGAGATGGGAATGAGGGAGGGAGGGAGAGAGGGAGGGAGGGAGGGAGAGAGAGGGGGAGGGAGATGGGAAGGAGGAGAAGGAAGGAGGGAGGGAGGGAGGGAGAAAGGAAGGGAGGGAGGAAGGGAGAGAGAGAGGGAGGGGGATGGGAATGAGGAGAAGGAAGGAGGGAGAGAGGGAGGGAGAAAGGAAGGGAGGAAGGGAGGAAAGGAGAGGGAGAGGAAGGGAGAGGGAGGGAGATGGGAATGAGGAGAAGGAGGGAGGGAGGGAGAAAGGGAGGGAGGGAGAGAGGAAGGGAGGGAGGGAGGGAGAGAGGGAGGGAGATGGGAATGAGATGGAAGGAGATGGGAATGAGGAGAAGTAAGGAAGGAGGGAGGGAGAGAGGGAGAGATAGAGGAAGGGAGAGAGGGAGGGAGATGGGAATGAGGAGAAGGGAGGGAGAAAGGAGGGAGGGAGATAGGGAGGGAGGAAGGAAGGAATGGAGAGAGGGAGAGAGAGAGGAAGGGAGATTGGAATGAGGAGGAAGGGAGGAAGGAGGGAGGGAGGAAGGAAGGAAGGGAGAGGGAGAGAGAGGGGGAGGGAGATGGGAATGAGGAGAAGGAAGGAAGGAGGGAGGGCGGGAGGGAGAAAGGAAGGGAGAGAGGGAGAGAGGGAGGGAGGGAGGGAAGGAGAGAGATGGGAATGAGAAGGAAGGCAATGGAAATTAGGAGAAGGAAGGAAGGAGAGAGGGAGGGAGGGAGGGAAAGCAAGGAAGGAAGGAGAAAAGAGAAGAGAGGAGAGTAGAGGAGCGTGTACTAGAATCAGTGGGCAACCAGACAGCGTGGCCAGTCCCACAGATGTGATAGCAGCTTCAGAGATTGCAGGCCCCTGAAGTGTGACTGTGATGTCCTTTAACAATTGGCGGGTTCTTGTGCACTGAGGTTGTGCAACTGCGAGGGAGCAATGCAAGGCTGTGTGTGTGTGAACATGTGCATTTTGTGCTCGGCCTTCAAAGGGCTTTTTTTGTTTTTTGAAATATAATGATAAAAAAATTCTAAAAAGGAAGGTTAAAAACGTATTTACGACGGTCCCGGCGTCCCGGGGTGTGTGTGTGTCACGCGATCCCCCTTTTTGCGACCTTCCAACCAGCGCAGTCAACGGGGGAAGCTGGACTCTTTGAACGACCGTGTGAGTAGCTTGACAATCGGACTGATTCCCTTAACCGCGGTTGGCAAGGAAGGCCGTAAAATGCAGCCAAACACGACAACTCTCTTGCTGAGCGATGGAAACTCTGGGGCCCCTTGCGGCCGTCAATTCGAGGACCGCCCGTCCTTTCAGGGTACTGTTGTGATTCAGGGTCAGCCTGTGGGTTCGGCAGTTGGGTCGGACGACTCAGAGGAGGAGGGGGGTGTTGGAGAGCTTGCTGATGAGAGCCCTCAGCCAGGCCCCTCCCACCTGGTCACCACGGAGACCCAGCGGTGTGAGCCTGACAGCGTGGATGAAGATGACCCACAGCTGGCCCTGTTCAAGGACGCCCGACGCAGGAGGCAGTCAATCAGGAGTAAACAGAGGAAGGCAATGGGGCACCTCGGAAGGAGGCAGAGAGAAGCCACGCCCTGAACTGTATAAAAGGGGAATGCGTGGGAGGGCTGGTTTGCTGAAGGCAACCGCTTGAATAGCTCCTGTTTCATGGTTCGTGTCTTGTTCTGTTTGCTTTTGTGTCCATAAATTTGGCAGGCTTAGTTCCAGCCTCTTGCCTTCTTGTAAAAGGGGTTGTCACTGCCTTTTCTGCAGGGCCGGTAGCAGGCTGGTACAGAACACGTACCTTGTTCTCCGTGGCGTGCTTCTCCTTCTCCACCTTGGCCAAAGTCAACTCCAGGTCATCAATGTCCTTCTTGAGCTCAGAGCACTCGTCTTCCAGCTTCCGCTTCTTGGCGGTCAGTTCCGCGTTCATCTCCTCTTCGTCTTCGATCCGTTCGGTCATCTCCTTCACTTTGGCTTCCAGCTGGATCTTGTTCTTGATCAGCTGGTCACAGCGCTCCTCGGCGTCGTTCAGGTTGTCTTGCTCCTGGGGAGAGGAAGAAGGGAAGGGGGAGGAGGAGGAGGAGGAAGGAAGAACGAAGAGAAGAGAAGATCTGTAATTCGGGGTTGAAGCGTGGCGCTCTCCGAGCCGGGTGCTTTTTTCCTCGCAGACGTCTCGTGACCCAAGTAGGGAACGTCATCGGTGCTAGAAGAGGATGGGGTTTGCAGAGCGGAGGAGGCGGGAGGGTGAGACAGAGAAGCAGGAGGAGCAGGAGGAGGAGGAGGAGGAGAGGAGAAAGAGGAGGAGAGAAAGAGGGGGAGGGGGAGAGAAGGGAGAGGGAAAAGCCGAAGGACGTCAAGGAGGAGGAGAAGGAGGAGAGGAGAAAGAGGAGGAGAGAAAGAGGAGGAGTGGGAGGAGAGGAAAAAGCAGAGGAGAAGGAGGAGAGGAGAAAGAGGAGGAGAGAAAGAGGGGGAGGGGGAGAAAAGGGAGAGGAAAAAGCAAAAAGGACGACAAGGAGGAGGAGAGGAGAACGAGGAGGAGAAGGAGGAGAAGGAGAAGGAGGAGGAGAAGGGGAGGAAGAGGAGAAGGAGAAAGAAAAGAAGGAGGAGGAGGAGGAGGAGGAGAAGGAGGACTGTGGGGTCCTTGGTGCTCTCTGAGCTTGGTAATTCTCTTGCAGACGTTCCACGACCCAACTAGGGAATGTCATCAGTGCTAGAAGTTTACTCAAACCCCCCTCCCTTCTAGCACCGACGACGTTCCCTAACTGGACCGTGGAACGTCCGCAAGAAAGCCACCCAGCTCAGAGAGCGCCAAGGACTCCGTGTAAATAAAGAACTCCAGGACGAGGAGCAAGGATGCCAACCTCTGAGTTAAAAAGGAGAGCAAAGCGGCTTAAATATACTCACAGCTTGAACTTGCAACTGGAGGTCATTCTTCTCCTGGAGCAATGAAACCATCTTCTCCTCCAGCTCTTTTCTCCGAGTTTCTGATTTCTCCAGAGCTTCCTTCAGCCTCCCAAATTCTTCTTTCATCGTCTGTGAAGGATACAAAAGAGTCACCTCAATCAATCAATCAATCAATCAATCAGAATTAGAGCTGGAAGGGACCCTGGAGGTCTTCTAGTCCAACCCCCCCGCACAAGCAGGAGACCTTATACCACTCTGGACAAATGGCTGTCCAATCTCATCTTAAAAACCTCCAGTGTTGGGAGCACCCACAACTTCTGGTGGCAAGCCGTTCCACTGGTTAATTGTCCTCACTCTCAGGAAGTTTCTCCTTCGTTCCAGGTGGCTTCTCTCCTTGATGAGTTTCCATCCGTTCTTTCTTGTCCTGCCCGCAGGTGCTTTGGTAAATAACTGGCAAATTGGAAGGCAACTACGGGGATAGCTGTGCCCTCCCTCTCACAGTTTCGAACCTGTGGCTCTTTGTAAGGTTGTGGTGAGGAAAAAAAACCGGGCAGGTAGTCCTTGACTTGCACCCATTTGTTTAGGGACTTAGGAAGGTTTTCCACTCTTGCTGCATCCCCATGGTCCCGTGATCAAAATTCAGACATGAAGGAAGGCGAATACAGGTGTCCCGGGATAATGTCGCGGGATCCAATCTGGGTCAGTCAACTGGGACCAGAGGTTTTTAACTTCCGGGTTTTCAGACTCTTGCTGGACACTATCCTCAGGGAAATTGTCTCTAGTCAGTTCTCCGAAGATGGAATCCAGCACGAGTCCTAAAGCTCAGAGGACCGGCCCAGATTGGATCCTGCAAACATTTGGACACTTGGCAGCTGTCCTGTACCTGTGACGGTTGCCGTACTCTGGGGTCATGGGATCACCTTTTGCGAACCCTGCAAAAAATACTTATAAAAAGGGTCACATTGTTACCAGCTTAACAACCATCGTGAGTCACAACTGTTTCCTGTTTTAAATTCTGTTCATATAAAGTCCGACACAGCTCAGACAAAGAGCACTGTCACCATGTGCTTTACTGCTCAACTGTTTTTAAACTATAACAGGAAACACGGAACTTTGCTTAGAAGTAAAGAGCATGGCGTACATCCCATAGAGCCAAACTTTTAAACACTGCCGTCTGCTGGCCGAATACTACTCGAGCTGTTGCACAGAAATGCATTCCAACAATGAATTCCGACATTTCCAGAGTCAACTAAGGTCGTAAGTCAAGGACTGCCTGTCCAAGTGCAAATAGAAATGTAACTCTTTTATGTTTTTACGGTTTTAATTATTGGAACGTTGTTTGCTGCCTATAGTCAATTGGAAAAAAATGAATGAATGAATGAATGAATGAACGAATGAATGAACAAATGGAGGCAGTCACCTGCATTTCTTTCTCTGTTTCCGCGCTCTTCAGCAAAGGCTTGATCTTGAAGAACAGCTTCATCCAAGGCCAGTTTTTCACCCCCATGAAAGCCCGGATGTTGTACTGGATAATGAGCAAGGCGTCCCTGGTGGAAAGGACCACGGAGAACCACACTGTAGCTTTTCAGAAAACCCTTTTTTCCTTCCTCCACCCTCCGTCCCATAGGAATTCGCTCCTCAAACAAACCCTCAGAATTCACAGCAGCCCAACTATCGTTGCAATTCTAAGCAGAGTGTGCGAAAAATAAAAAAAGAAAAGAAAAGGCCCTTTTACACGTAGTTGTCATTTAGCGGCTGATTCGTTTAGTGACCGTTCACCGTCACGACCGTGACAAAAAAGCAATTTTCAGACCGATCCTCACATTTACGACCTTCACGGGTCTGTAAAGCAAAAGAAAGCTGAAGGAAGGTCAAAAAGCAGTCGTATCTCATCTCTTAGGGGTTGCTTCGCTTAACGGCCAAATTGCCAGTCCCTGTTGCTAAACGAGGACTACCTGAGTTCTTCTTTACATTACATGTCTAAGCTGCCCAGAGTTGGGAGAAGTCTAATCAGTCAGAACAGAGCAGGAAGGGACCTTGGAGGTCATCAAGTCTAACCCCCTGCTCCGGCAGGAGACGCCATTCCATTTCAGACAAGTGGTTGTCCAATCTCTTCTTAAAAACCTCCAGTGATGGAGCACTCACCGCTTCTGGTGGCAAGCTGTTCCAGTGGTGAATTGTCTTCACTGTTAGGAAGTTTCTCCTCAGTTTCCAGGTTGCTTCTCTCCTTGATTAGTTTCCATCTTGCCTTTTGGTGCTTTGAAAAATAAGTTGACGCCCCCCCACTCTTCTTTGTGGCAGTCCCCCCAAATACTGGAACTCTGCTATCATGTCCCCCCAAATCCTCCTTTTCTCTAGACTGGCCAAACCCCTGCAACCGTTCCTCCTATGTTTTAGTCTCCAGGCCTTTAAATGATCTTCGTTGGTCCTCTCTGCACTTTTCCCAAAGTCTCAACATCTTTTTTTTGCAGTGTGGTGACCAAAACTGAATGCGGGATTCCAGGTGTGGCCTTACTAAAGACTTTATAAAGTTGACGTCAACATCCATAACCTCGGTCTTCTCCGGGACTTACCTGCGCTCCATGATCTTCTGGAATTCAATGCGCATGAGTTGGCCCCTCGCCCGGGCTTGGATTCGAGTGATGATCCGCGACAGCCGTTCGTCTCGCAACTCTTCCAGGTGGCCCAACAGCCCAGCCTTGAAAAATACCTGTGGGATGGGAAGACCCGTTGGGGTTTCGTTCATTTTATTCACCAAGAGGGGGGGAAAAAAAGAGGAAAGAATAAAAGCAGCCCTCAACGTACGGCCACAGTTGAGCTCACAACTGACGTTGCTAAGTGAAACATTTGTGAAGGGAGTTTTGTCCCGTTTTACGTCTTTCCTTGGCACATTCGTTAATTGAATCACTGTGGCTGCCCCAAAGGTGTTTTTTTTTTTCACAAGAGGCAACTGGACTTTCTTGTTTTTTTTCGAAGACGTTTCGCTTCTCATCCAAGAAGCTTCCTCAGCTTCGCAGTTGTTAAGATAGTCACACAGCTGTTAAGTGAATCTGGCTTCTCCACTGACTTTGCTTGTGACAAAGTCACAAAAGGGGATCATGTGACACACACACACACACACACATCCGGGACGCTGCGACCATCATAAATATGAACCAGTTGTCAACAGTGATGGGATTCAAATACCTGAACATCCAGTTCTCTGCATGGATGCAGGCCTGGGCCTCCGAGGCCTAGAATGAACTTCCGGAAGTGACATCCATGCACTTCCTGCGGGCCGTTCTAGGCGTGGGAGCTCTCCTCCAGGCCTCCGAGGCCTAGAATGCACTTCCGGAAGTGACATCCATGCACTTCCAGTGGGCCATTCTAGGTGTGGGAGGCCTCCTCCAGGCCTCCAAGGCCTAGAACGGACTTCTGGAAGTGATATCCACGCAATTCTGGTGGGCTGTTCTAGGCCTGGGAGGCCTCCTCTAGGCTCCGAGGCCTAGAACGGACTTCTGGAAGCAGCGTGGGTTCAGACGGTTCTCCGAACTCAACAAAATTTAGCTACCGGTTCTGATGAACCGGTGCGAACCAGCTGAATCCCTCCACTGGTTGTCAAGCATCTGAATGTCAATCACGTGACCGTGGGGATGCTTGCAATGGCCATAAGTATGAAAAATGGTCATAAGTAACTTTTTTCAGTGCCGCTGTAACTTGGAATGGTCACTAAATGAACTGTTGTAAAGTGGAGGACGACCTTCACAGAAACATGTTTGTAAGATCCACTTGTCAAATGGATTTCCCTTTTAGTTGTCATTTGCACAGAGGTGACTTTAAAAACAGAGTTTCTCCCGGTGGGCTATTTAAAGATGCATGGACTTCAACTCCCAGAATTCTCCTGCAGGCTGGGGAATTCTGGGAGTTGAAGTCCACAAAGCTTAAAGTTGCCAAGGTTGGACGCTCCTCCTCCAAAGGTTACAAAGACTCGGATATAAATGTAAGAGTATTTGGTATGGTTTTTATATAGACATAAATATAAAAGTCTGTGCATGATTATCGGCCTTGGTTATGTGCCCTCCTCTTTCCATATTTCGCATTTGTCCTTTTTGTCTTTTAGTTTGTCAGAGAGATCTTTGTGCAGCCATGCTGGTTTCTTCTTGGATTTCTTGTTTTTCTTTCTCAGTGGTATTGTGCTGGCCTGGGCTTTTATGATCGCATTTTTCAGGATTTCCCACGCTTCCTGGATTGTTTTCCCCTTTAGGATTTTCATCCCTGGGATCTTTCCAAGGTTGTCTCTGAGTTCGTTAAAATTGGCTTTTTTGAATTTTAAGACCCTGGTTGGATTGTTTTCTGTTGCTAGTGTTTGCCTTATATTAAATCCGTTTGACAAGTGGATCTTGTTTTTTAAGCAATCCCTGATTTACAACAATTCGTTTAGTGACCATTCGCAGCTACAACGGCACTGGAAAAAAAGTGAGCTATGACCGTTTTTCACACACTTAACGACCGTTGCAGAATCCCCTGCGGTCACGTGATCCAAATTCGGACGCTTGGAAACTGGCAGGTATTTATGACGGTTGCACTGCCCCGGGGGTTACGCGATTCCCCTTCTGCAGGAAAAGTCAATGAGGAATCCAGATTCACTTAACAACCGTGTTCCTAACTTAACAACTGCAACGATTCGCTTAACAACGGTGGCAAGAAAAGTCACAAAATGAGCCGTAAGGCTCACTTAGCAGCATAAACGTGCACTTCATTCCGGATTAATAAGGAATTTGCCAAGTCTCTTTTAAGGGCCCTTAATAGGAGCGTGCAAAATGCGGATCCTAAAATCTCCTCCTTTTCAAGGTCAACACAGCCCTGCTGGTTTTATCCTCAAAAAGATGAAGTTTCTTTCCTGGGGTCCTTAAGGGAAAAGCAGAGGAGTGGGAGCATAGAAACCGCCCCCCCCATTCCAAATTTCCTCGCCTCACCTTGGTGTGTCCAAATTTGTACTGGTTGTGGTCAATGTCCAAAGAGCTCAGAAGCTTTTCTGCCCCCTTCCGGCTGTCGATAAATTGACCCTCCGGGATGGCTGCCGGGTTTAGGATGCGGTATCTGGTGCGAGAGGAGAAATTTGGCTGAATTTTCTTGCTTAAGTTTAACCCCAAAGAAGGGAGCGGTGTGTGTGTGTGTGTGTGTGTGTGTGTGTGTGTGTGTTTCCACCAATTCTCCAAAGCACCCGAAGGCAGGACAAGAAGCAAGGGATGGAAACTAATCGAGGAGAGAAGCAACCTAGAACTGAGGAGAAACTTCCTAACAATGAAGACAATTAACCAGTGGAACGGCTTGCCACCAGGAGTTGTGGGTGCTCCAACATTGGAGGTTTTAAAGAAATGATTGGACAACCACTTGTCTGAAATGGGATAGGGTTAGGGTCTCCTGGCAGGAGTTGCTCTACCTGTGGTCTTATCAAGGTCTTTTTTTTAAAAAAAAAAAGTATTTTATTAATTTTCTATTATTGCAATTCGTTAGTGCTTAGTGAAGACCCTGTCGTCCGGGTTGATTTTTATTTTTATTTTTGCTTCATCATAAAAGTTGTTACTCTCTGCCTCGTTTTTCCAGCCATTGATAAAACAAGTTCCGTATCTGAAAGTTTCCTGTCTCTTCTTGGCTCTTTGATAAGGTCTTATCAAGTGGCGTTAACCCATCCCGTGATCTCGATTCTCTCCTTCCATTAGGCAGGCTGAGCTGACTCTCCCCAAAAGACCCTGTGGAAACCCCACCCCGGGCGTGGATTCACCTTTGCCTAAAGTCCCCGTAGAGGATCCGGTTGGGGAATCCTTTCCGACAGATCCGGATCCCCTCCAGGACGCCATTGCAGCGTAACTGGTGCATGACCAAAGGGTTGTCCATGACACCTGAGAAAGAAAAAGACGCGAAGAGAGGAGGGGAAATTAAAAGATTATCCCCTTGGAAAGAGGCATCCTGGGCCCACTGACTGGATTCACACAACCACACTAAACCCGAAGGGCATAACAAAAACAAAACACACACACAAACACACACACACATACACACACACATACACACACACACACACAGGAGGGGTTTGTGCAATAGGCAATGCTCAAGAAATGAAATTAGAACAGGGGTCCTCAACCTCGTCAACTTTAAGACTTGTGGACTTCAACTCCCAGAATTCCTCAGCCAGCTTTCCCCAATCTGAAAGCCTGGCTCTCCCACCCCGTCAGCGGATCCCTTTTGATCCCACTGGATTACCGGGGGCCTTTCGTTCGTTGGGGATGATGCACCGCACAAAATGAGGGTGGGTGGTTTTGAGGTTGGCCATCAACTTGTTGAGGTTCTCCTGCCGGAAGAAAAAGAGGAGGAGGAGGAGGAGGAGGAAGGGAGGGGAGCAGGGCGGGGAAGGGAGGGAAGGGGAAGAGAGATAGAGGGAGGGAGGGAGGGAGGAGGGAAGGAGAGAGAAGAGGAGAGAGAAGGAACCGAGGGAGAGAAGAGAGGAAGGAAGGAAGGAAGGAAGGAAGGAAGGAAGGAAGGAAGGAAGGAGATGGGAGGGAGGGAAGGAAGATAGGAAGGAAGGAAGGAAAGGAAGGAAGGAAGGAAGGAGTAGAGGAGAGACAGAGGGAGGGAGGGAGGGAGTAAGGAAAGAGAGATGGAGCGAGGGAGGGAGGGAGGAAGGAGGGAAGGAAGGAGAGAAAAGAGGAGAGAGAAGGAACCGAGGGAGAGAAGAGGGGAAGAGAAGAGGGGAAGGAAGGAAGGAAGGAAGGAAGGAAGGAGGAGTAGAGTAGAGACAGAGGGAGGGAGGGAGGAAGGAGGGAAGGAGTGAGGAGGAGAGAGAGGAGGAGAAAGAGAAGCAACAGAGGGAGAGGGAAGCAAGGTAGAGGAGAAATGGGTGGGGGGATGGATGGAGGGAGGAAGGAAGGAAGGAGAGAGAAAGAGGCGAGATGGAGGGAGGGAAAGAAGGAAGGAAGGAAGGAAGGAAAGAGAGAGAGAGAGGAGGAGAGGGACAGGGAGGGAGGGGGAGAGAGAGAGAGAGATGTACATTGTGTTTCTCCTGGCAAACCCCAGTAAGCGCTAAACCAGTATTTCACCCCTGAGCTGTAGGGACCCCCGACTCCCAGAATTCCCCAGCCAGCACGCCATGTTTGGAACCCAAACCCCAACCCCCCGCTGTAAACCAGGTCCCCAAAGGCCCAGCTGCGGCTTCTAGTCAGAAAGGAGGTGGGCTCTGGGTGGGCTCTCCAAGCTCCCCCCCCCCGCTCCTCCCCCTGGGAAGCCTGGGACCCATCCTCCTGGTCCCGGGAGGGGGTGGGGGAGTCCCGTCTCCTACCCGGTGGAGCGCTGAGACCGTCTGGAAGGAGGAGCCCTTCTTCTTGGACCCTTTGCCCTTCCCGCCCTCTCCGCCTGGGGAAGAAGAGAAGGGCCATTGCAGAAGGATTGCTCCGTGGCAGAAGTCCAGGGAGTCCTCGACTTACGACTGTTTCCTTAGCGACCAAAGTTATGACGGCCCTGGGAATGATTTACAGCTAGCCCCGGAATGCTTACGGTCTTTCCGTGCCTTTCCTCTTTTCCTTTCCTTTCTTTCCCTTTCCTTTCTTTCCCCTCTTCCTTTCCTTTTTCTCTCTTCCTTTCCTTTCCTTTTTCTATCTTCTTTTCCTTTCCTTTTTCTATCTTCCTTTCCTTTTTTATCTTCCTTTCCTTTCCTTTTTCTATCTTCTTTTCCTTTCTTCCCTTTCCTTTCTCTCTCTTCCTTTCCATTTTCTCTCTTCCTTTCCTTTTTCTCTCTTCCTTTCCTTTTTCTCTCTTCCTTTCTTTTCTTTTCTTTTCTTTTCTTTTCTTTTCTTTTCTTTTCTTTTCTTTTCTTTTCTTTTCTTTTCTTTTCTTTTTTCTTTCCTTTCCTTTCCTTTCCTTTCCTTTCCTTTCCTTTCCTTTCCTTTCCTTTCCTTTCCTTTCCTTTCCTTTCCTTTCCTTTCCTTTCCTTTCCTCCCTCCCTCCCTCCCTCCCTCCCTCCCTCCCTCCCTCCCTCCCTTCCTTCCTTCCTTCCTTCCTTCCTCATTCCTGATTTATAGCTTTGTGGGTTTCATCTCTCCCAATTGTCCTCTTTGCCTTCTCCAGGACATTCCCAAGATGCTGAGGGCCCTCAACCCCAGAAGATAAGGCCCTTTGGACCTCAACTGTGGACACCTCAACCATTGAGCAAAGAGCACCCTTATTCACCCTGAATGCCGGTCACCCCAACTCTTATTTTCCCCGAGTGGCGTTAATGCCAGCTCTCCAAGAGGAGGTCAAGAGGAGATGGTGGTTTCTGGGGCATCTTCAGATCAAGACCACCCTGGAGATGCAGAAGGTTCAAGCCCATCGTGACAAAATTCTCTCTTCCCCCTTCCCTCCCCATCTCACCCGCCTCGTTGCCAGCGTAGGTGGAGAAGAGCGTGGCCAGCAGCTTCAGGGCCGACTTCTGGTAGAGGGCCACCACCGTCTCGTTGAGCGGGTCCTTGTTCTTCTCCAGCCACCCATTGATGTTGTAGTCCACGGTGCCAGCGTAGTGCATCAGGGCAAAGTGAGCCTCCGGCTTCCCCTTGGTGTTGCGGGCTTTTCCGAAGTTGGAGGACTTGCCCAGGTGGTTATCATAGAGTTTGGCCTTGAAGGTCATGTCGCTGGCCTTGGGGAACATGCACTCTTCTTCCAGGATGGACATGATGCCCAGAGGCTGAGCCAGAATATGGAGAGAAAAGGGACAACAGTGAGGACGGAAAGGATGGCTGCCCAAAAAGCCAACACGGTGCTAGGCTGCATCAACGGAGGGATGGAATCAAGATCAGGTGAAGTGTTGATACCGCTTTACAAGGCCTTGGTAAGGCCGCCCTTGGAATACGGCGTCAGGTTTAGGTCACCACCATGGGACTGGAGGCTAAAACATACGAAGAACGGTTGCTGGAATTGGGTGTGTCTAGTTTAATGAAGAGAAGGACAAAGGGGGACATGATAGCTGTCTTCTAGTATCTCAGGGGCTGCCCCAAAGAAGAGGAAGTCAAGCTATTCTCCAAAGCGTCTGAAGGCAGGACAAGAAGCGACGGATGGAAACTAAGCAAGGAGAGAAGCAACCTAGAACTAAGGAGAAACTTCCTGACAGTTAGAACAATTAACCAGTGGAACAACCTGCCTCCAGAAGTTGTGAAGGCTCCAACACTGGAAGTTTTGAAGAAGAGACTGGACAGCCATTTTGTCTGAAATGGTCTAGGGTTTCCTGCCTATACTGATGAATTGTTCTCACTGTCAGGAAATCTCTCCTTAGTTCTAGGTTGCATCTCATCCTTGATTAGTTCCATCCTTCTCTGTTCCTCTTCTCTGCCCTCTTTCTCGCGTCTCAACATCTTGTTTACATTGTGGTGACCAAAACTGGATGCCGTATTCCAAGGGTGGCCTTACCCAGGCATTATCATCCACTTCTTATATTCACAGTCTAACCAGAAGCTGTGAATGCTCCAACACTGGAGGTTTTGAAGAAGAGATTGGACAGCCATTTTGTCTGAAATGGTATACGTCAGGGCTAGGCAACTTCGGCTCTTTTATGACTCATGGACTTCAACTCCCAGAATTCCTGAGTCAGCATAGCTGACTCAGGAATTCTGGGAGTTGAAGTCCATGAGTCATAAAAGAGCCGAGGTTGCCTACCACTGGTATAGGGTCTCCTGCCTGAGCAGGGGGTTGGACTAGATGACCTCCAATTCCCTTCCAGCTCTGTTATTCCTCCTCCTCCTCCTCCTCCTCCTCCTCCTCTTCCTCCTCTTAAGAACCGATTGGACTGATTGGGGATTGGACTAGAAGACCTCCAAGGTCCCTTCCAACTCTCTGATTCTGTTCAACCAGAAGAATCAGATCTTCCTGGAATCTGAATCCTCTTTCTTCTGCTCTCCAATGACCAAGGGGTTGTTCGGCTCCTAATAACCCACCTGTTGTTCAGGGAAGTTCCTCTGAGATACGCTTTGAGGAAGAAACGACACGAGGTTTCCCCGGTTCCCCAACTTACCTTCTCAATGAGGTCAATGCAGGCCTGGAGGTCCATGCCGAAGTCAATGAAGACCCATTCAATGCCCTCCTTCTTGTACTCCTCTTGTTCCAGCACAAACATGTGGTGGTTGAAGAACTGCTGGAGCTTCTCGTTGGTGAAGTTGATGCAGAGCTGCTCAAAGCTGTTGAACTGGGGGAGGGGAAAGGAAGTTATGGACCTTCGTGCAGGTGAGCATCTCCAGAAGATCAGACTTTTTTTTTCTTTTTTTCAGCAGGGACCACTACAGTTAGGTCAAGGCTCCAGGAAATTAGGGAGGGAGGGAGGAAGGGTGGGTAGATGGAGGGAGGGAGGGAGGGATGAATAATGGAAAGATGGATAGATGGGTGGGTGGAAGGGAGGGAGGAAGGAAGGAAAGAAAGAAGGAAGGAAGGAAGGAAGGATGGGTAAGTGAATGAGTGGAAGGAAAAGAGGGAAGGAGGGAGGGAGGAAGGAAGGAAAGATGGATGATGGATGTGTGAGTGAGTGGAAGGAAGAGGGAGGAAGGAAGGAAGGAACAAAGGAAGGGAGGAAGGAAGGAAAGATGGAAGGATGCATGGGTGGGTGAGAGAGTGAGTGAGTGGAAGGGAAGGAGGAAGGGAGGAAGGAAGGAAGGAAGGAAAGAAGGAAGGAAGCAAGGAAGGAAGGAAGGAAAGATGGAAGGATGCATGGGTGGGTGAGAGTGAGTGAGTGAGTGGAAGGGAGGGAGGGAGGGAGGAAGGAAGGAAGGAAGGAAGGAAGGAAGGAAGGAAGGAAGGAAGGACGGACCACCCAAAGTCAACCCACCAATGTAGGTTACACGGGTCTCCCCCTGCTCCCTGTAGACCCTGTTGTGACGGACTTACATCAAAGATCTCAAACCCTGCAATGTCCAAGACGCCGATGAAATACTGCCGAGGCTGCTTGGTCTCCAAAGAGTTATTGATCCTGACCACCATCCAGCTGAACATCTTCTCGTACACGGACTTGGCCAGGGCCCCGATGGAATAATACACCTGGGTGGACAGGAGGGGTCAGGGATTTGCACTGTGAAACATAGAATGATAGCGTTGGAAGGGACCTTGGAGGTCTTCTAGTCCAACCCCCTTCTCAGGCAGGAGATCCTACACCAGGGGTCTTCAAACCTGGCCCTTCGACGACTTGTGGACTTCAATTCCCAGAATTCCTCAGCCAGGCGTGCCTGGCTGAGGAATTCTGGGAGTTGAAGTCCACAAGTCATCAAAGGGCCAAGTTTGAAGACCCCTGTCCTATACCATTTCAGACAAATGGTTCTCCAGTCTCCTTTTGAAAGCCTCCAGCGATGGAGCATGGACAACTTCTGAAGACAAGCTGTTGATTGCTCTCACCATCAGGAAATGATTCCTTACTTCTATGTTGCTTCTCTCCTTGGTCAGTCTCCATCCATTGTTTCTCGTCTTGCCTTTTGGTGCTTTGGAAATTAGTATGACTCCCTCATCTTTGTAGGAGCCCCTCAAATATTGGAACACTGTTATCATGTCCCCCCCTGGTCCTTCTTTTCACTGAATTAGACATCCCCAATTGCAGCAACCGTTCTTTATATCAGGGCTTTTCAACCTTTTCACCCATTGTACCACTTTTAGGATATGGCAACATCCGAGGACCACCAGTCGACTAGCAAGGGGTCAAAAACTTGATGACAACCAAAAAAAAAAAAAAAAGGAAAAAAGTGATGAAGTACAGGTAGTCCTCGACTTACAACAGTTCGCTTAGTGACTGTTCGAAGTTACAACGGCCCTGAAAAAAGCCCCCCCCCCAAGCCACAGCCGAGCAAGACACCTGCCCGCCCGCCTGGCGGCGCTCTTCCTCCTGTCCGAGGTTTTCATGGTTGTGAGCATTTCTGTTGAGGATTGGCAGCGGGGATGGGGTGGGGGGGTGTTTGGTTTTTATTCCTCCCCCCCCCACCGTCTGCTGGGTGGTTGCAGCAGGTTTTGGTCACTTCACATGACCCTGGGACACTGTGACCGTCACAAATATGAATCAGTTGCCAAGCATCTGAATGTAAGTCACAAGACCCTGGAGATGCTGCAACATTCCAGCTGATCGGCGCTTCTTCTGGGCTCAGAAGCGCCGGGATCAGCGCCAAGATCCAGCCGGAGCCTGGCGCTGATCCTGGTGCTTCCGCTGAGCCCTGACAGCCCTGCAGCTCCAGCCGTCTCTCGCTCAGGCTTGTGCAGTGCTGCCACTGGTTCAGCTCCTTCCCCTCCCCCGCTACCACTTTTCTAGGATGGTTGCATACCCCCTGACAGGTGCCAACGTACCACAGGTGGTACCGTATTTTCCGGCGTATAAGACGACTGGGCGTATAAGACGACCCCCCAACTTTTGAGATGATTTTCATGGGTTAAAAAGTCATCTTATACGCCGGAAAATACGGTACCCGTACCACTGGTTGAAAAGCCCTGCTTTATATTTTTTAGCCTCCAGCCCCCTAATCATTCCTGTTGCTCTTCTCTGCGCTTTTTCCAGTGTCTCAACATCTTTTTTGTATTGTGGTGACGGAACTGGCTGCAGTCATTGTTTCATACCAACACCCCTCCGATAAAGGAGAACTTTCATGCCTCAGGGTTAAAATGAGGGCACCGTGCTGCTCTCTGTGCTTGGTTGCTTTCTTGCAGATGTTTCATGACCCAACTAGGGAACATCATCAGTGCTAGAAGGGAGTGTGGGAGGAGGAGGAGGAGGAGGAGGAGGAGGAGGAGGAGGAGGAGGAGGAGGAGGAGGATTACGATTGTGGGGTCCTTGGTGCTCTCTGAGATTGCTTGTTTTCTTGCAGATGTTTCATGACCCAACCAGGTAACATCATCTGTGCTAATTAGGTTCCAGTGGATAATGAAACATCTGCAAACAACAACCAGGCTCAATGAGCACCAAGGACCCCTCCCAACTTTTAATTTCCCACAATGCCACGGGACTCTGGTCTACCAGGAGCATCGTGGGACCCGATAAAGGCAACCTCCATCTCCCTTAAGCCCTTTCAAGTCCTCAAGTGGCCTCGGTTTAAAAATTCTTTTGGCATTTCTCTTCCTTCTTTATCTTCTGAAAGCACACAAAAGCCAGACTGGATCAAACCAATGTTGGTTTAGCTCCACAACAGCCGGACAGTCGCCTCCTTAAAGCCAATAATCAGGATTTGAGAATAGCAAACTTCCCTTAATCCTGCAAGCATACCTCAGTTGATTGATACCTTGATCTAAACCAGGGGTCTTCAAACTTGGCCCTTTTATGACTTGTGGACTTCAATTCCCAGAATTCCTCAGCCAGCGTGCCTGGCTGAGGAATTCTGGGAGTTGAAGTCCACAAGCAGGGGTTTTCAAACTTGGCCCTTTTATGACTTGGGGACTTCAATTCCCAGAATTCCCCAGCCAGGCACGCTGGCTGAGGAATTCTGGGAGTTGAAGTCCACAAGTCATAAAAGGGCCATGTTTGAAGACCCCTGATCTAAACCCAACAGAAGAGCAATCAAATCTATCAAGATTTTTAGACGGGATATAAATAAATAAAGGTAAAGGTAAAGGTTCCCCCGCGCATGCGTGCTAGTCGTTTCCGACTCTAGGGGCCGGTGCTCATCTCCGTTTCAAAGCCGAAGAGCCAGCACTTGTCCGAGGACGTCTCCGTGGTCATGTGGCTGGCATGACTAGACGCCAAAGGCGCACGGAACGCTGTTACCTTCCCACCGGAGTGGTCCCTATTTTTCTACTCGCATTGTTACGTGCTTTCGAACTGCTAGGTTGGCAGAAGCTGGGACGAGTAACAGGCGCTCACTCTGCTACGCGGCACTCGGGATTCGACCAGCCAAACTGCCGACCTTCTGATTGACAAACTCAGCGTCCTAACCCACTGAGCCACCGCGTCCCTTTTTTTATAAATAAATAAAAAGACATAAATCTCAGCTGGGATCACCTGCGATCCAAGGAATCACGAATTCGAGGCTAACCCTTCTTTTAAAACCCTGCACCAAAGATGCTGCTGTAGCCACTGGTATTTTTGCTTAATCAAAGAGTGCTTCAAAATACAGGTAGTCCTCAACGTATGACCACAATTGAGCCCAAATTTTCTGTTGCTAAATGAGACAGTTGTTAAGAGAGCTTTGTCTCATTTTTACGATTTTTCTCGCCACAGCTGTTAAGTGAACCTCCGCAGTTGTTAAGTTAGTAACGCGGTTGTTAAGTGGCCTCACTTTGCGTGTCAGAAGGTCGCAAAAGAGGATCACGTGACACCCGTGGGACGCTGCGACCGTCGTAAATAGGAGCCAGTTGCCAAGTGTCTGAATTTCGATCACGTGACCATCGTGTGTGTGTGTGTGTGTGATGCAACAGTCGTAAGTGTGAAAAACAGTTGTAAGTCACTTTTTTTAGTGCCGTTGTAACTTTGAACGATCACTAAAAGAACTGTTGTAAGTTGAGGACTATCTATAATAGCTCGGATGTTATTTATAGCCATTTTTCTCCAGTTTCCAGTGTTCAAAAGAAGAAATATCTCGCCAAGAGACCCGTTTCTCAGTTTCTAGCCGATGATGCCATGCCTTAGAAGGAGATCAAGCTGTCAGCCAGGATTTGCAAGCTGTTGTGTATTTGTGGCTTCCTTTGTGTTTTGGGATCCAGCTGTCAGGGACATAGTTGAAGGCCGTGGGTGGGACAGGTGTTTGCTGAGCCCGGCTCCCCCCAAATCCATAGTTTCAGGCCTGCTCGAATTGGGTATGTCTAGTGCAGGGGGTAGGCCACCTTGGCTCTTTTATGACTCGCGGACTTCAACTCCCAGAATTCCTGAGCCAGCATAGCTCAGCTTGGAAATCTCTCCCTTTCCCCTCAGCGTGGCTGGCTCAGGAATTCTGGGAGTTGAAGTCCACAAGTCATGAAGGGGCCATAGTTCCCCCATGCTGGCTCAGGAATTCTGGAAGTTGAAGTCCACAAGTCATGAAGGGGCCATAGTTCCCCCATGCTGGCTCAGGAATTCTGGAAGTTGAAGTCCACAAGTCATGAAGGGGCCATAGTTCCCCCATGTTGGCTCAGGAATTCTGGAAGTTGAAGTCCACAAGTCATGAAGGGGCCATAGTTCCCCCATGCTGGCTCAGGAATTCTGGAAGTTGAAGTCCACAAGTCATGAAGGGGCCATAGTTCCCCCATGCTGGCTCAGGAATTCTGGAAGTTGAAGTCCACAAGTCATGAAGGGGCCATAGTTCCCCCATGCTGGCTCAGGAATTCTGGAAGTTGAAGTCCACAAGTCATGAAGGGGCCATAGTTCCCCCATGTTGGCTCAGGAATTCTGGGAGTTGAAGTCCACAAGTCATGAAGGGGCCATAGTTCCCCCATGTTGGCTCAGGAATTCTGGGAGTTGAAGTCCACAAGTCATGAAGGGGCCATAGTTCCCCCATGTTGGCTCAGGAATTCTGGAAGTTGAAGTCCACAAATCATGAAGGGGCCATAGTTCCCCCATGTTGGCTCAGGAATTCTGGGAGTTGAAGTCCACAAGTCATGAAGGGGCCATAGTTCCCCCATGTTGGCTCAGGAATTCTGGGAGTTGAAGTCCACAAATCATGAAGGGGCCATAGTTCCCCCATGTTGGCTCAGGAATTCTGGAAGTTGAAGTCCACAAGTCATGAAGGGGCCATAGTTCCCCCATGCTGGCTCAGGAATTCTGGAAGTTGAAGTCCACAAGTCATGAAGGGGCCATAGTTCCCCCATGCTGGCTCAGGAATTCTGGAAGTTGAAGTCCACAAATCATGAAGGGGCCAAAGTTCCCCCATGTTGGCTCAGGAATTCTGGGAGTTGAAGTCCACAAGTCATGAAGGGGCCATAGTTCCCCCATGTTGGCTCAGGAATTCTGGAAGTTGAAGTCCACAAGTCATGAAGGGGCCATAGTTCCCCCATGCTGGCTCAGGAATTCTGGAAGTTGAAGTCCACAAGTCATGAAGGGGCCATAGTTCCCCCATGCTGGCTCAGGAATTCTGGAAGTTGAAGTCCACAAGTCATGAAGGGGCCATAGTTCCCCCATGTTGGCTCAGGAATTCTGGGAGTTGAAGTCCACAAATCATGAAGGGGCCATAGTTCCCCCATGTTAGCTCAGGAATTCTGGGAGTTTAAGTCCACAAGTCATGAAGGGGCCAAAGTTTCCCTCATGCTGGCTCAGGAATTCTGGAAGTTGAAGTCCACAAGTCATGAAGGGGCCATAGTTCCCCCATGTTGGCTCAGGAATTCTGGGAGTTGAAGTCCACAAATCATGAAGGGGCCATAGTTCCCCCATGTTGGCTCAGGAATTCTGGGAGTTGAAGTCCACAAGTCATGAAGGGGCCATAGTTCCCCCATGCTGGCTCAGGAGTTCTGGGATTTACAGTCCACGAGTCATAAAAGAGCCAAGGCCTAGTTTAACCCTTGGCCTAGTTTAATGAAAAGAAGGACTAGGGGGTGACATGATAGCAGTGTTCTCCTCGACTTACGAATAAGCTTGTTTAGTGACCGTTCAAAGTTACAACAGCACTGAAAAATGTGACTTATGAACGTTTTTCATAGTTACGACTTTTGCAGCATCCCCCGTGGTCACGTGTTTCAAAATTCGGACGCTTGGCCACTGACTCATGTTTATGACGGTTCCTCCCTGTCCCAGAGTCATGTGATCCCCTTTTGCGACCTTCAGACAAGCAAAGCCAATGGGGGGAAGCCAGACGGACTTAACAATTGCATTACTAACTTAACAACTGCATTGATTCACTTAGCACAACAGTGGAAAGAAAGGTCGTAAACCCGCTTGACGAATGTCTCGCTTAACCGCAGAAACGTTGGGCTCAATTGTGGTCGTATATCGAGGACTGCCTGCACTGAATTCGCCCTCCTTTGCACTGAGGAAACGGGCCCTTTAAGAATTGGAAGGCAGTAGTTCAACAGATGCTGTTTTCTCAGTTGTGTAGCTCCAGGGAAAGTTCAGCCAAACCCAAAGACTTCCCTGTTGGACAACTCCGACCCAGCCTAGGAAGAGGAAGCATCCTTACCTGTTGGACATTTTGCCCTTTGGTGACATATTCGTTGCCAACCTTCACCCGGGGGTGGCACAGCCCTTTGACCAAGTCGGCTGAGTTGAGACCCATCAAGTAGGCAGATTTATCTGCCTCTGGAGAATAAAAGAAACGGTTCCGGCAAATTTCATGGGAACATAAAACAAGAAAGGTGAAATATATCCTTTTCTGATGTCCTCTTCCTTCCATTACAAGTCTTCTGCTTCTTATGACACTCCGAGAAGACCTCCTCTATCTTTCTTCCTCCCAAAATGTGTCCCTGCATCCAGTGGAGCAACACAACTGGAGAAGGCTTTTGAGGAAGACCTTTTCGTACCATCTACAACTGCTCCAGCCCTTTTTCCTTTATCCTAAGGTCCATTGCTTTCTCACTGTTAGAAATTCTGTTTTTCTAGGTAGCAACACATAGCAAACAAAGAGCACTGTCACCATGTGCTTTACTGCTTTCACTGTTTAACTGTAACAGGAAACTCTTCTTAGAAAAAAAGAGCATAGGGCTAGGGTTATGTCACCATGAAGCCGGAGAGCAAAATGGACATCGCCAACACAGTCGGAGTGCTTGGGTATGGTTAGGAGGGCACTGACTTTTCTAGGCTGCCCTCTCTATGTTTCCTGGTAAAATACATGGGAAAATCCCATTGGAGGAGAATTCCACTTAGGGTTAGGTCACCATGAACTCGAAGAGCAAAATGGACATCGCCAACAAATTTGGAGTGCTTGGGTATGGTTAGGAGGGCACTTACTTTTCTAGGCTGCCCTATCTATGTTTCCTGGTAAAATACATGGGAAAATCCCATTGGAGGACAATTCCACTATAGAGTATATAGATCCAAACTTGTGAACACTGCCATCTACTAGCTGAATATCACTATGGTTGTTGCATGGAAATGCATTCCAACATATCAATTCCAACACTCACCCTCTGTCCCATCAGGCTCAGCCTGTTCTTCCCG
Organism: Vipera berus; assembly: GCF_964194415.1. Taxonomy (NCBI): domain Eukaryota; kingdom Metazoa; phylum Chordata; class Lepidosauria; order Squamata; family Viperidae; genus Vipera; species Vipera berus. The sequence goes on along the minus strand of NC_138205.1, from coordinate 4,222,233 downwards.
TTGCTTCTGCTTGTACTTCATGTTCCCATAGTGCATGATGGCGCCCGTCAACTTGTAGACACCCACTTTTTCCTCAGGTGTGAAGCCCAGGACGTCAAAGGCACTCTGAGTGGGAAAGAGGTGAGGGAGCAGGAAGAATCAATGTCCATGAAAAGTGAAGAGGAGGACGTAGGTTGTCCAGCTTGCTACCCATTCCTGAAAGGTTGGTGAACCTCAACCCAAAGTCAACTTACGTCGGTGGCCATTAGCTCTTCGGAGTCATCGATGGAGGCCACAGTTACTTCTCCTTGGGAGACGTAATGATAGTCGTAAGGGTTATTCGTGACCAGGAGGAGATCTGGTAGGAGAGGATGGGAGGAAAAGGTAAAATTATGAAATGAGCTTATTCCAGTGGTGGGATTCAAATATGTGAACAACCTATTCTCTGTGTGGATGCCACTTCCGGACGTCCGTTCTGGGCCTGGGGAACAAAAAAATTAGCTACCGGTTCTGCCAAAGTGGTACGAACCGGCTGAATCCTACCACTGGTTTATTCATAAAACAGGTGGTCCTGGATTTACGGCCACGATGGAGCCCCAGATTTCTGTCATTAAATGAGACATTTGTTAAGGGAAATCTTACGATCTTTCTTGCCGCAGTTGCTAAGTGAATCACTGCGGCTGTTAAGTTAGTCACATGGCTAAGCAAGGACCATATTTGACTTCCCACTGGCTTCCCCACTGACTTTGCTTGAAAGGAGGTCACAAAAGGGGATTGCATGGCATTGGAGCACAGCAACAGTCATAAATACGAGCCAGTTACCAAACATCTGAGTTTAGATCACCTGATTATGGGGATGCGGTAAAGGTCGTAACCGTGAAAAATGATCATAAGTCACCTTTTTCAGTGTTGTTGTAACTTTGAACCGTCACTAAATGAAAAGTTGTAAATTACAGACAAATTGAGAGAGAGAGAGAGAGAGAGAGAGAGAGAGAGAGAGAGAGAGAGAGATGGATATGGATAGATAGATAGATAGATAGATAGATAGATAGATAGATAGATAGATAGATAGATAGATAGATAGATAAACTTGCCCAGAAGTTCCGGCTTCTTATTGGACAGGATTTGATAGAAGATGTGGTAATTTCTCTCAGATTTGAGCTGAAATATCACCCGGGACTTCTCTAAGAGATCTAAAAACGAGAGAGAGAGAGAAAGAAAAATATAACAGAGGCTAGGTAAAAATGAGAAGAAGAAAAGAAAAAAAAAACGAAGAGACAAAAAGATGAACGAATTTGAAATGAGATACGAAGAAGTGCTTGATTGAAAAAAAGTGTCTGTCAAGAAGCGCCCGATGGATAGATAAAATTTTTTGAAAGGGAAGCTAAAGGTTGGGTGGAAATACAGACAGAGGCGCAATCAATTAGGTCTTATTGAGTTCAAGGTGATTCATGTTTGAAACTCAACTTGATCGTGGCTGGGAATAATTTATAGCCCTTTCAGTCACCGCTTTGACCTCATTCATCCATCTTATCTGCTGTCTTTCCACTTCTGAGTCTTTCCATTTTCTATATAAACCATTTTCCTCAGCTGGAACTGCTAAAATTCTCAGCCAGTATTGGTGGGTCAGGATTAGAGATGGGAAAGCCTGGGGGGAAAAAACTGAAAAAATTGGGGGGAAAATAGTTTCCCCCCCCATTTTCCCTCCCAAATGGTTTTGGAAAAAAACAACAAAAAAAATTTCCCCAATTTTTCCAGTTTTTTTTCCAGGCCTTTCCATCTCTAGGGCTCAGGACCTTACTGGTTAGGAGGCCCTTAGGCTGGACGTGGGCCAGGGAACGAAGATGGACATAATAATAATAATAATAATAATAATAATAATAATAATAATAATAATAATAATAATAATAATAGAAGAAGAAGAAGAAGAAGAAGAAGAAGAAGAAGAAGAAGAAGAAGAAGAAGAAGAAGAAGAAGAAGAAGAAGAAGAAGAAGAAGAAGAAGAGGAAGTTGGAAGGGACCTTGGAGGTCATCTAGTCCAACCCCCTGCTCAGGCAGGAAACCCTACCATTTCAGACAAATGGCTGTCCAGTCTCTTCTTAAAATAAAATAAAATAAAATAAAAGTTTTATTAACCAGGGTGACTTACATGTCTCAATATCAGCGGATGCCAACTTGCCTGTTGCTCCGAAATGAATTCGGATGAATTTACCCTAGGTAGAAATACGAGTATAAATAGGTTTGAATCAGATCTTCCAGTCCTCAACTTATAACCATTTGTTTAGTGACCGTTCAAAGTTATGACACTGAAAAAAGTGACTTAGGTCTAGTCCTCGCACTTACAACCGTTGCAGCCTCCCTCGCGGTCACATGATCAAAATTGGGATGCTTGCAACTGACTCATATTTATGACAGTTGCTGAATTCCGGGGTCACCTGATCCCCATTTGCAATCTCCCGACAAGCAAAGCCAAAGGGAGAAGCCGGATTCATATAACGACCATGCAATTCACTTAACAACCGCAGTGATTTGCTGGGTTCACTTAACAACCGTGTCACTAATTTAACAACCGCAAGGATTCAACTTTAACAACTGCAAGGATTCAACACCAAGAGCCTTGGTGGAGCAGTGGGCTAATGCCTCCTTAAGTAACACCAGCTGCCTGCAATTAGTGCAGGTTCGAGTCCCACCAGGCTCAAGGTTGACTCAGCCTTCCATCCTTCCGAGGTAGGTAAAATGAGGACCCAGATTGTTGGGGGCAATTAAGCTGACTTTGTAATAATGCCGCTTGGGAGGGGGTGTGAAAGCCCTAATAAGCAGGCATATACATAGAATGAAGGCTACTGCTAAGCTTGTAAGCCGCCCTGAGTCTTCGGAGAAGGGCGGGATATAAATGGAATTAAAATAAAAAAATAAAAATAAAACTGTGGCAAACAGGTCGTAAAAGCAGTTGTGACTCCCTTAAAAATCACTTCGCTTAGCAATGGGAACGGTGATCCGAAGTGCGGTCGTAAGTCGAGGGCTAATTCTAAAGGTCATCCTCAACCTATGACCAAAATCGGACCCAACATTTCTGTGGCTAGGTGAGAGCGTTGTTAAGTGAATCACTGCAGTTGTCAAGTTTAGGGAAGTGAGTCCGGCTTCCCCCTTGACTTTGGTCGCATAAGGGGATCACGTGACCCTGGAACGCTGCAACTGTCATAAATATGAGTCGGTCGCCAAGTGTCTGAATTTTGATCGTGTAACCACCAGGATGCCGCATCCCTTGTCCGTGTGAAAAATGGTTGTCAGTCCCTTTTTTTAGCGCTGTTGTAGCTTGGAACGTCACTAAATGAACTGCCGTAAGTCGAGAACCGCATGTACTATGGAACTGACTGATGGCTTCTGTAAGATGGCAGCTTCTTCAAGGTCTACCTAACCTTGTGGAGTAGGAAGAGAAATGAGATATTTTCCTCCTTAATGCCCTCCCACCATGATTAATCTAGCCCAGGGGCAGGCAACCTTGGCTCTTTTATGACTCGTGGACTTCAACTCCCAGAATTCCTGAGCCAGCCACGCTGGAGGGGAAAAGGGAGAGGTTACCAAGCTGAGTCATGCTGGCTGAGGAATTCTGGGAGTTGAAGTCCACAAGTCATAAAAGAGCCCAGGTTGCCTACCCCTGATCTGGAGGAACCTCTGGAGATCTTTTCTTATTTAAGTCCAACTTTAGACTCGGAACACTCACAAAACGGGAAGAATTGTCGTTCCTCAAAGTTTTGGCGTTGCCGAAGGCTTCTAAGGCAGGATTGGCCTGGATGATTTGATCTTCCAAGGTCCCCTAAAGAGGAACCAAACAGACAAAAAAGGAAAAAAAAATCCAGATGAGGAGAAAGATAATTTGCGTTTTCATCCCATGTTTCCGTAGAAACGGTTCCCCTATTCATGAATGAGGCAGTACAACAGTGTTCCTCAACCTTGACAACTTGAAGCTGGGTGGACTTCAACTCCCAGAATTCCCCTTTCCTGGCTGGGGAATTCTGGGAATTGAAGTCCACCCTGTTTAAAGCTGCTATGAAAGAAGCTTTCCCAGGTTGATGTTCTCCAGCTTCTCCAGGTTGATGTTCTCCAGAAAATGCTAGGAACATCTTGTCAGGAGCATGCTAAGAAAGAAGCTTCCCCAGTTTGATGTTCTCCAGCTTCTCCGGGTTGATGTTCTCCAGAAAATGCCAGGAACATCTTGTCAGGAGCATGTTATGAAAGAAGCTTCCCAGTTTGATGCTCTCCAGCTTCTCCAGGTTGATGTTCTCCAGAAAACGCCAGGAACATCTTGTCAGGAACATGCTAAGAAAGAAGCTTCCCCAGTTTGATGTTCTCCAGCTTCTCCAGGTTGATGTTCTCCAGAAAATGCTAGGAACATCTTGTCAGGAACATGCTATGAAAGAAGCTTTCCCAGGTTGATGTTCTCCAGCTTCTGCAGGTTGATGTTCTCCAGAAAACGCCAGGAAAATCTTGTCAGGAACATGCTAAGAAAGAAGCTTCCCCAGTTTGATGTTCTCCAGCTTCTCCAGGTTGATGTTCTCCAGAAAACGCCAGGAACATCTTGTCAGGAACATGTTATGAAAGAAGCTTCCCCAGTTTGATGTTCCCCAGCTTCTCCAGGTTGATGTTCTCCACAAAACGTCAGGAACATCTTGTCAGGAACATGCTAAGAAAGAAGCTTCTCCAGGTTGATGTTCTTCAGATGTTAGGCTACTAGCCTCATCACCCATAGCTAAGCACATCTGGAGGGAACCAGATTGGGGAAGACTCCTGAAACCCCCAAACCTTAAGAAAAACTACCTTGGGGGAGGTGGTGGCCTCTTTCTTGCGGTCCCCGATGGCAGCGATGCTGGCAAAATACTGGATGACTCGTTTCGTGTTGACCGTCTTCCCTGCACCGGATTCTCCACTGAAAAGGAGACAGAATAAGGGGGGCGGGGAAGGGGGTATCTTTGATTTATGACTTCTTAAGCCGTCCCGTTTTTTAAAAAAACGAACTCCTCCAGCTTGTAAAGCTGTAGTTCGAACGTGCACTTTGATACTCACGTGATGAGGATAGATTGATTTTCTCGATCTGAAAGAAAACGGCAATTGTCAAGATAGTGTTGGGATCGGAGTGGAGCTGAATTTAAACCCGTTAATGCATCTTCGACAATGAATGGCGAGCCGACACCATCCAGAGGTAGGTTGCTAAGTGGATTGTTCCCAATTTTAGGACTGATTTGGTGACAGTTCCTAGGTTAGGTTGTTGTTCACTGTTAGCTTGTTTGTCTGAGTTGGTACTTTCTCGATTGGGGTGTGGTTTACCTCTTGATTGTTGATCTAGGTCAGGGGTCTTCAAACCTGGCCCTTTTATGACTTGTGGACTTCAACTCCCAGAATTCCTCAGCCAGGCACGCCTGGCTGAGGAATTCTGGGACTTGAAGTCCACAAGTCATAAAAGAGCCAAGTTTGAAGACCCCTGATCTAGGTGTTAAACTCTGGGTGTTGATTGCTGGTGAGGAGGTTTGGGGGGGTCTTTTGGTTTCCTTTCTGGCTTTTCTGATTCTGACTTTTCAAAGGTATGTAGTTGTTGCTTATCTCTGTGTGCCTGTTGATGGCTGATTTGTCTGAGTGCCAGGCTTCCAGGAATTCTCTAGCTTTTTTGGACTTGGCTTGGTCACAGGGGTAGGCAACCTTGGCTCTTTCATGACTCGTGGACTTCAACTCCCAGAATTCCTGAGCCAGCCACGGTGAGGGGAAAGGGAGAGGTTTCCAAGCTGAGCCATGCTGGCTCAGGAATTCTGGGAGTTGAAGTCCACGAGTCATACAAGAGCCAAGGTTGCCTACCCCTGGCCTAGGAGGCTCACACTTTCCCAATTGAAACTATGTTAAGTCTGTCCATGTCTTGGGAAGTTACTAACAGCCTAATCGAGGAACCACTCCCAACCACACCCACAGGGCAGGCCACTAGTATATACAAAGAGAGCAGACCCCACTCTCTTCCACAGTGCATGAGGTTACCTCGTTGGGCCATGAAATGTCTGCAAGAAGACAGCCAAGCGCAGAGAGCCCCAAAGACCCCGCAGGCCCCCTCCCCCTCCTCTTCCTCCTCTCTGCAAACCCCCCTCTCTTCTAGCACTGATGATGTTCCCTAGTTTGGTAATGAGATGTCTGCAAGAAAGCAACCAAGGACCCCACAGGCCTCCTCCTCCTCCTCCTCCTCCTCCTCCTCCTCCTCCTCCTCCTCCTCCTCCTCCTTCTTTCTGCAAATCCCCCTCCCTTCTAGCACTGATGATGTTCCCCAGCTTGGCAGTGAGACAGCTGCAAGAAAACAACCAAGCTCAGAGAGCACCAAGGACCCCACAGTTCTCCTCCTCCTCCTCCTCCTCCTCCTCCTCCTACCTGTCAACATGTATTGATACGCGTTGTCGGAGATGGAGAAAATATGGGGAGGGGCTTCGCTCCTTTTTTTTCCCCTGTAGGCAGCCACAACCTCAGCGTTGTAAACCGGGAGCCATTTGTACGGGTTGACCGTCACGCAGAAGAGGCCTGAATACGTCTGCAGGGGTGGGGTGGGGTGGGGAGGAGGAAATAGCAAAAAGAATTTTTTTTAAAAAATGACCCAAAATTGCATGATTTGAAGCATAATTATAATCTTCTTCATCATCATCGTCGTCGTCATCATCATCGTCATGATCGAAATGACTCAATAGGTAGACAAAAATGCCAAATCCAGTCTGAACGTCTGGCTGACTATGCGATGAATAATAATAATAATAATAATAATAATAATAATAATAATAATAATAATAATAATAATAATAATAATAATAATAATAATAATAATAATAAAGTTGGAAGGGACCTTGGAGGTCATCTAATCCAATCCCCTGCTCAGGCAGGAAATCTTATACCAGGGGTAGGCAACCTCGGCTCTTTTATGACTCATGGACTTCAACTCCCAGAATTCCTGAGTCAGCTATGCTGACTCAGGAATTCTGGGAGTTGAAGTCCATGAGTCATAAAAGAGCCGAGGTTGCCTACCCCTGCCCTATACCATTTCAGACAAAATGGCTGTCTTCTTCCGGATTATTCCTCCCACCTGGTGTTCTTCACACTGGGTGAACTCTGTCTTCCACGATTCTCAGCCATGGCCACGCTCACTGAGGAATTCTGGGAGTTGAAGTCCAAACATCCGGAGAAGTTTGGCTCAAGGAATTATTTGGTGCAGGGACCTGTAAGGGCAACCTGGAGGTGGCGTTGGAGAACAGTTCCACACAGGTAGTCCTCGACTTACGACCATAGTTGACCCCAGAACTTCTCTGGCGAAGTGAGACATTTGTGAAGGGAGTTTTGCCCCATTTTTATGACCTTTCTTGCCACAGTTGTAAAGTGAATCAGCGCAGTTGTTAAGTTAGTAATGCAATTGTTAAGTCAATCTGGCTTTCCCCCGCTGACTTTGCTGGCCAGAAGGCCACAAAAGGGGATCACGTGATCCTGGGGGAACGCTGCGACCCTTGCAAATACAAACCAGTTGCCAAGCACCTGAATTTTGATCACGGGACCACGGGGGGAGGCTGCAAAGGTCGTTAACTGTGAAAAACGGTCATAAGTCACATTTTTCAGCGCCATTGTAACTTTGGTCACTAAACGAAAAGTTGTAAGTTAAGGACTAGCTGTATTTGGCAAGAAAGAAACAGGTTCCACAAAATACACCGGTAAAGAGATCTTTTTCTTCCTAATTCATAAAAAAAGCAATTTTTTTTTTAAAAAAAGCAGTTGTGACATTTGTGTTGATACCCAACCGGAAACACATTTTGCTCTCCTAAAAGGTCACTGTACCATGTGTACAGTTTGCCATTTATTTTTTAAAAAAATGACGTGTCCTTTTCATTTTTCCTTGGATGATATATAAATACGAAGAATATAAATAAGAATTGATTAGATTTCTAAGACCAACGGATTAAAAAAAAAAGATTTGAAGGGCTTGTAAAATTCAATCCTAGCAAAGCCTCTTGACTTAGGCTGACCTGTCTCTTGGTATTATCAAAATTGCAAATGTGGTATTGGACCAGTTTAAGGAGCAGGGTCTTGTGAACATCAGAAACAGAATCAGAATAGAGCTGGGAGGGACCTTTGAGGTCTTCTAGTCCAACCCCCTGCACAGGCAGGAGAGCCTATACCAGGGGTCTTCAAACTTGGCCCTTGTGTGACTCGTGGACTTCAACTCCCAGAATTCCTCAGCCAGGCGTGAGTCACAAAAGGGCCAAGTTTGAAGACCCCTGGTCTGGATCCAAGCCCGCGGTTTCATCAAAATGGCTGACTGAGGAATTCTGGGAGTTGAAGTCCACAAGTCACAAAAGGGACACGTTGGAAGACCCCTGGTCTGGATCCAAGCCCGCGGTTTCATCAATATGGCCAACTGAGGAATTCTGGGAGTTGAAGTCCACAAGCCATAAAAGGGCCACATTTGAAGATGCCTGCTTGTGGACTTCAACTCCCAGAATTCCTTAGCCAGGCACGCTGGCTGAGGAATTCTGGGAGTTGAAGTCCATAAGTTATAAAAGGGCCAAGTTTGAAGACCCAGACCATTTCAGACAAATGGCTGCCTGAAAATACTTTCCAGTCTGCTCACCTGCGTCTGATCATTGGCAAGCTACAGATAGCCCTTGACATATGACCATATACGTCCTCGACGTATGATGACAGCTGAGCCCCAAATTTCCCTTGCTAAACGAGACAGTTGTGAGTTGTGCCTCATTTCACGACCTTCTTCAGCGTTGTTAAGCGAATCACTGCTGCTGTTCAGTGAAATGTGCAGTTGTTAAGTGAATCCGGCTTTGCTGGGAAGGTCGCAAATGGCGATCGGGTGAGCCCTGGGACAATGCAACCATGCCGGTTGCCAAGGGCCCAAATTTTGATCATGTGACCCTGGGGTGCAATCTACATACCGTGCATTTATGTACAGTGCAATGCAATTTTGCAAAAAAATGGACTTTGAATGCATGATTGTGGCCAACATCTTGACTTTTTTGACCTCTCTTCCTTCCAACACCCCTGTGTGGGGACCCAAAGGTGTTTATTTCAAAAGGCAACTGGACTTTGTTTTGCCTTGAAATCGTTTCGCTCCTCATCCAGGAAGCTTCTTCAGTTCTGACTGAATGGTGGAGAACGGAAGGATTTCTATTCCTTTACAGTCATCTGGTCGTTAGTACTCCCTCTGAGAGTCGTTGAGGCCACTTAGAGGTTTATTTGTGCCTTCGGGGTCCCCTGAACCAGAGTGCAAATGGGTGTGCAACCTTCTTGGAACTCTCGAAAGGACTGTGTTTACCCAAGATAAACCTCCAACGATTCTCAGAGGGAGTACTAATGACCAGGTGACTGCAAAGGAACGTAAATCCTTCCGTCCTCCACCATTTCAGTCTGAACTGAAAAAGCTTCTTGGGTGAGAAGCAAAACGTCTTCAAGGAAAAACAAAGTCTAGTTGCCTTTTGAAAAAGCACCTTTGGGACCACACCATCAGCTGGATGATGGTGAATCTCCATAGACACCTGTAACGGGACATCAGCCGAGATCCTCAGCTATGTGGGAGTTGTCAGGATAATGATGTAAAGGCTAAACCGCTCATGTTAATGATGTGGTGTAAGGCAGATGATGCAATAATAGGAATGACTCAGCAGGTGTGTGTATCCCTTTAAGAGTCTTGAGTATAAAAGGGAAGCTTTTTGCTGGAGTCTTTTTCTCTCGTCCGTTTGACTGCTGTTACTGCTGTGCATTGGAGTTTGCTGTTTCACCACGTTACGCATTTTGTTTCTATATTTGTAGATAGGTAAAGGTAAAGGTTCCCCCGCACATGCGTACTAGTCGTTTCCAACTCTAGGGGCCAGTGCTCATCTCCGTTTCAAAGCCAAAGAGCCAGCGCTTGTCCGAGGACGTCTCCGTGGTCATGTGGCCGGCATGACTAGACGCCAAAGGCGCACGGAACGCTGTTACCTTCCCACCGGAGTGGTCCCTATTTTTCTACTTGCATTTTTTACGTGCTTTTGAACTGCTAGGTTGGCAGAAGCTGGGATGAGTAACAGGTGCTCACTCTGCTATGCGGCACTCGGGATTCGACCCGCCAAACTTCCGATCTTCCGATCGACAAGCTCAGCGTCCTAACCCACTGAGCCACTGCGTCCCTCTTTTGTAAATAGCGCCATATAAACCACCACTTAATATGGGCCACTGTTTACTGTATTTACTCCCGGCTTACCTCAGCTCAATAAGACTGTGCATGCTCTGACCAGGAGTGCTTCGGGGAGAAAATAAACCCTTGTTTGGAGTGCAGCAACCAACAACGGACATGTTTTCACTCACATAGATCATCCAGGAGGCGTAGCGTTCCTTCAGGTTGTAGAGCACGGCCGGTTCGTGCAGAAACGTCAGCATGGCCATATCCTCGATCTTGTCGAACTTGGGCGGATTCTGCTGGTGGATGTCGGCCTCCCTCACCGTCACTGTCTGAAAAGGGTCAGGAAGAAGGAACAGGGGTTGGCCGGGTGTAAGGGCCCGCGACAATGTCCTTGGGAGACAGGAGGAAAAGCTGCAGGCAAGGCAGCAATCAGATCAGGGACAACTCAACCCATGGAAGGAAAAGGGGAATGGGAAGCATACCGGAAGTTTCCCCTCTCCCCCCCCCCCTAGTTTTCTGGAAAGTAACACAACCACGGAGTCGGAAGGAACCTTAAAGATCTTCTAGTCCAATCCCCTGCTCAAGCAGGAGACCCTATGTTGTTTCAGACAAATGGTTGCCCGATCTCTACTTAAGAACCTCCAGTGATGGAGCACCCACAACTTCTGGTGGCAAGCTGTTCCACTGGTTAATTGTTCTCACTGTCAGGAAATTTCTCCTTAGTTCTAAGGTTGCTTCTCTCCTTGACTAGTTTCCATCCGTTGCTTCTTGTCCTGCCTTCAGGTGCTTTGGAGAATAGGTGGAAACCCCCCCACACACACACTTCTCTGTGGCAGACCCACAAATACTGGAAGATTGCTATCATGTCACCCCAAATCCTTTTGGCCCAAGAAAAGCAGGAGAGAGGTGCTTTCAGACTGGAAAAGACACCATGTAAATGTAACATTAGTAATCGTGGTTTGTGCTTCTTGGTGGACTACCTCAAAGGGCTGACGCCGAAACTCTTCTCAAGACCCCAGAAGGAAACTTTGGAAAGTGGGACTATCCATCTGGCATCCCTGGAAAGATACTAGCTCCTCTCAATTCTTTGAAGGCCTTGATATTCATCCTTCACTCTCGGTCGAGATTCCACCATAGAATCTCCTTCCTTGCTCTTGACTCCACACCTTTTCAAATGTTGTGAATCACGATTCTCACCAGCCCATCTTGGACCATCATCTCAACCATCTCCCCACCCCCACCACCCCCGTTGTCATGTTCCTTCTGGAACCCATCTTTCCCAAAAGTTCTCACTTGTCCACCTTGGAGACCATCCCAACCATCTCCCCTCCGTTGTCCCCTTCCTTCTGGAACCCCCACAGAAATTCCCACCAGTCCACCTTGGAGACCATCCCAACCATCTCCCCTCCATTGCCTCCTTCCTTCTGGAATCCACCTTCACCCCCAAATTCCCACTTGTCCACCTTGGAGACCATCCCAACCATCTCCCCTCCGTTGTCCCCTTCCTTCTGGAACCCCTCCAGAAATTCCCACTTGTCCACCTTGGAGACCATCCCAACCATCTCCCCTCCATTGCCCCCTTCCTTCAGAACCCCCCTTCACCCCCAAATTTCCACTTGTCCACCTTGGAGGCCATCCCAACCATCTCCCCTTTGTTGCCACCTTCCTTCTGGAACCCAGCTTTTCCACCGCCACTTTCTCCGCCCACCTTGCCGCTCTCCGTCTGCACGGTGATCATGGCTCCTTCCCGGCTCATCACTTTGCCCTTGACAAATTCCTCTTTCTCGTCGGGCACAAAACACTCGTTGCGGCTGTCGAAGGGCCGAGTCTGGGCTTCCAGGCGCTCCTTGTCTGACTTGCGAAGGTAAGGAGCCGCGGCTCCGAAGTCAGCCATTGCTGCATCACCCATTCTACATCGCCGGAGGAAAGGAAGGGAGAGCAGGCCAAGAGGGAGATTGAAGAGAAAGGGATGCACAATCCCACACAAACACGGAGTGAGTGTTGGACAGTGGCCCTTGCACTTTTGTGGTCCTAAAAGCTTGAGCAACTTTTTTTAAAAAAATATTTTATTGGGTTTTCTTTAAAATAACAATCTCCAGTGCCTGGTGTACAGTGTGTTTTCTTGGTTTAAATATTTGAAAAAACAGCAACAATAATAATTAATTAATAGTCAGTAATGACTGATCTTTATAATTGCATAATTAGTATATTAATTAGTATTATATTTCTTTGACCTTCCCTTCTCCCAATTGTATTCTTCAACCTTAAACAAATATTATATCTATATCTATATCTATATCTATATCTATATCTATATCTATATCTATATCTATATCTATATCTATATCTATATCTATATCTATATCTATATCTATATCTATATCTATATCTATATCTATATCTATATCTATCTATATCTATATCTATATCTATATCTATATCTATATCTATATCTATATCTATATCTATATCTATATCTATATCTATATCTATCTATCTATCTATCTATCTATCTATCTATCTATCTATCTATCTATCTATCTATAATTTTTTTATTTTTAATTTTAATCCCATTTATATCCCGCCCTTCTCCGAAGACTCAGGGCGGCTTACAATTTAAGCACAAACCAATGTGCTTAGCAATATGTATGTATGTATGTATGTATGTATGTATGTATGTATGTGTATATGTATATGTATATGTATATGTATATGTATATGTATATGTATATGTATATGTACATGTACATGTATATGTATATGTATATGTATGTGTATGTGTATGTGTGTGTGTGTGTGTATGTAGGTCTTGGCGTATTTGGGTCTTTTCCCGTGTAGGATTGAGGGTGTCTTGGCGACGTTTTGACGAGGTTCCACTCGCTTCGCTCGCACAAGCATGAAACCGAAGACACCAGCCTGAAGATGACGAGTGGGACCTCGTCAAAACGTCTCCAAGACACCCTCAATCCTACATAGGAAAAGACCTGAATACATAACATAACATAACATAACATAACATAACATAACATAACATAACATAACATAACATAACATAACATAACATAACATAACATAACATAACATAACATAACATAACATAACATAACATAACATAACATAACATAACATAACATAACATAACATAACATAACATAACATAACATAACATAACATAACATAACATAACATAATTCCCCAGCCAGTCATAATTTATGAGGGGTGGATTTCAACTCCCAGAATTCCCCAACCAGGCTTGCTGACTGGTGATTTCTGGGAATTGAAGTCCACATATCTTAAAGTTGCCAAGCTTGAGAGATACGGATCTTTTTACATTTCTATAACGGTGTAATGCAAGCATTCAATGAAATCTTTATTATGGTCATAAAATTTTCCTGAAACATGGATTCTCCATGTAGCTTATATGTAACCATGCAAAGAACGGAAAAATAATCTACAATCTACGCTGTGGGAAAGTTCGTTCTTATTTTTGCTGTCATTTTTATTCTGTTAAAAACTCTGTGTATGGAACAAATCACGGAATTTCCCTAAGATCAAATGCTTCAATAATCCTGATTTTTGTTTCCACAGGGATGGGATTCAAGAACATGAGCCTCACGGATAACGTGACTGTTATTTATCATCTTTTCCGGCTCAATAAAAATGCAATTCATCCCACAGAGAATTTAGCGTTTGAATTTTATCAATAGGTTTTTCAAGAAGAGCAATTGACTACCCATTAGCCTTTCTCAAAGGATAAATTATATAAAAAAATTCTGCTGTCCAAGCCATTATTAATTTAGCTGCCATCGATAAACACGCAGAGCAGTTCCTTGTCAGATAATTTAGTATTAACCACCTCAAAAATATAAAATCATCCCAATTTGAGGGCCGAATTTAGTTCTAACCCTTACTTCTTGGAATATTTTCTCCCAGAAAGGCATCGTTTTTTCATTTACCCATCTCTGGGGGGAAAAAAATCCCTTCTCTTGGCACCCCTCCAACATTTTCAAAAATATTTGTGAGGTGTTTGCGCTCTCTTATTGGACTGAAATGCCAGCCCTGAGTGATCTCCATCGAAACGCTTATATAAAAGCTGATAAAAAGCCGCCAGATTTTCCAAATGTTTGCCTTTCATAACTTCCATTTCTCCACCTTTGAAAGAAATGAGCTCTCCACACATCTATGAGCTGGCAGATAAAGATAAAACATAGAATAAAACAGGGTTGGAAGGGACCCTGGAGGTCATCCAGTCCAACCCCCTGCTCAAGCAGGAGACCCTATGTAGTACATATGTTATACAAGGGTGAAATTTGCTATTCTATTGGTGATGGTTAAGTTTGGGGGAGGGACTATAAATTGATTGATTTATATCCCACCATTATAAACCACTCAAGGCGGAGAACTTAGCTAATACTTCTTCTTCCTCCTATTTTCCCCAAAACAGCAACAACCTTGTGAGGTGGGTTAGGACGAGAGAGAGAGGGACCGACCAAAGCTCACCCAGTCACCTTTCATGTCTAAGGCAGGACTAGAACTCACAGTCACCTGGTGATTAGCCCTAAGTCACCCTGATGGCTTTCGTGCCTAAGGCGGGTCTAGAACTCACCATTTCTTGGGGATTGGCTCAAAGTCACCTCGACAGCTTTTATGCCTAATGTGGAACTAGAACTCACAGCCACCTGGTGATTGGCTCAGAGACACCCAGCTGGCTTTCCTGCTTAAGGTGGGAGTAGAATTCACAGTCACCTGGTAATTAGCCCAAGTCACCTGGATGGCTTTTATGCCTAAGGCGGGACTAGAACTCACAGTCTCCTGGTGATTGGCTCAAAGACACCCAGCTGGCTTTCCTGCTTAAGGCGGGACTAGAACTCACAGTCGCCTGGTAATTGGCCCAAGTCACCTTGACGGCTTTTATGCCTAAGGCGGGACTGGAACTCAAAGTCTCCTGGTGATTGGTCCTAAATTACTGGCTGTCTGGGGGACTGTGGGCCTGTCCCTCTCTCTCTCAAGCCAGCCTACCTCACAGGATTGTTGTTGTGGGGAAAATATTAAGTGTTTTGGAAATGTTCACCACCCTTAAGTTATTTGTAAAAATAATGAAGGTAGGATACCAAATCAATAAATGAAATAAAGACATATGATTACCTTTTTTTAAAAAAGGAATTTTATCCGTGCTGGTGGCTTGACCAGGAACACAGTGCCGAAAAATGCAGTCAAGAACCCCCTTTTTGCATCACTTCCTAAAAACCTGCTCAGATGCACCAGGCATCAAAAGTTGGTTTTTGAGGGCCTTCCTTCACCCAAGATCTCCTTGCTTAACCCAGGGGTAGGCCACCTTGGGGCTCTTTTGTGACTCGTGAACTTCAACTCCCAGAATTCCTGAGCCAGCCTGGCTCAGCTTGGAAACCTCTCCCTTTCCCCTCAGCGTGGCTGGCTCAGGAATTCTGGGAGTTGAAGTCCACGAGTCATAAAAGAGCCAAGGTTGCCTACCCCTGGCTTAACCCACCCACGGTGTTTACCCCTTCAGAAGAAAGGGAGATCATCATCATCATCACCATGTTGGAAGGGACCTTGGAGGTCATCTAGTCCAACCCCCTGCTCAGGCAGGAAACCCTATACCATTTCAGACAAAATGGCTGTCCCGTCTCTTCTTAAAAACCTCCAGTGTTGGCGCCTTAACGGGTGGCCAAAAATTAGAAAAATAAAATAAAATAAAAGTCTTACCTTTAAGAAGCTTGCAAGGAGACAACGAAGGAACAAAAAAAGGAATTCGAGGCTGGAGTGGGGAGGGAAGAAAAAGAAATGGAGAAAAGAGTGAAGATCTAAAAAGAGGCCAGACTTGAAGCATGGAGGATTAGGCCCATTTGGGAATCTGAGGTTGATATTTTGATATTTCCGGGTGCAGCTGGACTCGGATGTCAGAGGGGGTGGACAGCTGCCCTCGAAAAGTTGTGATACATGATGGAGGGAGGGGGGGACCGTTTGCAAACCTTGGATAATTTGGGGTTTTTTGGGGGGGGTGCAGACGTGCCAGAGGAGAAGAGATTACAGAGGCAAATTCTATCCTAACTTTTATTTACGAGGATTTTGACTGAAGAACAGGAGGAGGGAAGAACAGAAGAACAGAGCTGGGAGGGACCTTGGAGGTCTTCTAGTCCAACCCGCTACTCAATTTCAGACAAATCCCACTTCAGACAAACGGCGGTCCAATCTCTTCTTAAAAACCTCCAGTGTTGGAGCACCCACAACTCCTGAAGGCATGAAGCCATCCTTTTGAGTAGTTGTCCTCACCGTCAGGAAATTTCTCCTTCGTTCTAGATTGCTTCTCTCCTTGATTAGTTTTCATCCGTTGCTTCTTGTCCTGCTTGCATCTCAGTGGCCAATATTTCTTCTCCAGATTTCATCCTCTCTGCAATCTTTATCTCTTTCTCTCTCTCTCTCTCTCCCCGGCTTCTGCTCTGCCACCTGTCTGTGAACTGTTTTACACCAGCACCTTCAACTAGTTGATATGGTTTACAAGTGACCTTCCCTTCTTCTCCTGCTGGCTTATGGTTAATCTTTATTTAACCATCCCTGCGTTCTTCTCGTCTTCCTGGCCATTGCACCCGCTGAGCCTACGGCTTCTGCTAAATTTTCTGCAAAGCTTCTCTTGTTGGTTGCCAACCTCCAGGGCCGACTCAGGGGATTCAGCGTAACAGCGTTGGAAGGGACCTTGGAGGTCTTCTAGTCCAACCCCCTGCTCAGGCAGGAGACCCCATACCATTTCAGACAAATGGCTGTCCAGTCTCTTCTTAAAAAGGAGGAGGAGGAGGAAGAGGAGGAGGAGGAGGAGAATAACGGAGTTGGAAGGGACCTTGGAGGCCATCTAGTCCAACCCCCTGCTCAGGCAGGAGACCCCATACCATTTCAGATAAATGGCTGTCCAGTCTCTTCTTAAAAAGGAGGAAGAGGAGGAGGAGGAGGAGAATAACGGAGTTGGAAGGGACCTTGAAGGCCATCTAGTCCAACCCCCTGCTCAGGCAGGAGACCCCATACCATTTCAGACAAGTGGTTGTTCAATCTCTTCTTAATTGCAGCAAGATTTCTGGCTGTTGTACCTGCCACGGGTTGTCCTGTCCTATTAGTGTTTCTCAGGTTTGGCCACTTTAAGATATCTGGACTTCAACTCCCAGAATTCTGGGAGCTGAAGTCCAGACATCTTCAAGCAGCTAAGCTTGAGAAACCCTGCATAGCCATCCAGATCTTTCATCGATGCTGTCCTTATTTGTGATCACCCACATTGGATGAGAAGCTCTGTAGATGCTCCTCAACTGTGGTTCTTCTAACCGTGCTGTGCCTCCATCCTCACAATCCATGTGTGCACACCCTCTCTTTTGATCCGAACCCAACTCCTCCATCCATTCACGTCTTCCAAGAAGCCCCCCCCCCACACACACACTAAGAGGTCCACCTTGCAAAGATAGGCTTCCATCCACTCCTCTGATGGAGGCATGGAGAAAACAGCTTCTTCTACTAAGTTTGTTCTTTTCCAGCCCAAGTTGGTAAGGTTGTATGAAAAGAGCTCCGGGTTGGAACACGGGTTCAAGAGTCTGGGTTCATTCCTGACTAGATCTTCCTGGCACAATTCAACCATTCCGTTCGTAAGAAGTTCATACTTACTCCCTGGAGATGTGCCGCTCTGGAGTCCCAGCAAGATTTGAGGCTTTGATGGTGGCCTCTTTCTTTATATCCGGCCTTCCAAAATAGCATCAGCTGCTCCCCACCCCCCTCTGCCCCCCCTCCCTGAGGGCCCTTTCAGCTGTGAGTGACATGTTGACAAGGAAGTGGTCCTACAAGAGGCCATGTCTGACCATGAATGGTGCTGCTTTTTAAGCTCCTCATCGGCTGCCTTTCTCCTCCTCCTTCCCTCATCCTTTGATGCTCTGAGGAGAAATAACATTCCAGAGGATGGAGGTGGGAGGGGTGATGGAGGAGGAACACATGCGTGTACACATACACACTGGTGTAGGGCACAGGTGGTGACGGGCGGCTGATAAGCGAGCAGAAGCTTCTGTTCAAGACTCTGTAGAGATGAAAACTGGAAGAGGAGACATTCTCAGCCAGAATTTATTTATTTTTTTAATTTTTTGGGGGGGGCAAGGAAGAAGATAATGGATATATCCTTAAATTCTTCTCTTCCCCCCCCCCTCCACCGCATGCTGTTTGTTGGAGATTGTGCATTAAGGACTTGTGCAAAAATCAAGGTGGGTGTAAGATGTTTGGGGCCAAACACACACCATATTCTTTAGTGTTTCTGGAACTGGGCAACTTTTAAGAAGCGTGGACTTCAACTCCCAGAATTCCCCAGCCAGCCCACGCTCAGTTAGGATTACTGGCTTGAAGAGGTTTAAAAGTACAAGCCTTAAATTGGGGTTGGGTCCGATTTGACAGCTTTAAGATGGGTGGACTTCAGCTCCCAGAATTCCCCAGCTAGGGTGTGTGGACTACAACTCCCAGAATTCCCCAGCCAGCCTCGCTCAGTTAGGATTACTGGCTTGAAGAGGTTTAAAACTACAAGCCTTAAATCAGGGTTGGGTCTGATTTGACAGCTTTAAGACGGGTGGACTTCAGCTCCCAGAATTCCCCAGCTAGGGTGTGTGGACTACAACTCCCAGAATTCCCCAGCCAGCCTCGCTCAGTTAGGATTACTGGCTTGAAGAGGTTTAAAACTACAAGCCTTAGATGAGAACTGGACCGCTTTAAGATGGTCGGGCTTCAGCTCCCAGAATTCCCCAGCTAGGGTGCGTGGACTACAACTCCCAGAATTCCCCAGGTTGAGGAACACTGGAATCAAGAAAAGAATTTAGTAAAGGTAAAGGTTCCCCCGCACATGCGTGCTAGTCGTTTCCGACTCTAGGGGCCGGTGCTCATCTCCATTTCAAAGCCGAAGAGCCAGCGCTTGTCCGAGGACGTCTCCGTGGTCATGTGGCCAGCACGACTAGACGCCAAAGGCGCGCGGAACGCTGTTACCGTCCCACCATAGTGGTCCCTATTTTTCTACTTGCATTTTTACGTGCTTTCGAACTGCTAGGTTGGCAGAAGCTGGGACGAGTAACAGGCGCTCACTCTGTTACGCGGCACTCGGGATTCGACCCGCCAAACTGCCGACCTTCTGATCGACAAGCTCAGCGTCCTAACCCACTGAGCCACCGCGTCCCTGAAAAGAATTTCGAAGGATTCAAAACTCACAAATTGTGAGAGTGTCAGAATTTGCACTCATCTCAAACCTGACCTGTTTTTTTTTCCAATTTTTTCAGTCAAGTCGGAAGTCATCTTTGTGTGTTTTTTTTCCTCACCCCCCCCCTTTCAGTTTGTAATTACGTTAAGGACATGTTCAATAAATATTATTTTAAAATGCACAGGTATGCCCAAGTGTGGGGGAGGGGGTTTTTGTCAAAAAAGTCAAACTGGAGTCACACCTTAAGGTGTGAAGCCCCGCCCCTTTTTAAATGTTCGTCCCACTTTTTAAAGGGACAGAACTGCGATTATGCTTCGCTGCCCCATGGGGATTTTACCCCATATGGATGATACTGAGGTAGAGAAATAACACAGGATATTTTTTTGGGGGGGGGTTTTCCACCATTTAGATAGCCAAATTTAGGGGTGGGGGAATAGAGGACTAACAGAAAGAAACACTTTCCTTTTCCCCAAGGTGCGGATGGCGTGCTGCTTAATCATGATTACTTGCTCGAAGAGGTCTAAAAGCACCAGCCTTAGATCAGGGTTTGTCCGATTTGACAACTTTAAGATGGGGGGGGGAGGAGACTTCAGTTCCCAGAATTCCCTAGGTTGAGGAACACTGGAATAAAGACAATGCCAGCCTTGGACTGAAAATGTCAGGGTTAAAAAAAAAGTACCGAAATATCGACTCACCTCCCGAGTTTTGTTTGACTATCTGCTGAGGGGTTGTTGTTGGTTTTTTGACATGGTTTAATAATAATAATAATAGAATAGAGCTGGAAGGGACCTTGGAGGTCTTCTAGTCCAGCCCCCCCCCCCCGCCTAAGCAGGAGAACCTGTCCTATACCATCTCAGACAAGTGACTGTCTTGTTGTTAGCTGCGAAGTCGTGTCCGACCCATCGCGACCCCTTGGACAACGTTCCTCCAGGCCTTCCTGTCCTCTACCATCTGGAGTCCATTTAAGCTCATGCCTCCTGCTTCAGGGACTCCATCCAGCCACCTCATTCTCTGTCGTCCCCTTCTTCTCTTGCCCTCGATCTTTCCCAGCATGAGGCTCTTCTCCAGTGAGTCCTTCCTTCTCATTAGGTGGCCAAAGTATTTGAGTTTTAGCTTCAGGATCTGGCCTTCTAAAGAGCAGTCAGGGTGGATCTCCTCTAGGACTGACCGGTTTGATCGCCTTGCAGTCCAAGGGACTCGCCGGAGTCTTCTCCAGCACCACAGTTCAAAGGCCTCAATTCTTTGGCGCTCAGCCTTTCTTATGGCCCAACTTTCACTGCCATACATTGCAACTGGGAAGACCACGGCCTTGACTATACGCACTTTTGTTGGCAGGTTGATGTCTCTGCTTTTTAGTGTGCTGTCTAGATTTGCCATGGCTTTCCTCCTGAGGAGCAAGCGTCTTTTAATTTCTTGGCTGCAGTCCCCGTCTGCGGTGATCGTGGAGCCCAGGAAAATAAAATCTGTCACTACCTCCATTTCTTCCCCATCTATTTGCCAGGAATTGAGATGGCCGGATGCCATGATCTTGGTTTTCTAAATGTTAAGTTTCAACCCAAGTTTTGCACTCTCCTTCTTCACCCGCAACAAGAGGCTCTTTAGTTCTTCTTCACTTTCTACCATTAGAAGTGACTGTCTAGCCTCTTCTTAAGTGGAGTCATTTTGAGTACTGCCCCATTGAGTACTGCTGCATTGGCTTCCAGTTGAGATTCAAGGTGTTGGTAATGACCTACAAAGCCCTACATGGCATGGGTCCGGAATACCTTGGGGAGCACCTGCGGCCGGCGTCAACTTCCCTCCGCCCAGTACGCTCCCACAGAGAGGCCCTCCTCAGGGTGCCACCGGTCAAAGAATGCCGACTGGTGGCCCCCAGGGGGAGGGCGTTCTCTGTGGGCGCGCCGGATTTATGGAACCATCTTCCGGTCGAGCTCCGGATGGCGCCTGACCTCCGCTCCTTCCGGCGCGATCTCAAAACCTACCTTTTCGAACAAGCTGGCCTGGCCTGATGGGATGGGCTTGGGTTTTATTAATCTGTTTTAACCTACTTTTTAATGTGTTTTAATTTATTCGTGGGCATTTTGTTTAATCGTTTTTAATTTTTGTATCTTGTTTTTTAATATGTATTGCCCTGTTCACTGCCCTGAGTCCTTTGGGAGAAGGGCGGTATACAAATAAAATTAATAATAATAATAATAATAATAATAATAATAATAATAATAATAATAATAATAATAATAATAATAATTAATATTTTGCTGTTTTTGAGTTTCACCCACCACTTGAGATATTCCAAGACGTGCAGTGAGATAAATAGTCCAAAAAATAGAATTAGTAAACACAATTTTGGAACTTTAAGATGATTGGACTTGAACTCCCAGAATTCCCCAGCCAGCTGTGCTGGCTGGGGAATTCTGGGAGTTGAAGTCCATCCATCTTAAAGTTCTTAAAATTAAGAAACGTTGAATAATAAGAATAATATTCCTCCCTTCCCTTGTTTGTTAGAGGCTGGACTTTCAGAGATAAAACCAAGTGGGTGGCAGCTAATTATGGTTTTAATTGTCTTTTCATTCTCCTTGTGCCCTCTGAAGGCTAAATAAGGCTCTTTTTTAGGCTCATGCCTTGCCGTGCATATTTTCCTGCCAGACGGACCGAGACAGGAAGATCATTTTATTACAATTTATCAGAATATTCAGATAAAAAGGGATTCCTCTCATTCAAAGACGGAGCCCCGATCCTTAGCTCGCATCCCCTTTTCTATTTAACCGTGTCCAAGAAAAAAAATGGTTGGACAAGATAAAAGTAATCCTTCCTTTGCACACGAAATCAACCACAAAGGTTGTTTGAAGTTAGATAACCAAATGCCAGCTGACTCTTAAGAGAATTTTTCTTATCAGGAGATAGTCTCCAGCCGTCCTTCTGTAACTTTATCTAGGGATGTGACATATATATATATATATATATATATATATATATATATATATATATATATATATATATATATATATATATATATATATATATATATATCCTTATCACCATTTTAAAAGAGAGAAAAGGAAGTCACATCAAAATGCAAAGTAACTAGGTTTAAAATGCAAAGTAAAATACAAAATAAATATGTTTGCTAACAAATTACAAAGCCCGTGTCCTGCGCCCCGCACCATGGAGAAGACCAGATGCTGTTTCAGTAAAGATGATCTTACAGGCTGATGCTTGGATTTAGAATTCATTTAGTGTAGTATGGTTTCCTGCCCGAGCAGGGGGTTGGACTAGAAGACCTCCAACGTCCCTTCTGTTATTCTATTCTATTCTATTCTATTCTATTCTATTCTATTCTATTCTATTCTATTCTATTCTATTCTATTCCTTATTTTTATTCTATTCTATTCTATTCTATTCTATTCTATTCTATTCTATTCTATTCTATTCTATTCCTTATTTTTATTCTATTCTATTCCTTATTTTACTATTCTATTCTATTCTATTCTATTCTATTCTATTCTATTCTATTCTATTCTATTCTATTCTATTCTATTCTATTCTATTCTATTCTATTCCTTATTTTTATTCTATTCTATTCCTTATTTTACTATTCTATTCTATTCTGTTCTGTTCTGTTCTGTTCTGTTCTGTTCTGTTCTATTCTATTCTATTCTATTCTATTCTATTCTATTCTATTCTATTCCTTATTTTTATTCTATTCTATTCTATTCTATTCTATTCTACTCTATTCTATTCCTTATTTTTATTCTATTCTATTCCTTATTTTTCTATTCTATTCTATTCTATTCTATTCTATTCTATTCTATTCTATTCTATTCTATTCTATTCTATTCTATTCTATTCTATTCTATTCTATTCTATTCTATTCTATTCCTTATTTTTATTCTATTCTATTCCTTATTTTACTATTCTATTCTATTCTATTCTATTCTATTCTATTCTATTCTATTCTATTCTATTCTATTCTATTCTATTCTATTCTATTCTATTCTATTCTATTCTATTCTATTCTATTCTATTCTATTCCATTCCATTCCATTCCATTCCATTCTAATTTGGCTTGTTTGGAATAATCTTTTTTAAAAAAACTTCCAACTCCAGGGACGACCCCCAAGGTGCATGTGCCAAAAAAGTCAAAATGGCATCCACAAGCATTCCATCTTGTACCACGTTGTTGTTTTTTTTAAAAAAGTGCCTCGGAGGACATGTAGACCAAATCTAAATAGTATTACAACTACTAAGTACTACTTATAGCTTTTTCAGTCAATGGTAGAACTACCTTACGCAGATTTACTTTCTACTCATTTACAATCCCTGGTTGTATAAACAGAGGCACAGAATCAAAATCACGTGAAGTGTTAGTACTGCTTCATAAAGCCTCAGTAAGGCCTCACCTTGGAATCCTGCATCCAGTTTTGGTCACCACATCACAAAAAAAGATGTTGAGATTTTGGAAAAAGTGCAGAGAAGAGCAACTAAGATGATTTAAAGGCCTGGAGACTAAAACCTAGGAAGAACGGTTGCAGGAATTGGGTATGGCCAATCTAGAGAAAAGAAGGACCATGGGGGACATGATAGCAGTCTTCCAGTATTTAAGGGGCTACCACAAAGAAGAGGGGGTCAACTGATTTCCCAAAGAACCTGAAGGCAGGACAAGAAACAATGGATAGAAACTCATCAAGGAGAGAAGCAAGTTGGAATTAAGGAGAAACTTCCTAACACTGAGAACAATTAACCAGTGGAACGGCTTGCCACCAGAAGCTGCGGGCACTGGAGGTTTTTAACAAGAGACTGGACAGCCACTTGTCGGAAATGGTGTAGGGACTCCTGCTTGAGCAGGGGGATGGACTAGATGACCTCCAAGGTCCCTTCCAGCTCTATTTGCTTGCTTGCTTGATTACACTTATGAGTAGGAGTGTTTTGACCCTTACCAAAGGGGGTTTGGTGGGGTAAGGAGCTACGCAGGGTGTTTATGACGCATTTTTCTGCTTGCAAGTTTTCCCACCCTCCAACAAGACGCTGGGGCAAAACGTATCTTCTCGACTGCCCATCTTTTGAAAAAAGAGGCTATATTTTTCTCTATTCGAAGAAATATGGGGACAGCTTGCATCAATAAAAATAGAAAACTCTGGGTGCCAAAGGCTGAAGAGGTCTATGGTCCACCAGCTGGCCTCACTCTCTTCCCCCCCCCCTTTGACCTGATAACAGTGTTTAGCATGGAAGCGCTATTTCACACGATATCTGTCCTCCAGCGTTTGAGGGGCTGCCACAAAGAGGATGGAGGTCAACCTATTCTCCAAAGCAACTGAAGGCAGGACAAGAAGCAACGGATGGAAACTAATCAGGGAGAGAAACAAACTAGAATTAAGGAGAAACTTCCTAACAGTCAAGACAATTAACCAGTGGAACAGCTTGCCACCAGAAGTTGTGGGTGCTCCATCACTGGAGGTTTTTAAGAAGAGGCTGGACAGCCACTTGTCTCAACTCGTGTAAGGTCTCCTGCTTGAGTAGGGGGTTGGACCATAGAAGACCTCTAAACTCCCTTTCAGCTCTATTCTGATTGATTGACCTTGGGGATGGCTGTGGTCAACCAAATGGCCTCATTCTCTTCCCCAACTCTGACCTTGGGGATGGCTGTGGTCAACCAGTTGGCTTCACCCTCTTCCTATCTTTGACCTTGAGGTGGCTGTGGTCAACCAGTCGGCCTTACTCTCTGCCTCATCTTTGACCTTGGGGCCAGTTGGCTTCTCCCTATTCTCCACCTTTGACCTGGGAGCTGGCTACGGTCAACCAGTTGACCCCACTTTCTTCCCCATCTCCAACCTGGAGCCTGTCTGGGCTCAACCAGATGGCATTTCCCTCTTGCCCATCTTTTACCTTGGAGCTGGCTATGATCAACCAGCTGGTTTCACCTTCTTCCCCGTCTCCAGATCTGTCGTTGGCTGTGGTCAAGCGGTAGGCCTCACCCTATTCCTTACGTCTGACCTTGGGCAGCTCAGCAGGTTGCAGAGGAGCGAAGCAAAGCAGGTTGTTTGAGGGGACAGGGTCTAGCAAGGGCAGGCTAAGATGGGCAACAGGCCGCTGGGATTACCTCAGCCTTGAAACTCTGCACCTCACCTCCCGTGGTTCTTGGATCTGGTGTTGATTCTCAGCTGTGTTTGTTGACCACCGAGGGAGGAATGGAGGAATAGAGAATGAGACAGGTGTGGGTAGCTGGGATTAACCCAGGGGTGGAATTAAAATGGTGGCTGGAAGGGCAGGCCTGAAGGTTTGGCAATGTTTAGAGATTAACACCTCCTTTGTTTGTTACACTAGGCTGTTACACATTCTCCCTTTTGTGGTAGGGATGACAGGGAAAGAAACAGATGGATTGGTGGGGAAAAATGAGAGGCTGTGATTTATTTATTTTTTTAAGGACAAACGTTAAGAGCCTTCACACGGCAACGGTGCTTCGCGTGTTGTGGGCCTCTGCCACTGTGAGTCTAGAGGACGCCGGCTTCCTTTGTGCAAAAAGGACAAGCTTCTAGTCCTCATTGCGGAGGGGATCCTGCTTCACCCAGCCTGCTTAACTAGGTGAGTTGGATTTGCATCACAGGGTTAAAATTTAAATTAGCTTGGCTAGGATTGTTGGATCGTTGCACGACTTTGCATCGTTTTGCCCATCCCGTCCTTTGCAAATCTGGTTTATGGCAACGTGGTTGTGCACACGCAGAATAAGAGGGAGTTGCACAATGAGGTCAATACGTTGTGCGAATCCAGCTAATGCATTAGCCAAGGAAGCGTTTGTGGTAATGGTGTGTTCTTGCTTGCTGTTGCCATCAAAACTAAGGGATAAGAAATTAAAAATGCTTGCTGCTACCCAATATAAATACAAAAAAATAAATAAATCCCCGATGCTGGTTGGGGAATCCTGGGATTTTAAATCCACATATCTTAAAGTTGCCAAGATTGAGAAATACTTGTGGAAGTGATTGGAGGCCCCAATGGACAATTTTATTTTATTTTATTGCAGCAAACTCTGGTCCATAAAAAAAGAGGAAAAAAGCTCTCATTAAGAAGAACATGGACAATAGCTTTAGATCAGGGGTCTTCAAACTTGGCCTTTTGATGACTGGTGGACTTCGACTCCCAGAATTCCTCAGCCAGCGTGCCTGGCTGAGGAATTCTGGGAGTCGAAGTCCACCAGTCATCAAAGGGCCAAGTTTGAAGACCCCTGCTTTAGATCAAGACCCATGATTGATGGCGCCAAAGCTCTCCTGCCTCTTGCTCTCAAATGTATTCGTAGTTGTGGTTTGTTGCCTAGGGCCTAGGCCAACATGTAGCCCTTCTGAAAAATCAGAAATATCTCCTCAGAAATCTAGATGTTCTCCAAACGTGGGCCCGAATTCCCCACATCAGAACTGCCTTCTCAAGCAACAAGGACAAAGTCTACATGTACTCCAAACGTCTTTCTATATTCCTCAGAAGTATCTTCTCAAACCAGAAGGATGAAGTCTAGAGGTTCTCCAAACGTGGTCCTCAATTCCTCACCCCAGAGGTATCTACTCAAACCAGAAGGATGAAGTCTAGAGGTTCTTCATTCCTTCCTCATATGTTTTAGCCTCCAATCGCCTGATCATTTTTACTGCTTTTCTCTGCACTTTTTTTAAAAGAGTCTCAACATTTTTGCTATATCATGGTGGTGACCAAAACTTCGACACAATATTCCAGGGGTGGCTTTACCAAGGCATCATAAAGTGGTACCTAACCCTTCTCATGATCTTAATTCAGAGTAGGAGTCATGATTCCCCCTAAAACAGGCGTTCAGGTCAAACCCCTATCGCATATCTCTTCTCCAAAGCACCCGAAGGCAGGACAAGAAGCAACAGATGGAAATTAATCAAGGAGAGAAACAACCTGGAACTAAGGAGGAATTTCCTGACAGTTAGAACAATTAACCGGTGGAACAGCTTGCCACCAGAAGTTGTGGGTGCTCCAGCACTGGAAGTTTTTAAGAAGAGACTGGACAGCCATTTGTCTGAAATGGTGTAGGGCAGTGGTGGCGAACCTATGGCACGGGGCAGGGCAGGGGGGTGGCAGTTTTCTGGGCACTTGGTGTCTAAAAGGTTCACCAGCACTGGTATAAGGTTTCCTGCCTGAGCAGAGGGTTAGTCTAGATGACCTCTAAAGTCCCTTCCAACATTATTATTATTATTATTATTATTATTATTATTATTATTATTATTATTATTATTAATAATAATAATAATAATAATAATAATAAGTTGGAAGGGACCTTGGAGGTCATCTAGTCCAGCCCCCTGCTCAAGCAGGAGTCCCTATACCATTTCAGATCAATGGCTGTCCAATCTCTTCATTAAAAACCTCCAGTGATGGAGCACCCACAATTTCTGGAGGCAACTGGTTGATTGTTCTCACCATCCGGAAATTCCTCCTTAGTTCTAGGTTGCTTTTCTCCTCAATTAGTTTCCATCCGTTGCTTCTTGTCCTGCCTTCAGGTGCTTCTTGTCCTGCCTTCAGCAGCCCCCAAAATATTGGAAGACTGCTATCCTGTCCCCCCTCGTCCTTCTCTTCATTAAACTAAACATCCCCAGTTCCTGCAACCGTTCTTTGTATGTTTTAGCCTCCAGTCCCCTGATCCTCTTTCTTGCTCTTCTCTGCGCTCTTTCCAGAGTCTCAACATCTTTTTTTCTTCTTTTCCCCCCATAATGGGGTGACTAAAAGCAGATGCCGTATTCTAAGTGTGGCCTTACTACAAGGAAACAAGGGCGTCTCCGAACACGGGCTAAATTAAACCTCTACACCTTGTGGTTGAATAACTCAAGTTGGGGAGGGGGCTGCAAATTGGTCCACCCCGTAAAGGCTAGCCCCATCTTTGCCGGGCTGGAAAATTCCCCAGGACAATGTCTGGGGTCTCGGATGAGTTTGAGGAACAGGACCACCCCAAGTTTGGAATGTGGGAATGTGACATTCTCCGGCACTGGGAAATATCTGTCTTGACGCTCAGCTGTTGCTGACAGCTCTCGACTTTTGGCGGCTGTCCTGGAATCTCATCCTTACTATATTGAGACAAAAGGAATTAAGAAACAGCAGGAGCCGGGGGGGGGAGGGGGGGTAGCGGGTGGTGAGGGTGATGGCAATTAAAGATCTGGCAGCTGGTTGCTTTTCCTCAGCCTGAAACTAACCGGGTAGGAGACGCTGGTCGATGGAAATAAAAGTTGGCTCGCTTTCTCGAACATAAAGTCCACTTAGTCAGTATAAAGTGGATATTGAAACAACTGTTATCCTGAAAGAGGTGAGACATTCCCGTGGTCTGCGGAGACGCGCGCGTGTGGGACTGTGTACATGTGGAATAGTGAGCCTGCGCAACGTGACCGAATAACAGAATCACAGAGTCGGAAGGGACCTCTGGAGGTCTTCTAGTCCAACCCCCTTGCTCAGGCAGGAGAACCCTATCCCATTTCAGACAAAGGGCTGTCCAGTCTCATCTTAAAAACTTCCATTGTTGGAGCACCCACAGCTTCTGGTGGCCAGCTGTTCCACTGGTTAATTGTCCTTACTGTTAGGATACTTCTCCTTAATTCCAGGTTGTTTCTCGATGAGTTTCCATCGGTCGCTTCTTGTCCTGCCTTCGGGTGCCTTGGAGAAGAGATATGCAATAGAATCAGAGGGGTTTGACTTGAACCCCCATTTCAGGGGGATCAGGACTCCTTACTCTGAATTAAGATCGTGAGAAGGGTTAAGTACCACTTTATGATGCCTTGGTAAAGCCGCCGCTGGAATATTGTGTCCACTTTCGGTCACCACCACGATATAACAAAGATGTTGAGACTCTAAAAACAAAAAAAGTGCAGAGAAAAGCAGCAAAAATGATCGGGCGATTGGAGGCTAAAACATACGAGGAAGGGACGCAGGCACTGGGTGGGTCTAATCTGACGCAGAGAAGGGCGAACGGAGTTGGAAGGGAACTTGGAGGTCTTCTAGTCCAGCCCCCTTTTCAAGCAGGAGACCCTGTATTATTTCAGACAAGTGGTTGTCCAATCTCTTCTCGGAAACTTCCAGTGTTGGAGCACCCGCAACTTCTGAAGGCAAGCCGTTCCATGAATTAATTGTTCTCACTGTCAGGAAATTTCTCCTTAGTTCTAAGCTTGCTTCTCTCCTTGGTTAGTTTCCATCCTTTGCTTCTTGTCCTGCCTTCGGGGGCTTCGGAGAATAGAATCGGAGCAGCTTGACTTGAATCCCCATTCTAAGGGGGAATCGTTCCTACTTTGAGTCAAGATCATGAGAAGGCTTAGTACCACCTGATAAGGCCTTGGTGAGCCCACACTTGGAATATGGTGTCCAGTTTTGGTCGTCACAATATCAAAAAAGACACTGGGATTCTGGAAAGAGTGCAGAGAAGAGCAAGAAAGATGCTTAGGTGGCTGGAGACAAAAACATATGAAGAACGGTTGCAGGAAGTGGGAACAGAACAGAATAGAATAGAATAGAATAGAATAGAATAGAATAGAATAGAATAGAATAGAATAGAATAGAATAGAATAGAATAGAATAGAATAGAATAGAATAGAATAGAATAGAATAGAATAGAATAGAAATAAGGAACAGAACACAACAAAACAGAATGGAATAGAAATAAGGAACAGAACAGAACAGAACAAGACAGAATAGAATAGAATATAATAGAAATAAGGAACAGAACAGAACAGAACAGAATAGAATAGAATAGAATAGAAATAAGGAACAGAACAGAATAGAAATAAGGAACAGAATAGAATAGAATAGAATAGAATAGAATAGAATAGAATAGAATAGAATAGAATAGAATAGAATAGAATAG
Organism: Vipera berus; assembly: GCF_964194415.1. NCBI lineage: Eukaryota > Metazoa > Chordata > Lepidosauria > Squamata > Viperidae > Vipera > Vipera berus. Next base: position 4,192,020 of record NC_138205.1, on the reverse strand, counting down.
AATAGAATAGAATAGAATAGAAAAGAAAAGAAACAAGGAACAGAACAGAACAGAACGGAATAGGAATAGGAATAGGAATAGGAATAGGAATAGGAATAGGAATAGGAATTAGGATTAGAACAGAACAGAACAGAATAGAATAGAATAAAGCTGGAAGGGACCTTGGAGATCTTCTAGTCCAGCCCCCCGCTCAAGCAGGAGAACCTATACCGTCACAGACAGAAGAATCTAGTCTCTTCTTCAGCGATGGCGCCCCCACGATTTCTGGTGGCAAGCTGTTCCACTGGTTAATTGTCCTCACTGTCAGGAAGTTTCTCCTCAATCCAGGTTGTTTCCCTCTTTGATCAGTTTCCAACCATCGTTTCTCGTCCTTCCCTGTGGTGCTTTGGTGAACAACCTGGCCCCCCCCTCTGCCTTGTGGCAGCCCCTCAGATACTGGAACGCTGCTATCATTATCTTCCCTATTTCTTCTTTTCTTCGGACTAGCCAGACCCCAAGTCCCGCAGCCGTTCTTCGTATGTTTTAGTCTCCAGGCCTTGGATCACCTTAGTTGCCCTACTCTTAATTTTATGTCTAGTTTAATGACAAGAAAGATTAGGGGTGACATGACAGCAGTCTTCCAACATTTGAGGAGCTGCCATAAGAAAGAGGGGTCAACCCCCCCTGCTGAAGGAGGACACCCTGTACCATTTCAGACAAATAGCTGTCCAGTCTCTTCTTAAAAACTTCCAGTGTTGGAGCATTCATCACTTCTGGAGGCAAGGAGTTCCACTGGTTAATTGTTCTCACTGTCAGGAAATTTCTCCTTAATTCCAGGCTGCTTCTCTCCTTGATGAGTTTCCATCCGTTGCTTCTTGTCCTGCCTTCGGGGGCTTTGGGGAATAGCTTGACTGCCTCTTCTTTGGGGCAGCCCCATAAATGTATGTATGTATGTATGTATGTATGTATGTATGTATGTATGTATGTATTTATTTATTTATTTATTTATTTATTTATTTATTTATTTATTTATTTATTTATTTATTTATTTATTTATTTATTTATTTATTTATTTATTTATTTATTTTTGGGACTTATATGCCGCCTTATCTCCCGAAGGACTCAGGGCGGCTAACAACAATAAAATACAATAATACAAAAGTTAAAAAGAAATTAAATGAATAGCCCCAGTAGAATGAATGAAGATTAAAATTAAATATTGGAAGATTGCTGTTCCTTCTTTTCATTAAACTAAACATACCCAATTCCTGCAACCATCCTTTGTATGTTTCAGCCTCCAGTCTCCCAATCACCTTTGTTGCTCTTCTCTGCACTCTTTCCAGAGTCTCCACAACTTTTTTAAAATAATAATAATAATAATAATAATAATAATAATAATAATAATTATTATTATTATTATTATTATTATTATTATTATTATTTTACAACGTGGCGACCAAAACTGGACGCCATATTGCAAGTGTGGCCTTACCCAAAGCGGTACTTAACGCTTCACTTCAGATTTGCCCATCCATCCATGCGGGAGCATCTGCAAGGAGGTCAAAAAGGTCAAGATGGAGGGCCTGCAATCTTGCATTGAAACCCCTGCCCCCCCACCTTTTCTTCTTCTTCTCACCCAACGCACGGCTTGCACGATGCCACGGTGGGCCCTGAGTTGGATGCCGTTGCCTCTCGCCTCTCTGCTGCTATGGCCCCCCACCATCAGTTTAACCAGGTTATTTTTCTCTCCATCCCGCCCCCCTGATTTGGTGCACCTGCTGGACCCAAAGCCTCTCCTAACATGGTTAATTCGATGCCGGCTGGTGCTCAGATGGCTTAGACAGCTGGATGGATAGAGACTGAGCTTCTGAAAGTGGCTTGTTGAGTCCCCCCACCCCCACCCCCACCCCGTTTCAAAGCTTCACTGGGATCCTCTTTTAATGGCCCCCCACCTCTCTGCCGCACCTTCCACACGACGTTAAGTGACCCTGCAGTGGGGCCAGGCTAGCTGTGAGTGGCAGAGCTTACCCAGTTTAAAAAAATGACACTCCGGGTTCCAGTTCTGGGTTTTTGTAGGCAGGGACCTTAACCTCGTCTCATCTTTTTTCCGCCTACTGGTATTCCTCCAACATACAATGAGAATTTGTCACTAAGCGAGACGGTCATTAAGTAAGCCACCATGTGACCAGACCTGATTTTTACAACCTTTTTTTTTGCCACGGTCATTAAGCAAATCACCACGGTCATTAAGCAAATGCAGTTTCTCTCTCTCTCTCTCTCTCCCCCCCCCCCACAATGACTTTGCTTGTTGGAAGCAGATGGTGATCATGTTTTTTTTTTTTTGCCACGGTCATTAAGAGAATCACCGTGGTCGTTAAGCGAATCCAATCCCCCCCCCTCCAATGGCTAGGGGGAAGGTTGCAGATGGCGATCACATGACTCTGGGATACTCAACCCTTGTACATACATATAAATAAATGGTCATCGTCAGACCGGGGGGGGGGAATGCTGTGATGGTCGTAAGCGCAAGGACTGGTTATAAGTTGCCTTTTTTTTCAACACTGTTGTAACTCTGAATGGTCACTTAAATGTCTGATCGTACGTCAAGGTCTACCTGTATTCCTTCTTGGAAGATCACACCCCACGGCTTAATCAGGGAAGGCACGCCAGCCTTCTCTCTTTGGGGCATTACCTAAGCTGGGGGCCCGCAGTGGTTAGCAGGCAGTATCGCAGGCTGACTCTGCCCACTGCCGGGAGTTCGATCCTGACCGGCTCAAGGTTGACGCGGCCTTCCATCCTTCCGAGATCGGTAAAACGAGGACCCAGATTGTTGAGGGCAAGAGGCTGAGTCTGTAAACCGCTCAGAGCGGGCTGTAAAGCACTGTGAAGCGGTATATAAGTCTATTGCTACTGCTCTGCCTTCCTGCCTTCCTTCCTTCCTTCCTTCCTTCGTTCCTTCCTTCCTTCCTTCCTTCCTTCCTTCCTTTCTTCCTTCCTTCCTTCCTTCCTTCCTTCCTTCCTTCCTTCCTTCCTTCCTTCCTTCCTTCCTTGCCCATCCTTCTCTTCCTCTTCCTCCTCCTCCATCTCTTCTTCTTTCCTCCTCCTCCTCTTCCTCTTCTTCCTCTTCTTCTCTCCTCCTTCTCCTCTGCCTCTTTCTCCTCCTCCTCCTCCTCTTCTCTCCTCTTCTACCTTCTCCTCCACCTCTTTCTCCTTACTCCTCCTCCTCTTCCTCCTCCTCCTCCTCCTCCATCATTGTCCGCAAGGACAAGCAGAGTAGAGGTCCAATGCGGGGTGAGAACCAGGTAATTTTGTGACAATTCCTGTCAGGACCCACCCCAGTCCACGTCTTAGGAAGACAAAAACTCCTGGAGTCAGTTCTAGTCCAAAAGGAATCTTTACTAGGACATGCTTGGTTGTGGGAATACAAGACAGGACGTGGTATTGTTTTACAAATTGAAACTTTATAAAGGGTTCCCGGTTCAACCCCGCCCCCCTTCCCTCAACCTCATTTGGTCAGCCCCCCATCATTTTACTTCGTGTCATCCCTTTCGTGGGGAAAAAAAGGCACTTCGAATCTTTACGGTTATTGCCTTCTTCCTCTCCAGAATTATCTTGTATCTTGTTTTTATTATGTATTGCCCTGTTCACCGCCCTGAGTCCTTCGGGAGAAGGGCGGTATACAAATTAATAATAATAATAATAATAATAATAATAATAGTAATAATAATAATAATAATAATAAAAAAAAATTAATAATAATAATAATAATAATAATAATAATAATAATAATAATAATAATAATAATAAATTAATAATAATAATAATTAAAAGAAGACACAAGCCAAATGCCTTCTTCTCTAACCCTCCCTTTTTGATCCCCCCCCCCAGTTCAAAAGGTTTCCCTTGGTCTTTGAAATAACCAGGGCTTTTTTTCTCATAGAACGCTCAGAACGGAGTTCCGGCACCTTTTTTGGATGGAACCTTGTAGGGTAGGCAAGGCGGGTTGTATGACATGTGTGAGTTCCGGCACCTTTTTCTTTTACAAAAAAATGCGCTGGAAATAACCCAAGGCAGGCTGAATCCACATCCGCTCCTCCTTCCTCGGGAGATGGCAGAATCCATAGGGGGGCGGGGGCGGGATAATGTTTTAAACATATAGTTATGAATGTGATATAAATGGATTCTGACAATTCCTGCATTGGATAAATCGCCTTCTGGGATGTGGAAGGAGAGAATATCTCCAAGGCCCCTTCCAGCTCTCTCTTGGAAGCAAGGACGGATAATGCGAAGAAAAAAAAGTGAATTTCAGTTTGCAGGAGCAGGAAGAATGAAATGGAGCGGGCAGAGTACATCACAGTCGAGGGAGTCCCGAGTTCAAATCTTTTTTCCATCTCCCCACGTTTTCAGGAAGTCTTTTAAACTGTCTTTCAAACTTAGTTTAGGGTCGGAATGAATAACAGAATAACCGAGCGGAAGGGACCTTGGAGGTCTTCTAGTCCAACCCCTCTACACAAGCAGGAGACCCCTAGACCATTCCAGATAAATGTTTGTCCAATGTCTTCTTAAAAAGGAGAAGGAGGAGAATAACAGACTTGAAAGGGACCTTGGAGGTCTTCTAGTCCAACCCGCTACGCAAGCAGGAGACCATTTCAGAGAAATATATGCACTGTTCTCTCTCTCTCTCTCTCTCTCTCTCTCTCTCTCTCTCTCTCTCTCTTCCTATGTGGTGGAAGAGATAGGAGGAAAAAGAGAGGGAAATTGCAATGGTAAACTACCCTACAGGTGATATTTGCCTTCTCATGCAAGCTGCAGCTTGACTCACTTGCTCGAGCTGCGCGGCTCTTTCTCGTAACCCAGGACCAGAAGAGCCCAGCATTGTAGCAAAACTCTTCAAGGAGGAAAGGACCTTAACTCACTTTTTTTTCCCCTCAGCCTTAAATATCCCAGGCTGAATTACTTGACTCAGTCAGGGGATCTGTTCAGAAAAAGGCCCGTTCGATTTTTCTTTTTCCTTTTAATTAAACACGTCTATCAATAGCCCCTCGGCTCTCCCCCTCTCCTAAGTCCGTTTTAATAGCAGCGACCTATTAAATCAGCTTAATCAGGAAATCCAGCATCAGACAGTCTAATCTGGACCTCGGCGTGTGCTTTCATCTCTCCTTAATCTCCTTGTGTATAGAGACTTAATGCTTTGTGATCCCTAATCAGGTTGCTCTAATCTCATTTGCACATATGCATATTTTAAGCCGCGGTCTGCTTAGCAGGCAACACGCCTGTCTCCATCTGCAAATGCGGCCTGGCAGCCAATTTGCAGGCCTTTCTTCCCCAACCTGGTGCCCACCCAAATTTTAGCAAAACGAACAGAGAGGCGAAAAACAAAACAAGCAGAATTTGCGTTTCTTTCTTTAACGGAAAAAAAATGGCTGCTGCGTTGAAGTATCCCTGCTGAGTTGAAGTCGACACCTCATAAAGGGAAATTTGAGTCTGAACCCTCTGTAAACTCATAAAAAGAGGTTGCAAGTTTCTTTTTTTTTTTGGTCTTTTCGGAATTTGCTACCATACAATCCCATTGAATGTATAAGATTGGCCGCTAAACAGACAGAGAGAAAAAAGCAGAATTCGCGTTTCTGTCTTTTACAGGAAAAAAAATGGCTGCTGGGGAATTCTGGGAGCTGTAGTCCACACCTCATGAAGAGAAATTTGAGTCTGAACCCTCTGTAAACTCATAAAAAGAGGTTGCAAGTTTCTTTTTTTTTTCTGGCTGTGTAGAATTTGCTACCAATAAATCCCATTGAATTTATAAGATTGGCTAAACGGACAGAGAGAAAAAAAGCAAAATTCGCGTTTCTGTCTTTTACAGAAAAAAAAATGGCTGCTGGGGAATTCTGGGAGCTGTAGTCCACACCTCATGAAGAGAAATTTGAGTCTGAACCCTCTGTAAACTCATAAAAAGAGGTTGCAAGTTTTTTTTTGTCTGTTCAGAATTTGCTACCAACAAATCCCATTGAATTTATTGCCAGGGGTCAACTTTTATCCAGGCAGTCCTCGACTTATGACCACAATTGAGGCCAAAATTTCTGTTGCTAAGTGAAACATTTGTTAAGGGAGTTTTGCCCCATGTTACGTCTTTTCTTGCCACAGATGTTAAATGAATCGCTGCAGTTGTTATAACTTAGTAACACGGTTGTTAAGTGAATCTGGGTTTACCAGGACGTTTTATCCCGTTTTACGACCTTCCTTGCCAAAGTTGTTAAGCGAATCTCTGCCGTTGTTAAATCGGTAAGACGGTCGTTAAGTGAATCTGAATTCCCTGTGGACTTTGCTGGTCAGAAGGTCGCAAAAGGACATCACGTGACCCCGGGATGCTGCGACGGTCGTAAATAGGAGTCTGTTGCCAAGTGTCTGAATTTTGATCATGTCACCATGGGGAGGCTGCAATGGTCGTTAAGTGTGAAAAATGGTCATAAGTCACTTTTGTCAGTGCCGTTTGTAACTTTGAAAAGTCACTAAATGAAAATTTCTAAGTCGATGAATACCTGTATGTAGTAGAGGAGAGGGTTCTCCTTTTTCCAATGTGCAGCTAGTCCTTGACTTTCAACAGTTCATTTAGTGACGGTTCAAAGTTACAACGGTACTGAAAAAAGTGACTTATGACCATTGTTCACACTTAACGACCGTTACAGCATCCCCACGATCATGTGATCCAAGTTCTAGTCCCGCCTTAGGCACGAAAGCCAGCTGAGTGATTTTGGGCCAATCACCAGGAGACGGTGAGTTCTAGTCCCACCTTACACATGAAAGCCAGCTGGGTGATTTGGGGCCAATCACAAGGAGATGGTGAGTTCTAGTCCCGCCTTAAGCTTGAAAGCCGGCTGAGTGACCTTGGGCCAATCACCAGTTGATGGTGAGTTCTAGTCCCGCCTTAGGCATGATAGCCAACTGGATTTGCTTTGGGCCAATCATCAGTTGATGCTGAGTTCTAGTCCCGCCTTAAGCATGAAAGCCGGCTGAGTGAGTTTGGGCCAATCACCAGTTGATGGTGAGTTCTAGTCCCGCCTTAAGCATGAAAGCCAGCTGAGTGACTTTGGGCCAATCACCAGTTGATGGTGAGTTCTAGTCCCGCCTTAGGCATGAAAGCTGGCTGAGTGACTTTGGGCCAATCACCAGTTGATGGTGAATTCTAGTCCCGCCTTAAACATGAAAGCCAGCTGAGTGACTTTGGGCCAATCACCAGGAGACGGTGAGTTCTAGTCCCGCCTTAGGCACAAAATTAAATCAACCAACAGCTGTTTCATCATTTTTATTCTACCTTTGAGAAGAGGGCAATGCTGATATACAGAGCGCAGGGGATGGGGGAGAGATCTTCCCAGGGCCTTTTAGGTCTGGGGGTAGGTGCACGGGGGTGGGGGGGATCTCGGAGTGCAGGGCATCCGGTCTTCGAAGGAGTTACTCCTCGTACAAACCTTTCGGCTGGGGAAGAAAAGAACAAAAGTGAGAAAGGAAAGAAGGAAGCATCTGGGTTGGGGTAGGGGTAGGGGTAGGGCAGGGGTAGGCAACCTCGGCTCTTTTATGACTCATGGACTTCAACTCCCAGAATTCCTGAGTCAGCATAGCTCAGGAATTCTGGGAGTTGAAGTCCATGAGTCATAAAAGAGCCGAGGTTGCCTACCCCTGGGGTAGGGGAAGGAGAAGAGGAAGAGGAAGGGTGGGTTATGGTAAAAGCTAGTAGGATCAGGGCTAGGGTTATGCATAGCGGTAGAGGATAGGAATAGGGCTAGGTTTAGAGTTATGAGTAGGGTTATGCTTAAAGTTAGGAGTAGGGTTCAGGGTAGGGATAGAGTTAGGGGTAGGTGTAGGGTTAAGGGTAGGGGTAGAGGTAGAGTTAAAAGTAGGGTTAAGTTTAGGGGTAGGAGTAGGGGTAAGGATAGGAGTAGGGTTAAAGGTAGAGGTAGGGGTAGAGTTAGAGTTAGGTATAGGAATAGGGTTAAGGTAAGGGATAGAGTAGGGAATAGGGTTAAGATTAGGGGTAGCCGTAGGCATAGGGGTAGGAGTAGGGTTAAGGGTAGGGGTAGGGGTAGGAACAGGGTTCAAGTTAGGCGTAGGGGTGCAGTTAGGAGTAGGATTAAGGTTAGAGGTGGGGTAGGGGTCGAGGGAGAGATAGGGGTAGGGGTAGGTTTAGGGGTAGAGTAATGGATAGGGTTAGGGTTAAAGTTAGGAGTTAAGGTAAGGGGCAGGAATAAGGATAGGCATAGAGTTAGGGTTAGGCTTAAGGGCAGCTCCTCACCTTCACCCCAATATCACGACTTTTGGCCCTCAACTTGTTGACCTGGGACTCAGCGATGTCCGCCCGCTCCTCGGCTTCGTCCAACTCGTGCTGAACCTTCCGGAATTTGCCCAAGTTGCTGTTGGCTTGTTCCTCCTGAGGAGAACCGAGAAGGGAGGCCTTGAAAATTACGGAGAGCTCTCGCCTCTGGTGAGGAACCACTACTACCGGTATGTCCTCCAGCCAGGATCCAATTCCCATTCAAAATGTTTGGCACACTCTAAGCCGGGGGTCTTCAAACGTGGCCCTTTTATGACTTGTGGACCCCAATTGGTCCCAACTGGTCTCACCATGACTGAGGTGACCATCCGGGTTCTCCAGCTCAGCATCCTGAGATGCGCTAAACTAGGATGAGTGACAAGCCAGGATTATTCCAAGAAGAACAGAAAGATGGGTGCTACTCACCGCCTCCTCGGCTTGTCTCTTGTAAGCTTTAACCTTCAGCTGAAGCTTGTCAACCAGGTCTTGGAGGCGGATCAAGTTCTTACGATCCTCCTCCGTCTACAGGGCCGAGGAACCGGAAAAGAATGCGACAGAGAGATCAGGGTTTACTTGGCTGCAGCAAAAAGTCGGCTTGTACCACTGAGTTTAAATAAGATCACCTCCTGGCTTGCATCAGGAGCTCTTAATTATGTGGAGGCATTTGTGAAATTGAAAAACAAAAATGGTGTTGTTTAGGAAATCCTTCTCTAAACCATGGTTACATTGTAGCTTAGATGTGGAAATATTGGCACGTTCCAAATCTAGAGCAGCGTTTCTCAAACTGGGCCACTTTAAGAAGGGTGGACTACAACTCCCAGAATTCCTCAGCCAGCATTGCTGGCTGGGGAATTCAGGGAGTTAAAGTCCACCCATCTTAAAGTAGCCAAGGTTGAGAAACACTAATCTAGGGTTTGTTTGTTTGCCACATGGAATTTGCTTTGGACGTACAAAATGGCATCTTTTATAAGATTCCGGGAAAAAGTAGGGTTCAATCTATCCACCACCACCTGCAAATTCCTCACCCAACCTGTTTTAGAGGCGTGGGCCAAATCCTGTTGAAGCCACCGCAATCAATCCACCCGTCCATATTGAACGCTTGGCTCCAAAACCCAGGTTGTCTCCTGTCAGGTCAACCTGTGTCTCCTCACCTGGTAGGTGAGCTCCTTGATGCGTCTCTCGCACTTGCGCATGCCCTTGACGTTCTCCACGTTGCGTTTCTGCTCCCCTTCCAGCTCGTTCTCCAACTCCCGCACTCGGGCCTCCAGTTTCTGAAGCTGCTTCTTGCCGCCCTTGAGGGCCAGCTGCTCCGCCTCGTCCAGACGCATCTGGAGGTCCTTGATGGTCTGCTCCATGTTCTTCTTCATCCTCTCCAGGTGGGCGCTGGTGTCCTGCTCCTTCTTCAGCTCCTCCGCCATCATGGCCGCCTGCCCCGTTGAAGAGGACAAGGGAGAAAGACGTCCACCGGAACTTACTCTTTGCATTAAGGGGGAAATTAATCCTAAACTCCCAGGCTAATTATTCATGTCAAGATTACGGGTCCTTTTTTTTGATGCTTCTGGTGGACCAAAGCAGAGGAGAACATGGAGATCTTGTTTTAGACTTTAGATCTCCACGGCCTGTGGCCATAATTGAGCCCAGAATTATGATCGTTCCTCATTATGGTTGTGGATCAATTTTTCAGCTCCTCTGCCATCATGGCCAGCTTCCCCGTTCAAGAGGACAATGGAAAAACAGGTCCACCTGGCAAAAGGAGATGACTTTGGTTTGGGGAGACCTCCCGTGTGTTTACTCCTTCCAAGAATTGATCCTAGACTCCGTATTCTCGTGATGATTATGGTTGGGGTCCTCTTTTGACCCGGGATGAGAGTGTCCACCGATGGGTTGGTGGACCCAAGCAAAGGAGATCCTGTTGATGTGTCTCAATTCATGGATCTTATTAAAAACAGGAGGAGGAGGAGCTATTTTGGCCTCACAGGGTTGTTATGGAGATCCTGCCCCATAGAGACCCCATGGTCAGCCTTATTTTCTTTCACGTATAATATTCACCCTCATCCTTCCTCACAGGGTCTTCTGAACCAGCTTTGTGGGTGTGAGGAAAAGAGGTGCGCTGGAAGGTATGTGGGAAAGAGGGAGAGCACTACCCATACACCTTTCCTCCGGTGTAGAATTGAATTCCATCTTATTAGCTCTTGTCTTTTCACCAAAAAGCAAAGATTTTATCTCAAGTTCGTCGGTAACTCGTAAACTATTCTTGGCCATCCAAGAAAGGGCTGTCTTGTGGGTTGATCTCAAAACAGGACCTACCATCCTTTCTGAATTAACGATAGCTGTCAAAAATAGCAGGGTGTTTATTTAGTAATAATATACCCCTGTGCACAATGAAGGCATCTGTTCCAAATTAACTACTGGGGTTTCTATTATCCGATACCAAATAGAGGCTGTGAGCACTGAAGTGACCAGAAGATGGCAGTAAAGATAGACAAAGAAGTTTCCCTTTGCTGCCACCTGCTGGTTGCTTGGATAGTCGTGGCCCAGATTGGGTATAAGCAATGTATGAACCAGAAACAATGCTTTCTTACTAGCCACTCGTTGGAATTAGTGCTTTCTTGGAAAAGTAGAAGTGGACGTGCTAAAATTTCACTCACGTCTGTGATGGCTTTCTTAGCTTTCTCTTCAGCATTTCTGCATTCCTGAATGGCATCTTCCACCTCTGTTTGCAGCTGGGAGAGGTCAGATTCCATCTTCTTTTTCTGATTGATGAGGCTGGTATTCTGGAGAGAGGAGAGGAGGGAGGTAAAGAGAAGGAGAGAAGGGAGGAAGGGAGGAGACAAGGAAAAAAGGAAGGAGAGGAGAGAGAGGAGGAAGAAGGAAGGAGAGAGAGAAGAAGAGAAGGAAAGGAGGGAGGCGGGAAAGAGAAGGAAGGAAACAAGGAGGAGAGGAGAGGAGAGGAGGAAGAAGGAAGTAAAGAGAGAAGAAGAGAAAGAAAGGAGGAAGGAAAGAGAAGGAAGGAAACAAGGAAGAAAGGGAGGAGAGAGTAGAGTAGAGTAGAGTAGAGAAGAGAAGAGAAGAGAAGAAGAGAGGAGAGGAGAGGAGAAGAGAAGAGAAGAGAAGAGAGGAGAGGAGAGGAGAGGAGAGGAGAGGAGAGGAGAGGAGAGGAGAGGAGAGGAAGAAGGAAGTAAAGAGAGAAGAAGAGAAAAAGGAGGAAGGAAAGAGAAGGAAGGAAACAAGGAAGAAAGGGAGGAGAGAGTAGAGTAGAGTAGAGAAGAGAAGAGAAGAGAAGAGAAGAGAAGAGAAGAGAAGAGAAGAGAAGAGAAGAGAAGAGAAGAGAAGAAGAGAGGAGGAGAGGAGAAGAGAAGAGAAGAGAGGAGAGGAGAGGAGAGGAGAGGAGAGGAGAGGAGAGGAGAGAAGAGAAGAGAAGAGAAGAGAAGAAGAGAGGAGAGGAGAGGAGAGGAGAGGAGAGGAGAGGAGAGGAGAGGAGAGGAGAGGAGAGGAGAGGAGAGGAGAGGAGAGTAGAAAAGAGAAGAGGAGAGGAGAGGAGAGGAGAGGAAAGGAGAAGAGAAGAGAGGAGAGGAGAGGAGAGGAGAGGAGAGGAGAGGAGAGGAGAGGAGAGAGGAGAGGAGAGGAGAGGAGAGGAGAAGAGAAGAGAAGAGAAGAGAAGAGCAGAGAAGAGAAGAGAAGAGAAGAGAAGAGAAGAGAAGAGAAGAGAAGAGAAGAGAAGAGAAGAGAAGAGAAGAGAAGAGAAGAGACAGTGAATTCTTTAATTTTTCAAAGACGAGACAGTGGAAATAATTTCATGAAAGCAGAACCACAGCATCGTTCTTAGCTGCTGACAATCCATGAGGTTTAAGAACATATTGCTTTCAGATCCCCCTTACCTGGGTGTGAAGGAGCTGGACTCTTTCACTGGTTTCAATGAGTTCCTGTTCCGCCAGTTTCCGGGCCCGCTCTGTCTGCTCCACCACGGACCGCAACTCCTCCAGCTCAGCCTGGAGCAGGTTGTTCCTTCGCTCCACAATGGCAATGTTTTCCTTGAGGTCCTCATTGAGTCGGATTGCGTCATCCAACTGTATCTGAGTGTCCTAGAAGGAGGAGGAGGACAGGTGGAATGGAGGTGTGAGTAAAGGGAAGCTGAAATGGAACCCTGGTGGAGATGGAAGGAAGGAAGGAAGGAAGGAAGGAAGGAAGGAAGGAAGGAAGGAAGGAAGGAAGGAAGGAAGGAAGGAAGGGTAGATGGATGGGTGGATGGATGGATGGGTAGATGGATGGGTGGATGAAGGATGAAAGGAAGGAAGGGTAGATGGGTGGATGGATGGATGGATGAAGGAAGGAACAGTAGATGGATGGATGGGAAGGAAGGAAGGAAGAAAGGAAGGATGGATGGATGGATGGATGGATGGATAGAGGGAAGGATGGAAGGATAGATGGTTGCATGGATGGGAAGGAAGGGTAGGGTGGATGGATGGATGGATGGATGGATGGATGGATGGATGAAGGAAGGAAGGAACAGTAGATGGCTGGATGGAGGGGAAGGAAGAAAGAAAGGGAAGATGGATGGATGGATGGATGGATGGATAGAGGGAAGGATGGAAGGATAGATGGTTGCATGGATGGGAAGGAAGGGTAGATGGATGGATGGAAGGAAAGAGGGAAGGATGGTAGAAAGGATGGATGGATGGATGGATGGATGGATGGATGGATGGGAAGGAAGGAAGAAGGAAGAGTAGATGGTTGGATGAATGGATGGGTGTAAGGATGGATGGATGGATGAAGGAATGGAAAGAACAGTAGATGGTTGAATGGATGGGAAGGAAGGAAGAAAGGAGGAAGGGAGGAAGGAAGGAAGGAAGGAAGGGTAGATGGTTGGATTAATGGACGGGTGTAAGGATGGATAGATGGATGGATAGATGAAGGAATGGAAAGAACAGTAGATGGTTGAATGGATGGGAAGGAAGGAAGGAAGGAAGGAAGGAAGGGTAGATGGTTGGATTAATGGACGGGTGTAAGGATGGATAGATGGATGGATAGATGAAGGAATGGAAAGAACAGTAGATGGTTGAATGGATGGGAAGGAAGGAAGGAAGGAAGGAAGGAAGGAAGGGTAGATGGATGGGTGGATGGATGGATGGGTAGATGGATGGGTGGATGAAGGATGAAAGGAAGGAAGGAAGAAAGGAAGGATGGATGGATGGATGGATGGATGGATGGATGGATGGATGGATAGAGGGAAGGATGGAAGGATAGATGGTTGCATGGATGGGAAGGAAGGGTAGGGTGGATGGATGGATGGATGGATGGATGGATGAAGGAAGGAAGGAACAGTAGATGGCTGGATGGAGGGGAAGGAAGAAAGAAAGGGAAGATGGATGGATGGATGGATGGATGGATAGAGGGAAGGATGGAAGGATAGATGGTTGCATGGATGGGAAGGAAGGGTAGATGGATGGATGGAAGGAAAGAGGGAAGGATGGTAGAAAGGATGGATGGATGGATGGATGGATGGATGGATGGATGGATGGATGGGAAGGAAGGAAGAAGGAAGAGTAGATGGTTGGATGAATGGATGGGTGTAAGGATGGATGGATGGATGAAGGAATGGAAAGAACAGTAGATGGTTGAATGGATGGGAAGGAAGGAAGAAAGGAGGAAGGGAGGAAGGAAGGAAGGAAGGAAGGGTAGATGGTTGGATTAATGGACGGGTGTAAGGATGGATAGATGGATGGATAGATGAAGGAATGGAAAGAACAGTAGATGGTTGAATGGATGGGAAGGAAGGAAGGAAGGAAGGAGAATGGAAGGAAGGAAGGAAGGAAGGAAGGAAGGAAGGAAGGAAGGAAGGAAGGAAGGAAGGAAGGAAGGTCCTTCAGACCAACTTGCAGGCTGTACCTTCAGGTAGCCTTGCAAAGTTTTCACTTGCTTCTGAGCTTCAGCTGCTATGCGGTTGGCATGGCTGAGCTGGATCTCCATCTCATTGAGATCGCCCTCCATCTTCTTCTTGACCCTCAGGGCCTCGTTGCGGCTCCGAGTCTCGGCATCCAGGGAAGCCTGAAGCGAGTCCACCGTCCTCAGGTGATTCCGCTTGGCCTGCTCCATCTCCTCGTCCTTCTCAGCCAACTTGCGCTCAATTTCGGCCTTGAATTGGTTGAATTCCAGCTGGGCTCGGAGGATCTTGCCTTCTTCATGTTCCAGAGAAGCCTAGAGGTTTGGGGTAAGGTTGGATGGAGAGAGAGAACGAGAGACTCCTTAGTTCATGGGTAACCAATGTGGAGCCCATGGTACCAACTGGATCTCAGACACCAATTTGGTGCCTCCAGAAAGCTCCACATATCTTCTGGATCATCATGGCCGCCATTTTGAGAGAAGACAATTCTTTCACAACGGCCATTTTGTCTGCACCGACCAAGTTCTCAAGGTTTCCAATGGCCCAAAATATTGCTACCCCTATTTCCAATGAAGAAACTAAAATTCAGGTATTCCTCAACTTACAAAAGTTTGTTTAGTGACTGTTCAAAGTTACAACGGCACTGGAAAAAGTGACTTATGACCATTTTTCACATTTATGACCGTTGCAGCATCCCTGTGGCCACATGATCCCCTTTTACGACCTTCTGAGAAGCAAAGTCAATGGAGGAGCCAGATTCACTTAACAACCATGTTACCCACTTAACAACTGCAGGGATTCATTGAACAACTGTGGCATGAAAGGTTGTAAAATGGGACAAAACTCACTTAACAAATGTCTCCCTTAGCAACAGAAACGGGCTCAATTTTGGCCGTAAGTCAAGGACTGCCTATAAGCTATGAATGGATCTCAGGTGTGGATATCTGTGTTGTGGCGAGTTTTTTTTAACAACCATAAACACAATTGTTTAATGCCTGCTAAGCTTCTAGTCCTTGACTAAGTGACAAAAGAAGAAAACATGGACGTCCAAGGAATTCCCCTCAAGAATGATGAAAGAAAATATTTACTTCGTGCAAATATGTAAATGGAGACTCAATCATCCAGGCCAAAAGTATCTAAGAAAGATTAAATCATGGCAACTGGATCAAAGTTTGCTCATACGTGCAAATACCTACATCATCTTTTGAGGAATTTACGAGAGCTACAAATTTACCTCAGGAATATTATCTGCAACTGTGACCTTCAAAAAAATTTCTGTCAGTTGGAAGGAACCATGATGTGCATTTGCGTCCAAGACTTCATAGGCCTTGAGTTATGACCATAATGGAGCTTGCCTACCATGCTTCTAAACATAATGGTCATAAATTGAATCACACACACGATCAAGCCAATTTCATGACCTTTTTTTTGTGGTGCTTGTTAAGCAAACGTTGCGCTCGTTAAGCAAGCCGACGGTTTGCTATCAGCACGGATTTGGGGGAAAAACAGTATGAATTTCTGGTTTTAGCAAAACTGTTGTAAAATGCAACCACGTGATTGCGGGACGCTGCAAATGTCTTGAAGTGCCGAGGGGGGCAACCGTTGTAACTTCAAATCCAGGACCACAGAGAGGTCAGTTGTAACCCCAAATGGACACTAAGTGACCAGGGATAAGTTGAGAGCCACCTATATTTACAAAAAAATAATAATAATAATTCAAAAGCTTATTCAAATTTGTGCAAATGAGCCATTTTCCCCCCCAAAAAGAGAGAATACTTTGCTCTTAAGAAGCTGGAATTTCCCCAAGGTCAAAAAAGTCAAGATGGCGGTGAAGACCCCATGGTCCGATTCTTTTTTTATTTGTATCTGTAACGTTGGGCTTTAGTGGCAGGGATGTGGCTGCCATCTGGACTTTCTGGACCTCTTTTGTTCTCCCATTAGTTGAAGGTTGATAGGTCATACAGAATAACAGAGTGTGGAAGGGATCCTGGAGGTCTTCTAGTCCAACCCCCTTCATGTTTTTGAAGAAGAGGAGAAATGAAGCTTAGAAAGCTCAAAAACTGAGTTTGGCCGCCATTTTGACTTCTTTACCTATGCACTGAAGGTCCTCCTGAAGCCCAGGAGGATTTCAAAACAAAATGGTGGAGAACTTGAGTTGAGGGCTCTGGTTTTTCACAGCCAAGGGGACTTCTCACCTCAGCTTCCTCGAGAGCGGCCTGCAGCTCCATCTTCTCAGCCTCCAGACTTTTCCGGGTTTTCTCAAGTTCATGGATGGTCTTGCCTGTGCTCCCCAGCTGCTCAGTGAGATCCGAAATCTCCTCTGTACGAAAAGAGAAGAAAACGTTAGTTCTCCAGAGGAAGCAGGACCTAGAAATAAGGAGGCTCCGACTGTTAAGGAGACGGGCCCACCTTGCAAGTTCTTGTTCTCCCTCTTGAAGGTCTCCAGATGTTCCAGAGATTCCTCGTAGGCGTTCTTCAGCTTGAAGAGCTCCGTGCTGAGGGACCTGGCCTCTTTCTGAGATGACTCCAGCTCTGTTTGGGACTCCTCAAACTTTTGCTTCCACTCCGACAAGATCTGGGGTGGGAGGAGGAGGAGGAGGAGGAGGAGGATGGAAGAGGAGAAGGAGGAGGAGGAGGAAGAGGAGAAGGAGAAGAAGATGGAAGAGAAGAGGAGGACAAGAGGAGGAGAAGAAAGAGGAGGTGAGGAAGAGAAAGAGGAGGAGGGGATGGAGACGGAGAAGAAGAAGTTGGTGAAGTTGCTTTTCCAGGAGGCAACTGGACGTCCTTGTTTTTCTTTGAAGAGGTTTCGCTTCTCATCCCAGAAGCTTCTTCAGCTTTGACTGGATGGTGGGGAATGAGAGGATTTATACTCCTTTGCAGTCATCTGGTCGTTTGCCTTCTTTTAGAGGATTGTTGAGGCCACTTGGAGGTTTACCTGAATGCTCAGGGTCACCTGAGCGGTGCAAACGGGTGTGGAGCCTTCTTGGAACTGCTGAAAGGACTGTGTGTGGTAGACTGGAGACAGATGGTGTCGTATTCCCTCCCCCTTTGTTGAAAGAGGGCTGTTCAATTTTGACATAGAGGTGGCACCCAGGTGGCCTCAACGACTCTCTGAAAGATTGCAAATGACCAGCTGTCTGCAAGGAGTATAAATCCTTCCATTCTGCACCATCCAGTCAGAACTAAAGAAGCTTCTTGGATGAGAGGTAAAAATGTCTTCAAAGATGTCTTCAAAATAAGAAAGTCCAGTTGCCTCACAAAAAAGCATATTTGGAACATGTTGCCTTAACATACTTTGTCGAAGTTCCTTTGCTTCTTGTCCAGGGCAGCTGCGGCCGCGTTCGAGCGTTCC
Organism: Vipera berus; assembly: GCF_964194415.1. Lineage (NCBI taxonomy): Eukaryota > Metazoa > Chordata > Lepidosauria > Squamata > Viperidae > Vipera > Vipera berus. The sequence goes on along the minus strand of NC_138205.1, from coordinate 4,174,506 downwards.
ACGTCCACCATGAGATCTTCAATCTCGTTCTGCAGGCGGTGTTTGGTCTTCTCCAGCGACGAGCACTTGGCGTTCACCGCCTCCACCGCTTCCTCGGCATCCTGAAGCCGCTGAGCCAGCTTCTTCCTGATAGGTGAGAAGATGTCCCAATGAGTCAGCCCCTCCCCAAAGCCATGAAGAGGCCATCTGGGATGGGACACCAAGGCTGAAGCGGGAGGTAGGACCACCATTTTTTTTCCGTTGACGGGTCAACTCAAAGCTAATCGTGAGTCCTCCAGCTTCTGAGGGAAAGTGAAAGTGAAAGTGAGGAAGATGGAGTCAGAGGAAGTCAGGATGGGGTGGAAGGAAGTCATGCTGAGGGACAAAATGTGTTGAAGAGGGATGAGAAGGAAAATGGGCATGATGGATCTTATCTGGGACATGGATGATGATGATGGAGCTACTCACTTTGCCTCTTCTAGTTCCTCCGTTCTCTGAATGGCGTCGGTTTCATACTTGGTTCTCCACTGGGCCACCTCAGAGTTGGCCTTGGAGAGTGAACGCTGAAGCTCAGCTTTGGCCTCCGTTTCCTCTTCGTACTGTTCCCTCAGAAGGTCACAGTCATGGCGGGCCGACTGGAGCACGTGGGCCAAAGCATTCTTGGCCTAGAGGGGGAGAAGAAGAGAGATATAATTTCAGTGTCTCATTCTTGGCCTAGCTAGCTCCATCTCTCTCAATTTCTCTCTTGTGACCCTCAGCCTCCATGTGTCCCATGCCTTCACTTCTTCCTCAAGTTGCCTCTTCAGATCTTCTAGCTGTTGGGTGTAGGTCAACTTCCCTCGGGTCAACTGGTTGACCAAAGCTTCCTTCTCATCCAACTGACGGGACAATTCACCTGGATTAAAAAAAAACAGGCAAGGGAGAATGAGTTCTCCCTAAGTTCTCCCTAAGTTCTCGCCAGAAGACTCACTTAGTGGTAGACCTCAGGGTATGACCATAATGGGGCCTGCCTATCATGGCAGAAAGTCATAACGGTCGTAAAACAGGTAGGTCACTTCTCTGACTTGACTTTATGATTGTTTGTTGCTGTGAAACACTATGGTCATTGAGTGAATCCATAGTCATTAAGCAGATACCAAAATCATTCAATGAACCAGTGATTTGGGATGTTGCTGTGAAACACTATGGTCATTGAGTGAATCCATGGTCATTAAGCAGATACCAAAATCATTCAATGAACCAGTGATTTGGGATGTTGCTGTGAAACACTATGGTCACTGAGTGAATCCATGGTCATTAAGCAGATACCAAAATCATTCAATGAACCAGTGATTTGGGATGTTGCTGTGAAACACTATGGTCACTGAGTGAATCCATGGTCATTAAGCAGAAACCAAAATCATTCAATGAACCAGTGATTTGGGATGTTGATTTTTGACAAAATTGTCATAAAACATGTTCACATAATCATGGGACAGTGCAAACAGATGTAAATGCAACATGGTTGTTGAGTATCCATGTGGTCATGTGACCACATGGGGGGGCTGACCGTTGGAACTTCAAATCCAAGTCATAGGTAACCCCAAGGTAGGTACGTCAGAGCTTTGAATAGTTGCTGAACAACTGGTAGTAAGTTGAGAACCATCTGTATTCAGATAAATTGTTCAGCGGGTTTAGTATCTCCAAGAAAAATTGGGATGAGTTGATGAACAAAGTAGACAATATTGGAAAAAAGAAGACCAAGAGAATAATCAAAGTTCTTAAGGATAAATGTGTGGCTTACCATTCTCGGTCTGGAGCTTGGCTCGCTGTGTGGTGAGGTCATGGACCATACGCTGAGACTCTTCGGACTTGGCCCGGTGCTCATTCATTTGGTCTTCAAACGTCCTACACATCTTCTCCAGGTTGGCCTAGATTTCCAGAAGGAGAAGAAATGGTGAAAAAAAAATAGAGAAATAGATTTAAATAAGGATGGATGGATGGATGGAAGGAAGGGTTGGGTGAGTGAATGGGTAGAAGGAAGAAAGGGAGGAAGTATGGATGGAATGAATGGATGGATGGACAGGAGGATGGAAAGATGGATAGATGAAACGATGGAAGGAAGGGTGGATGAATGGTTGGTTGGTTGGTTGGTTGGATGGATGGATGGATGGAATGAAGGAAGGAAGGAAGGAAGGAAGGAAGGAAGGAAGGAAGGAAGGAAGGATGGATTGAATGGATGGAGGGATGGATGGATAGATTGAATGGATGGATGGATGGATGAATGGAATGAATGATGGATGGATGGATGGATGGATGGAATGAAGGAAGGAAGGAAGGAAGGAAGAAAGGATGGATGGATTGAATGGATGGAGGGATGGATGGATAGATTGAATGGATGGATGGATCGATGGATGGATGGATGGAATGATGGATGGATGGATTGAATGAATGAAGGATGGATGGATGGATGGATGGATGGATGGATGGAGAAACAAGTCATTTTGTTTTGACATTTATTGAACAACAACTCCTCTCATCCTGGCAAACATGGTAGTGCTGGCTGAGGATGATGGAAGTTATAAGAAGAAGAAAAAGAAAACAGAAGGAAGGACGAGTAAAATTCAAATCTTTAGGAACCAAAACACTGAGAAGCAGATTCCGTTCAGATGTAGGAACAATTCATGTTCTCCTTATCTCTTGGGTCCTTCCCTCCGTCCAAATTAATTGTTACCGTATCTCCAGATTCATCTCCAAAGCCCAACCTTGTCCACACATCTGGATTCCCTCCACCCAGCCTCCAATGGAGCCCCACCACCTCTTCATTCATGGAGGACCTTGGCTTTTATGAGCTGCTCCATGTTGGAGGCCACGTCGTCCACTTCCAGTTTCAGCTCGCTCTTCTCTTTCTCCAGCTTCTGCTTCACCCGCTGCAGGTTGTCGATCTGCTCGCCCAGCTCGGCCACGGAATCCGCGTGCTTCTTGCGCAAGGTGGCCGCCGTGGCCTCGTGCTGCAGCGTGGACTCTTCCAGGTCACGTCGCATCTTCTGGAACTCAGCCTCCCGTTTCTTGTTCATCTCGATCTGCACCGTGGTGGCCCCTCCGGCCTCCTCCAGACGTTCGCTGATCTCCTCCAGTTCTCGCGAAAGTTCAGAACGCTGTTTTTCCACCTTGGCCCGGGCCGCGCGCTCCGCCTCCAATTCTTCCTCCAGTTCCTCGATCCGTGCCTGCCGTGTAGAAAAGGGGACTTTATCTGACTTAATCTGAATTACGGTAGTTTAGATTCAATCTGAAATCTCCAGATGGCCAAACCAAGAGTCAAGACCACGAACACTGCTCCACGAAGGAGAAGTGGATGGTTTCCATAACAACAACGTTACAATGTGAACAGCCGGTGGGTGGGGGAAAGAGAATCTATTGTTTAATTAAGTACGCTTTTGCATGGGAAAACCAGAGCTGGTTTTGCCTTCTACTGTGCCAATGTCAATTTTCAGTAAAGGTATTATACGCTTGGTAAAACTACGTCCCAGGAGTTTCTGTTTCTGGAAATGCCAACTGGACAGTTGACAGATAGAACCCAATTTGATTAGAGGTTCTCAACTACTTCAGCCAATGAGAACATTATGATTTTTGGATTATGGCTATGGATTAGTGCAGGGGTAGGCAACCTTGACTCTTTTATGACTCGTGGACTTCAACTCCCAGAATTCCTGAGCTGGGAGTTGAAGTCCACGAGTCATAAAAGAGCCAAGGTTGCCTATTCCTGGATTAGTGGAAACAAAGAGTGGTACCAGTGAGATCCTTGGTACTTGTGGACACCATGTTGGACATTCCAGACCTTATCCAAAAATGCTGTTTTCTAGTTTTGATCTAGATTTGGGTGGGTTGTTTTTTTTTAAGAGAAACCACATCAGTGTAGACTTGGACTTTGTACCTGTAACTCTTTGAGTTTCTTCTGTAACTGGATAGCCAAGGATTGCTCATCTTCAATTCTAGCATTCAAGGCGCTCAACTCAAAATCTTTCCTGAGAATTGGGAAGGAGAACCAGGTTGGATCCAGCGGTAAAGAGATGGAGAGCAGCTTCCATCTCCATAACTATGTATCAAAACAGACACCTACTTTTTCAGCTTTTCATCAAGTTGTTGCTTGTCATTCTCCAAATCCATGATGCTTTCTTGGGTCAGCTTCAAGTCTCCTTCCAGCTTCCTCTTGGCCCGTTCAAGGTCCATACGGATCTTCTTCTCCTGTTCCAAGGAGCCTTCCAGCTGTCAGGCCAAGAAAAACCAAATTAGCTAGGTCAAATCTACAGGAACAGGAGGGTTGGACTAGAAGACCTTTGAGGTCCCTTCCAGCCCCATGGTTCCATGTTCTTTGTTCTAGCACCTTCTTTCCAGGAAATTTTCTCTGGGGAAATACGGACCACACACCATTTTGGGCACCTCAAAGTCGGTATACTTACGTCATCCACCTGTTGTTCCAGTTTGACCTTGGCTTTGGTCAATGTGTTGACCTTGTCTTCTTCAGCTTGAAGGTCATCCAAAGCTTGCTGGTGGGCCTCTTGGAGAGCCTTCTTCTCTTTGGTGAGCTTGATGATGATCTCATCCAGACCAGCCATTTCTTCTGTGAGGTTCTTCACCTGTGGTCATAGCATAACGTACCATATCAGCTGCCTGGAGCTATCAAAATTCATCCTTGGTGGATACCTGAAGACCTGGCGACTTAGTTATTATCCAAGTCACATCTAACAGTGGAGGTTTCACGTTGGTTGCTTGTTTCTCTCACAATCTGAAGCTCTTAAGGGAAGAATGAGGCCTTGGTATGTTGCTGCTTAAAGCCAAGGCATTCAAGTTGGTAAGTTGTCTAAGTGGCAGATCACAAGACACCTCTTTTGTCATCAGCTGGAATAAATAATACCGCATCAGGGAACTAATGGCCAAATGTGATGTAAGGTAGGTATTTGTGTGTGTGTGTGTGTGTGTGTGTGTGTGAGAGAGAGAGAGAGAGAGAGAGAGAGCGTGCACACTTGCAGATATTCCTGATTGTGGGATCTTTGGTGCTCACTAAGCTTGGTTGTTTTCCCACAGGCATTTAATGACCCAACTAGGTAATATTACCCTAACCCTAATTTGGTCACGAAATGTCTGGAGGAAAACAACCAAGCTCAGAGACCAGCAAGGACCCCATATTCCTCCTCCTCCTCCTCCTCTCCTCCTTCTTCCTCCTCCTTCTCCTCCTCCTTCCCCCCAAGGAAAGTGCATCTCCCGCAAGATCAATGTTTCCATGAATGATGACCCCCAACCAATATTTCTGATATCTCCTTGGCTACCTGATCGATTTTGGATTCCATGCCAGGTGAAATCCATCCATACCTTGTTCTCTGTGGCATGTTTCTCCTTCTCCACCTTAGCCAAAGTCAACTCCAGGTCATCAATGTCCTTCTTGAGTTCAGAACACTCGTCTTCCAGCTTCCGCTTCTTGGCGGTCAGTTCCGCGTTCATCTCCTCTTCGTCTTCAAGCCGTTCGGTCACCTCTTTCACTTTGGCTTCCAGCTGGATCTTGTTCTTGATCAGCTGGTCACAGCGCTCCTCGGCATCTGCAAGATTGTCTTGCTCCTAAAGAGGGGAAGAAAAAGAGGTGAAGACCACACCTGAGTATGGAATTTCTCAACCTCGGCAACTTTAAGACGAGCGGACTTCAACTCCCAGAATTCTACGCTGGCTGGAGAATTCTGGGAGTTGAAGTCCACCCACCTTAAAGTTGCTGAAGTTGAAAAACACCTACTTTCGTGCTTTGATTTTAATATGGAGACAACATTGTTCTTGACTTAACATGACCAACCTAGACATGAGGAGGGACTTCCATGACTTACGGCCTGAACTTGCAATTGTAGGTCATTCTTCTCCTGCAATAAGGACACCATCTTCTCCTCCAGCTCCTTCCGACGGCCTTCCGACTTCTCCAAGGCCTCTTTCAACTTGGCCAACTCGTCCTTCAGGGCCACCAACTCTTTCTCTGTCTCTGCGCTCTTCAACAGTGGCTTGATCTTGAAGTACAACTTCATCCAGGGCCAGTTCTTCACCACCATGAAAGCCCGGATGTTGTACTGGATCACCAGCAGAGATTCCCTGCGAAATAAGTAGAGGATTGGAGCTCAGGCCACTCTCGGTTTCATAGACTTTCCCACACGCTGATGATGTTACTGGTATGGTAATGAGACGTCTGCAAGAAAACAACCAAGCTTGGAGAATACCAAGAATTCAATAATTCTAGCTAAGCTACAGATATTCTCAAGTCTGAGGATCTCTAAGGTGCTTTTTCACAAGGCAACTGGACTTCCTTGTTTTTCTTTGAAGACATTTCACCTCATCCAAGAAGCTTCTTCAGCTCTGACTGGACAGTGGAGAACAGAAGGAATGGTCCTCCTTGCAGACCGCTGGTCATTTACATTCTTTTGGGGAGCCGTTGAGGCCACTTGGAGGTTTATCTGTGCCCTCCAGGTACAGCAACATAGGAGAACAAACCCATCAGGACAAGATTCAGCAGTCCGTCTGCCTTTTGAAGACAGCAAAGTCCACATTTTGGACCGAAAGGACCGCTGGTTTGAAAGAAGGGTCAAAGAGGCCATCAATGTCCAAACTGAACAGCCCTCTCTCAACAGAGGGGGAGGGACACAACATCCTCTATCTCCAGTCTACCACACGGTCCATTCAGCAGTTCCAAGAAGGGTTCACACCCATTTGCACCACTCAGGTGACCCTGAGGACACAAGATAAACCTCCAAGTGGCCTCCACAATCCTCTAAAAGAATGCAAATGACCAGATGACTGCAAAGGAGTATAAATCCTTCCACTCCCCCACCATCCAGTCAGAACCTGAAGAAGCTTCTGGGATGGGAAGTGAAAGTTCTTCAAAGAAAAACAAGAAAGTCCAGCTGCCTCCTGAAAAAGCATCTTTGGGACAACCATGACCTGGATGAGCGAGACCCTCCATAGACATCAAGTCTGAGAACTTCTTTGTTCCACAAACGCGATAGGTGTCTAATCTAGGTGGACGAGAAGTTACTTCACGCCGTCAAATCTGGTTGCCCCTCTTTCTTACTTCTAAGCCCGGAAACGACTTCAAAACAAGGAGTATCTCCTTCATTCTTGTAGTCTCCTCAATAATTGGGAAGGGGACAGAAGTTGGTGGCGGGAGCCCTCCCATCACCCCATACGTTCTCCAAACCGTGATGAGGCCACGACGATCAGAAATTCAACCCGCAGCAGCAGAAGAGGGTCTAGGTTTGACCCAAGATGGGTGAGGGGGACCTCGGAAAGGTCACAGGAGGCCTTTGAAGGAAGATACTGCCAAAAAGGGCCTCCTCCAGATGAAAGAGCAAAGCCGGGAGGAGCCACCAATGGACCTACTTCCGTTCCATGATCTTGTTGAATTCGATCCTGGCCAACACACCACGGGATTGGGCTTGGATACGAGTGATGATCAGAGAGAGGCGTTCGTCTCTCATTTCCTCCAGCAGACCCAGGAGACCAGCCTTGAAGAACACCTGGATGGAAGCAGATGAGAACATAGAACATCAAACATTGAATAATAGGGTTGGTGGGGACTTTAGAGATTGTCTAGGCCAGGGCTAGGCAACCTTGGCTCTTTTATGACTCGTGGACTTCAACTCCCAGAATTCCTGCTGGCTCAGGGATTCTGGGAGTTGAAGTCCACGAGTCATAAAAGAGCCAAGGTTGCCTACCCCCAGGGCTTTTTTTGTCATAGAATGCTCAGAATGGAGTTCCGGCACCTTTTTGGGATGGAACCTTGTAGGGTAGGCAAGGCGGGTTGTATGACATGTGTGAGTTCCGGCACCTTTTTCTTTTACAAAAAAAGCACTGCCTACCCCTATACCATTTCAGACAAATGGCTGTCCAGTCTCTTCTTAAAAACCTCCGGTGATGGAGCATCCGCAACTTCTGAAAGAAGCCGTTCCACGGATTAAAATTGTTCTCACTGTGAGGAAATTTCTCCGTAGTTTTACCTCGTTTCTCTCCTTGATTAGTTTCCATCCGTTGCTTCTTGACCTGCCTTCTGGTGCTTTGGAGAACAGGTTGACCCCCACCCCACCCCTTTTCTTTGTGGCAGCCCCTCAAATATTGAAAGACTGCTATTGCGTCACCGGTAGTCCTCTGCTTTGTTAGACACACCCAATTCCTGCAGTTGTTCTTCATATGTTTTAGCCTCCAGCCCACAAATCATCTTTGTTGCTCTTCTCTGCACTCTTTTTTTTAGAGTCTCAGCAAGATATTCTTAAGATTCCTCTTAAAATGGCCGCTGTGCTCAATGGGAGCTCAGCGAATAAAGCCCATCGTCCTTTTCCAGGCCCTGGAGTGAGGACAATTAACCAGTGGGACGGCTTGCCTCCAGAAATTGTGGGCGCTCCATCACTGGAGGTTTTTTAAGAAGAGACTGGACGTTGCGCTTGGATACTATGTGGAATGCAGTTTTTGGCTTCGATTATGTAAGTGCCGATATGAGGCGACTCGAATAGAAGATCCTTTGAGGTAAACGATGCCTCGAAGTTCTGTTGAAGAGTTTCATTTGTTGGAACCAGGACATTTTCGTAATCTGATGCTACCCGTAAGGCTTACCAATTCAATAGAAAGCGGTCCTTGAACTTCACCTGACCTTGTGGCTATCCCTCTCTTCATGCAGCCTAGGATTGCATTGGCGACCTGCCTCGGCAGCTTCCCGACAAGCAAACATGATCCGGGCAGGGTGGGGGGGCAGCCGGATTCACTTAACGACCACGCGATCCCCTTAACAACTGCAGCGATTCACTTAATACTTGAGGCAAAATTCACTTAATAACAGAAGGCTTGAGGGTCAGTTGTGGTCTTAAGTTGATCCTACCAATTCTTCTCTTTTATGTGGGCTTAACCTGGGCAGTCACTTGTCTGAGATGGTGTAGGTTCTCCTGCTGGACAGGGGGGTGGACTAGAAGACCTCCAAGGTCCCTTCCAGATTCTATTCTATTCTATTCTATTCTATTCTATTCTATTCTGTTCTGTTCTGTTCTGTTCTCTTCTCTTCTCTTCTCTTCTCTTCTCTTCTCTTCTCTTCTCTTCTCTTCTCTTCTCTTCTCTTCTATTCTATTCTATTCCATTCCATTCCTTATTTTATTATTCTATTCTATTCTATTCTGTTCTGTTCTGTTCTGTTCTGTTCTGTTCTGTTTTCTCTCACATTGGTGTGTCCAAATTTGTACTGGCTGTGGTCAATGTTCTGTTCTATTCTATTCTATTCTATTCTATTCTATTCTATTCTATTCTGTTCTGTTCTGTTCTGTTCTGTTCTGTTCTGTTCTGTTCTGTTCTGCTCTATTCTTATTCTATTCCATTCCTTACTCTATTCTATTCTATTCTATTCTATTCTATTCCATTCCATTCCATTCCTTATTTTATTATTCTATTCTGTTCTGTTCTGTTCTATTTTCTCTCACCTTGGTGTGTCCAGATTTGTACTGGCTGTGGTCAATGTTCTATTCTATTCTATTCTATTCTATTCTATTCTATTCTATTCTATTCTATTCTATTCTATTCTATTCTATTCTATTCTATTCTATTCTATTCTATTCTATTCTATTCTATTCTATTCCTTATTTTATTACTCTATTCTATTCTATTATTTTATTGTTCTATTCTATTCTGTTCTGTTCTGTTCTGTTCTGTTTTCTCTCACCTTGGTGTGTCCAAATTTGTACTGGCTGTGGTCAATGTTCTGTTCTATTCTATTCTATTCTATTCTTCTGTTCTGTTCTGTTCTGTTCTGTTCTGCTCTATTCTTATTCTATTCCATTCCTTAATTCTATTCTATTCTGTTCTGTTCTATTTTCTCTCACCTTGGTGTTCCAGATTTGTACTGGCTGTGGTCAATGTTCTATTCTATTCTATTCTATTCTATTCTATTCTATTCTATTCTATTCTATTCTATTCTATTCTATTCTATTCTATTCTATTCTATTCTATTCTATTCTATTCTATTCTATTCTATTCTATTCTATTCCTTATTTTATTACTCTACTCTATTCTATTCTATTCTGTTCTGTTCTGTTCTGTTTTCTCTCACCTTGGTGTGTCCAAATTTGTACTGGCTGTGGTCAATGTCCAGAGAGGTCAAAAGCTTCTCTGCCCCTTTCCGGCTGTCGATGAACTGACCCTCCGGAATGGCCGCAGGGTTTAGGATGCGGTACCTCAAAAGGAAAAGAAGGAAAGGCTGTCAGTTCCTCTTCTCATCCAGTGTCAAATGCAGGTAGTCCTCGACTTACAACCTTCACTTAGGGATCATTCAACATTACAACAGCCCTGACGAAAGGGACTCACAACCATTTCTCACACTTACGAGCGTTGCAGCATCCGCCTGGTCACATGATCCAAATTCAGATGCTTGACAACTGACTCACATTTATGACTGTCACAGTGTCCTGGGATTACGTGATCCTCTTTTGCGACCTTCTGACAAGCAGAGTCAATGGGGAAGAAGCCAGATCCACTTAATCACTGTGTTGCTAATTTAACCACTGCAGTGATTCATTTAACCACTGTGACAAGAAAGGTCGTAAAATGGGGCAAAATTCACTTAACAAATGTCTTAGTGACAAAAATTGGGGGGCTCGATTGTGGTCATAAGTTGAGGATTGCCAATACCAGGGGTAGGCAACCTGGGCTCTTTTATGACTCATGGACTTCAACTCCCAGAATTCCTGAGCCAGCCTGAAGGAAGCTTTGGCCCCTTCATGACTTGTGGACTTCAACTCCCAGAATTCCTCAGCCGGCCTGGCTCAGCTTGGAAACCTCTCCCTTTCCCCTCAGCATGGCTGGCTCAGGAATTCTGGGAGTTGAAGTCCACGAGTCATAAAAGAGCTAAGGTAGCCATTTCCATAACAACAAACTATCTAATCGGTAAAACCCAAAATCAAAGTTTCAGTTTTCCTCCCCCCTCGAGCCCAAAGTCCAGTTGTGGTTTCCAAGTAGAAACAAAAGTCATTGTGGTTTTTTTCTCTTTATTTTTTTGAGAGGGGGGGGTGTCTGACTTTTCCAAGGGTCTTGAAAGCCCCTCCCCAAACTCGTGAAGTTCAGGCCTACCTTTGCCGGAAATCCCCGTAGACGATCCGGTTAGGGAATCCTTTCCGGCAGATCCGGATCCCTTCCAGCACTCCGTTACAACGCAGCTGGTGCATGACCAAGCGATTGTCTATCATCCCTGGGGAAGAGGGAGAAAAAGCCGGCATGTACAAAAGTTAAGAAGCTAGTCCTCGTTGAGGAAGTATCGGAAGATGGTGAGGTGAGCTTTCTGTCAATGCTGCTAACCTCGGATGTTTTTGCATTGACAACAGATGGAAATGTAGCCATCTTTTTCCCTGTAGATGAAGCTGGGAGGGGGGGGAATATGAATGAGAGTCTAGCTAGACATAACAACACAAAACTTAGGGTGAGAATCAAGGTTACTGAGCCCAGAGCTGATAAAGAATTGGCAGGCTGGAGAGCTGGAGAGGAAGTCCGCGCTTCAAGCTGATTGGGGAATGTGATTTATGACTGTTAATTGGAGGAGGGAATTGTGCTTGGATACTATGTGGAATTCAGTTTTTGGCTTCGATTATGTAAGTGCCAATATTAGGCGACTCGAATAAAAGATCCTTTAAGGTAAACGATGCCTCGAAGTTCTGTTGAAGAGTTTCATCTGTCGGAACCAGGACATTTTCCTAATCTGATGCTACCCGTAAGGCTTACCAATTCAATAGAAAGCGGTCCTTGAACTTCACGTGACCTTGAGGCTATCCCTCTCTTCATGCAGCCTAGGATTGCATTGGCTCTTTCGGCAGCTGCAGCACACGGCTGGCTCCTATTTAAGGGATCGGCCCTTAGCTCTGAAACAGGTTTTCTTTTTTTAGGATCCTCGACTGCAATGCCTCACGACTGTACTTACAGTATCTTAGATTTATGTATTGTTGGCCGCCCAGCGTTACCAAATTAAAATGGGCGGCCGTGAGAGGAGGACGTAACCAATAAATCGGGTGGCCCTCGAGGGTGGGATGTGTGTGTGGGGTGTGTGTCTCACCTGGGGTCTTGGTCTCGTTGGGGATGATGCAACGGACAAAGTGGGGGTGGGTGCAACGGAGGTTGGTCATCAGTTTGTTGAGGTTCTCCTGGTGAAGAAGAAGAAGTTGGGAGTTTTCAGTTTGGAGGGAAAAGAGGATTAATGGGTTGGGGGAGAAAACGGAGGAAGGGCAGAGGAAGGGTGGAGGAGAAAAGGGAAGGAATATGAAAATAGGTGGTGTAGAGCAAAGCCCCCCCCCAAGCTTTTGGGCATCAGGGACCCAGTTCTGTGGAGACAGGTTTTTCCACGGACCGGATGGGGTCTGGTTTCGTGTGCTGCCTGCATCCTGTGGATGGGGCTTTGCTTGCTTGTGCGGACCAGTTGCTGGCATGGACTGGAGGGGGGGCGGGTTGGGGACCCCTGGTATAGAGGTTGGTGGGGAGAAATTCAATTAGGCAAGCAAGAAGGGAGATAAACAGATGGGGTGGATGGATAAGGGAAGGGAAGAGAAGGAGAAGAGGGGAGGGGAGGAGAGGAGAAGGAGGGAGGGAGGAAGAGAGGAGGGTAGAGGAGGGGGAAGAGAGGGAGGAAGGAAGGAAAAAAGAAGAAGAGGGGAGGAAAGGACAGGGAGGGAGGGAGGGAGGAAGGAAGGAGAAGAGGGGAGGGGAAGGGGAGGAGAACGAGGGAGGAAGGAAGGAGAGGACGGGAGAGGAGGGCGGAAGGGAGGAAGGAAGGAAGGAAGGAGAAGAGGGGAGGGGAAGGGGAGGAGAGGAGAACGAGGGAGGAAGGAAGAAGAGGAGGGGAGAGGGCGGAAGGGAGGAAGGAAAGAAAGAAAGAAAGAAAGAAGAGGGAGGGGAGGAAAGGAGAGGGAGAGAGGAAGGAAGGAAGGAGAAGAGGGGAGGGAGGAAGGAAGGAAGGGAGAGAGGAAGGAAGGAAAGAAGGAAGGAAGGAAGGAGAAGAGGGGAGGAAGGAAGGAAGGAAGGAGAAGAGGGGAGGGAGGGAGGAAGGAAGGAAAGAAGGAAAGGAAGGAAGGCGGGCGCCGCAAAGAATCCTTGTGTGAATCTTTTCAATAATCCCCACTGAAGTCAAACTCCGCAGGAACCAGCATGGGCCGAGACCCCATTGAAAGGGCCACCTAGATTTTGCCCAGCCCCCCCACCCCCAGAGGGGGGGGACATCCTTCTCCCAGCCCCCTTGTTTCCTCCTGGGCGCAGCTGACAAGAGATCAGACGACGCCTGCCTGGACGGAAGTCCACGGTCCAGAGCAAACAGGGAACAGTAAAAGCGAGATGACCCCCCGCCCTCCGAGAAGGGTCCTTGAAAGACCCTTTCCCCCCCCAACCTTTGGACTCCCCTTACCCTGTGCAAGGCCGACACCGTCTGGAAGGAAGACCCCTTTTTCTTGTGCATCGTCTTCCCCTTGGTGGTCTCCAGCGCTGCGAGGAGAGAAAGGCAGAAGGATCTAGCTGAAGAGCAACTTCGGAGCCCGGTGGATTCCAGCTATTGGCAAGCTGACTCTCGGACTACGACTCCCATCATCTCAAAGCCGGCCCAAAGGTGGGCTGGCTGGAGAAGACGTGGGGTGGAATTCCCCACATCTGGAGGACCCACTGCTAGGGAAGGCGAAGTTATATTTTTACGGATTGGTAAAAGCAAAGCCACCCACTTAATCCAGAAGACAGAGGCAACGGTCTGACATTCGGCCTACGTTAGCTGAACGTGCGGTCCTCAACTTAGGACCCTTCATTTAGTGACTGCTCAAAGTTTCGAGGAGGCTGGGTAACAGGGACTTCTGGACAGTCCTCGCTTTTATGGCCGTCGCATCCTCCCTGCGGTCACGTGATCAGAATTTGGGCCCTGGGCACCCAGCGTGTTCAGCTAATGATAATAATAATAATAATAATAATAATAATAATAATAATAATAATAATAATAATAATAATAATAATAATAATAATAATAATAATAATAAGAAGAAGAAGAAGAAGAAGAAGAAGAAGAAGAAGAAGAAGAAGAAGAAGAAGAAGAAGAAGAAGAAGAAGAAGAAGTAGTTGGAAGGGACCTTGGAGGTCATCTAGTCCAACCCCTTGCTCAGGCAGGAAACCCTATACCATTTCAGGCAAATGGCTGTCTAGTCTCTTCGACGACAACCGAGGCTGAAATGTATGTTGCTAAGTGAGAAGCTTGCTAAGTGAGTCTTGCCTCATTTTACTTTTTTTTTAACCTGGTGCTTTTCCAAACGAATAGAAGGAAAAGATAATTCTATTTGGCAAAGAATATAAATCCTTCCGTTCCCCACCATCCAGTCAGAACCGAAGGAGCTGCTTGGATGGAAAGCGAAAGGAAATCCAGTTGCCTTTTGGGAAAAACACCTCTGGAAGTCACCACTTCCCGTTAACCTCATCAGAGCCCTCCCTGCGAGGTAGGCCACGCTGCTCTCCTAAGGGCAACGAGTGTGCTTTATCCAGAATCTGAACCCATCTCTCTCTTTAATCTAGACCAGGGGTTGGTAACCTGGGCTCTTTTATGACTTGTGGACTTCAACTCCCACAATTCCTCAGCCAGCGTGAGGGAAACTTTGGCCCCTTCATGACTCGTGGACTTCAACTCCCAGAATTCCTGAGTCAGCATGAGGGAAACTTTGGCTCCTTCATGACTCGTGGACTTCAGCTCCCAGAATTCCTGAGCCAGCATGAGGGAAACTTTGGCTCCTTCATGACTCGTGGACTTCAGCTCCCAGAATTCCTGAGCCAGCATGAGGGAAACTTTGGCTCCTTCATGACTCGTGGATTTCAACTCCCAGAATTCCTCAGCTAGCATGAGGGAAACTTTGGCCCCTTCATGACTCATGGACTTCAACTCCCAGAATTCCTGAGCCAGCCATGGCTCAGCTTGGAAACCTCTCCCGTTCCCCTCAGCGTGGCTGGCTCAGGAATTCTGGGAGTTGAAGTCCACGAGTCATAAAAGAGCCAAGGTTGCCTATCCCCTGGTCAGGACCCATCCCACGTTCCATAGAGTCACACTGGCTACCACACTCCCTACTCTGAGGGCGGATGATGATGATGGTGATAATAATAATAATAAATAATAATAATAATAATAATAATAATAATAATAATAATAATAATAATAATAATAATAATAATAATAATAATAATAATAAAGTTGGAAGGGACCTTAGAGGTCATCTAGTCCAACCTCCTGCTCAGGCAAGAAACCCTATACCGTTTCAGACAAATGGCTGTCTAGTCTCTTCTTAAAAACTTCCAGTGTTGGAGCATTCACAAGTTCTGGAGGCAGGTTGTTCCACTGGTTAATTGTTCTCACTGTCAGGAAGTTTCTCCTTAGTTCTAGGTTGCTTCTCTCCTTGATTAGTTTCCATCCATTGCTTCTTGTCCTGCTTTCAGGTGCTTTGGAGAATAGCTTGACTCCCTCTTCTTTGGGGCAGCCCCTGAGATACTGGAAGATTGCTATCATGTCACCCCCTCATCCTTCTCTTCATTAAACCAGACATTCCCAATTCCAGCAAACGTTCTTTATATGTTTTAGCCTCCAGTCCCCTAAACACATTTGTTGCTCTTCTCTGTACTCTTTCTAGAGTCTCAACATCTTTTTTATATCATGGTGACCAAAACTGGACGCCGTATTCCAAGTGTGGCCTTACCGAGGCCTTATAAAGTGGTATTAACACTTCACGTGATCTTGAGTTGTGGTAATTCGGCTTGGCCTTCATCTCCTAAACCAGGAAGTGGTTTGAAGGCATCAGGAACTCCTCTCTGTTTCTCCCTATGCCCATATTTGTTTTTGTTTAGAATAATAATAACTTTATTGTCACCACCTCCCATGCACACTGCATAAACAAGACAAAAATAATTACAATAATTATGCTTATACCTGTACACACACACACACACACACACACACACACACACACACCGATCAAGGAGAGATTCAACCTAGAAATAAGGAGAAATTTCCTGACAGTGAGAACAATCAACCAGTGGAACAGGCTGCCTTCTGAAGTTGTGGGAGCTTCATCACTGGGAGCTTTCAAGAAAAGACTGCCATCTGTCAGAAATAGTGTAGGATCTCCTGTTTGGGGGTGGGGTTGGACTAGATGACCTACAAGATCCCTTCCAACTCTGTTATCCTGATTCTGATATGGCCCAGAGAAACAACAGAGTTTGTTTAGATGTATACATATACTGTACATGGCGAGAAAAACGAATCGTGCGACGTCACCAGACGGATGGCATAGGGAACAAAGCTGTTGCAGAATATCACAGTCCTGCTATAAATACTTTGAGACCTCCTCGTAGAGGGCAGCAACAGAAACAGACTGTGAAGTGGCGGTGAGTGGGGTCTCTAACAATGCTCCGAGCTCTAAGTACGTAGCGCTTATCAGCCGTATCCTGAATAAGGGGAAGTGAACTTCCTATAAACTTTTCAGCTGTCCTCACCACTCTTTGCACGGACCTTCCATCTGAGGCTCTGCTACCCCCCAAACCAAACCGTGATGCAGTTGGCTACAACGCTCTCAATCGCACCTCTGTAAAAAATGGCGAGGACAGAAGGAGAAAGGTGCTCTCCTCACCCGATGCAGCAAATGCCAACGCTGGCTTGCACCCTTCACTAAGGCCAACGTACAAAGAGAACAAGTCAGATTGTTAGTGATCTGCATGCACACACACACACACACACACACACACACATACACACACCCCTCCCCAGATACTTAACACCGTTGACCACCTCCAGAGCCTCAGCCTTGATCCAAAGCGGAGTCTGACTATTTCTAAAAATCTCAAAGGGTTATTTCTTACGTGCATCGGCTCCAGCGTAGTTGGCAAACAGGTTGGCCAGGAGCTTCAGAGCTGACTTCTGGTAGAGGCCCACCACCGTTTCGTTGAGAGGGTCCTTGTTCTTCTGGAGCCAGCCAATGATATTGTAGTCCACGGTGCCGGCGTAGTGCATCAAGGCAAAGTGTGCCTCGGGTTTCCCTTTGATGGCCCGTGCTTTGCAAAAATTGGCCGACTTGCCCAGGTGGTTATCGTACAGCTTGGCCTTGAAGGTCATGTCGGTGGCCTTGGGGAACATGCACTCCTCTTCAAGGATGGACATGATGCCCATGGGCTGGAGAAGAAGAAGACCAAGGTATTATGACGGAGAAGGTCTGTCCTTCAATATCTCACCAAGGGTTAACGTGAGCAGCGCTAACAGAGGGACAGAATCAAGATCACGTCAGAGCAGAGCTGGAAGCTCCTTGAGCAGGAGACCATATACGATTTCGGACACGTGGCTGTCCAATCTCTTCTTAAAAGCCTCCACTGATGGAGCACCCAGAACTTCTGTGCCACTGGTTAATTGTTCTCCCAGTTAAGAAATCTCATGTGAAGTGTTAATAGCGCTCTGTAATGCCCTGGTAAGGCCACACTTGGAACACTGCATCCAGTTTTGGTCACCACGCTATAAAAAAAGATGCTGAGATTTTGGAAAGAGTGGAGAGGAGAGCAACAAAGATGATTAAGGGGCTGGAGGCTAAAACCTATGAAGAACAGTTGCGGGAATTAGGTATGAAAAGAAGGACTAGGGGTGACATTATAACAATGGTCCAGTGTTTTAGGGGCTGCCGCAAAGAAGAGTGACTCAAGCTATTCTCCAAAAGACCTGAAGGCAGGACAAGATGGAAACTAATCGAGGAGAGAAACAACCTGGAACTAAGGGAAAAATTTCTAACAGCGAGAATGATTAACCAGTGGAACGGCTTGCCTTCAGAAGTTGTGGGTGCTCCAACACTGGAGGCTTTTACGAAGAAATTGAACAAACTTTTGTCTGAAATGGTATAGAGTTTTCTGCTTTGGCAGTGGGCTGGACTAGAAGACCTCCAAAGTCCCTTCCAATTCTGTTATTCTGTTAACAAGATGTGTAAAAAGGTTAACGTCATGGTTCCGATAGATGAGACCAATTAATTACTTGCCCGGTCTTTCTAACAAAATATACAGCCCATCAAAATGCAGCTAGCGATGACCTTGGTTCCCACAGAACAATTTATTGTTATGTCTAAGTTAAAACACTCCTCCCAATTCTGTGGCAACCGAAAACGAAGGGGAAATGGCTCCAGCCAATCTCGTTTAAGTTAAATCATGGCCACTGGACCAAAGTTTATTAAACGGAGACCTCTCATTCTGGGGAGAAACCCCTGCAAGAGTTCATACATTGCTCTGACTCTTTGACTCTATGCCTTACTAAAAATTTTCATTTTGACCGAAGACGTTATTCAGATGAGTAGCTTGATGTTGACCCTAAAAACGTTTGAGAACTACTAGCCCAACTTGCGATCCATCTTATCACTTCAATATGGAACTGTGAACTCC
Organism: Vipera berus; assembly: GCF_964194415.1. Taxonomy (NCBI): domain Eukaryota; kingdom Metazoa; phylum Chordata; class Lepidosauria; order Squamata; family Viperidae; genus Vipera; species Vipera berus. Next base: position 4,156,095 of record NC_138205.1, on the reverse strand, counting down.
TTCAATAAGATTTCCTCCTGGCTCTGGAGGGGGCCACCACCCACTGGCCAGAATCAGGGACGAATGAGGAAAGTTGGTATTTTAAGGAAGGCGCATGGAGAAGACTGAGGTACCTTCTCAATGAGGTCAATGCAGGCCTGGAGGTCCATGCCGAAGTCAATGAAGACCCATTCAATGCCCTCCTTCTTGTACTCCTCTTGTTCCAGCACAAACATGTGGTGGTTGAAGAACTGCTGGAGCTTCTCGTTGGTGAAGTTGATGCAGAGCTGCTCAAAGCTGTTGAACTGGAGGGGGGGGAGGGGAAAGGAAGTTATGGACCTTCGTGCAGGTGAGCATCTCCAGAAGATCAGACTTTTTTTTTCTTTTTTTCAGCAGGGACCACTACAGTTAGGTCAAGGCTCCAGGAAATTAGGGAGGGAGGAAGGAAGGGTGGGTAGATGGAGGGAGGGAGGGAGGGATGAATAATGGAAAGATGGATAGGTGGGTGGGTGGGTGGGTGGAAGGAAGGGAGGGAGGGAGGGAGGAAGGGAGGATGATGGATAGATGGATGGACGGTTGGGTAAGTGGAAGAAAGGAAAAGGAAGGATGGATGGATGGATGGGTAAGTGAATGAGTGGAAGGAAGGGAGGGAGGGAGGAAGGGAGGAAAGAAGGGTGAGTGGAAGGAAGGAAGGGAAGGAGGAAGGAAGGAAGGAAAAGGAAGGAAGGGTGGAGAGATGGATGGAGGGAAGGATGGGTGGGTGGGTGGGTGGGTGGAAAGATGGGTGGGTGAGTGGAAGGCAGGAAGGAAGGAAAGAAGGGTGAATGGAAGGAAGGAAGGGAAGGAGGAAAGGAGGAAGGGAAGGAGGAAGGAAGGAAGGAAGGAAGGAAGGAAGGAAGGAAGGAAGGAAGGAAGGAAGGAAGGAAGGAAGGAAGGAAGGAGAGATGGATGGAGGGAAGGATGGATGGAGGGTGGAAAGATGGATGGATGGATGGATGGATGGGACGAAGTCAGGGAGGAATGGATGAATGAATAGATGGGGGAATGGCTGGGGGGGTTAGAAGAATGGAAAGATGGATGGATGGGTGAATGGTAAAAGCTCAACAAGATGGCCTTTGGTCCAAAAACCAAGATGGGGGCACCATCCATCCATCCATCCATCCATCTATCTCAACTTCTACCCAGTTGCTGCCTGGGAAACTCCGAGCACTGCAGTCCCAACACATTGGAGAAGCAACTTGGAGAAGGTTGATACATCAAGTAAACAAAACAAACCCACGACTCAAGAAGGAATGACTCACATCAAAGATCTCAAAGCCAGCAATATCCAACACCCCAATGAAATACTGTCGGGGCAGCTTAGTTTCCAGGGTGCAGTTGATTCTCATGACCATCCAGATGAACATCCTCTCATAGACAGCCTTGGACAGAGCACCAGTGGAGTAGCACACCTATGGAGGAAATGGAAGTTATGGGGAGACAAAGCTTGTTCCCTTCCTAAATTCTTTGGCAAAGCTCAACAAGAATAGAATAGAATAGAATAGAATAGAATAGAATAGAATAGAATAGAATAGAATAGAATAGAATAGAATAGAATAGAATAGAATAGAATAGAATAGAATAGAATAGAATAGAATAGAATATATGGAATGAAATGATAAGGAATGGAATAGAATAGAATAGAATAGAGTAAAATAATAAAATAAGGAATGGAATAGAATAGAATAGAATAGAATAGAATAGAATAGAATAGAATAGAATAGAATAGAATAGAATAGAATAGAATAGAATAGAATAGAATAGAATAGAATAGGAATTGGAACGGAATGGAATAGAAGAATAAGAATAAGAATAGAATAGAATAGAATAGAATAGAATAGAATAGAATAGAATAGAATAGAATAGAATAGAATAGAATAGAATAGAATAGAATAGAATAGAATAGGAATTGGAACGGAATGGAATAGAAGAATAAGAATAAGAATAGAATAGAATAGAATAGAATAGAATAGAATAGAATAGAATAGAATAGAATAGAGTAGAGTAGAGTAGAGTAGAGTAGAGTAGAGTAGAGTAGAGTAGAGTAGAGTAGAGTAGAATAGAATAGAATAGAATAGAATAGAATAGAATAGTAAAATAAGGAATAGAATAGAATAAAAATAAGGAATAGAATAGAATAGAATAGAATAGAATAGAATAGAATAGAATAGAATAGAATAGAATAGAATAGAATAGAATAGAATAGAATAGAATAGAATACTTAATTGGCCAAGTATGATTAGACGCACAAGGAATTTGAATTAGACACCCAAGAAGACAATCTGAGCCTGCCTGGGGACGTGTGCATAAGAACATCTCGCCACATTTAAAAAAAAGAAAGAAAGAAAGAAATCAAAGAAATTATATGTCCAGGCTGAGCCCAAATTTGACAACTGGGTCCTTCTTTATTTTTCTTCTGAGAGTTTGGACCAAGACTTTGGGGTTTGTTTCCCCGCCCCCCCCCCCCCGTTCTCTCGACAGGTGGAATTCTTACCTGTTGGACATTTTGCCCTTTGGTGACGTACTCGTTCCCCACTTTGACCCTCGGGTGACAAAGTCCCTTGAGGAGGTCTGCGCAGTTCAGTCCCATCAGGTACGCCGACTTGTCAGCTTCTGCAAGAGCCAGGATGGGGATTTTCAGCAGAAGCCCATCTCTTGGGTTAAAGAAGATGGGGTGAAGGTTCACCGTCCGATTTGTGGGTCGGCTTCCGAACGTTGCGTTACCGGGCTAGAAAACGTCTTCAGCGGAGTTTTTAGGGGATGTCAATGTCGACGTTCTTCTGTTTATAAGGGCTTCAGGTGTGGGTGTGTCAAGAGAGGTAATGGGTCAGGTGCGAGACGTCAGTGAGAGGCTTGTGATGGGTCTTGCGATGGGGTCATTGGGAGCTGAACTGGTGGGAGACGGGGAGGGGATTGCCCAAGATGGTGAGGGTCCGTGCTGTCTCTGCCTGACTGTGCGGTTTATTTATTTATTTATTTATTTATTTATTTATTTATTTATTTATTTATTTATTAAATTTATATACCGCCCTTCTCCTGGAGGACTCAGGGCGGTGAACAGGGCATATAAATAGAAATACAAAAGTTAAAAAAGGATTAAATAATTGCCCAATTAAAACAATCACAATATAAAACCCATTAAAACCCTAACGTTCTTGTTTTGGACAAGAGCCTCACTTGACACACCCACACCTCAGGCCCTTATAAACAGAAGCACACTGATACGGACGTCCCGTAAACGTCTGCCTACCCTGGTTAACGAACCATTCGGGAAACCAACCCACAAGCTCGGAGGACAAAACTTCACCCCCATAATAATCATAATCATAATAATAAAGTTGGAAGGGACCTTGGAGGTCATCTAGTCCAACCCCCTGCTCAGGCAGGAAACCCTCCACCATTTCAGACAAATGGCTGTCCAGTCTCTTCTTAAAACCTCCAGTGTTGGAGCATTCACAGCTTCTGGAGGCAGGTGGTTCCACTGGTTAATTGTTCTAACTGTCAGGAAGTTTCTCCTTAGTTCTAGGTTGCTTCTCTCCTTGATGAGTTTCCATCCATTGCTTCTTGTCCTGCCTTCTGGTGCTTTGGAGAATAGCTTGACTCCCTTTTCTTTGGGGCAGCCCCTGAGATATTGGAATACTGCTATCCTGTCCCCCCCCCCACGTCCTTCTCTTCATTAAATTAGATATATCCAATTCCAGCAATCGTTCCTTATATGTTTTAGCCTCCAGTCCCCCGATCATCTTTGTTGCTCTTCTCTGTACTCTTTCCAGAGTCTCAACATCTTTTTTACATCGTGGTGACCAAAACTGGATGCCGTATTCCAGGTGTGGCCTTACCAAGGCATTGTAAAGTGGTAGTAACACCTCACCTGATCTTGATTCTATCCCTCCGTTAATGCAGCCTAGCACTGTGTTGGCTTTTTTGGCAGCTGCAGCACACGGCTGGCTCCTATTTAAGGGATTGTCCACTAGGACTCCGAGATCCCTCTCACAGTTACTACTATCGAGCAAGGTACCACCTATACTATACCTGTGCGTTTGATTTTTCCTGTCTAAATGTAGAACCTTACTTTTTTCACCACTGAATTTCATTTTGTTAGATAGCGCCCAGTGTTCGAGTCTGTCCAGATCCTCCTGTATCTTAAGCTACAGATATCCACCGCTATTGCATAGGGTGGACCGGTTGGAAAGGGGACTCGAGTGGTTGATTGCCAGCTTGTTGTAGTTGCAAGACCCAATCCGTAAAAAAAAACGTGCTTGTCAACAGAAAGTGGGCTGAATGTTCTGGGGTTTTTTGACACACGTTTTGGAGGACCGAAACATGGAGTTGCCTGCCTGAAGATCTCCACCTGGACATCTTTAAAACCACAGAGGAGAGGAGAACGTAGACGCGGAAACTTTGGCGTTTCCAATTCTTGCTTCCCAAGATCCGAAGTAGACATTTTGCAAAATACTAGCTGGGAGTTATCACAGTTCCTTACTTTAGAGCAGTGTTCCTCAAGCTGGGTGACGTGAAGATGGGTGGACTTCAACTCCCAGGGTTCCCCAGCCAGCTTAGCTGGCTGGGGAACCCTGGGAGTTGAAGTCCACCCATCTTCACGTCACCCAGGTTGGAAGTCCACCCATCTTCAAGTTGCCAAGGTTGAGAAACATTGCTTGAGGGGTTCCTGGGGTCTTGGGTGAGGAATGGAGGGATGGAGAAGAGCATGAGAAGCAATGGATGGAGAGTAATCAACCTAGAAAGGAGTAATTTCCTGCCCATATGCATTTATGACGGTTGCAGCGGTTGCAGCGTTCCTGGGGTCATATAATCCCCTTTTGTGACCTTCTGGCCTGCAACGTCAAGGGGTGGGGGGGGAACGCCAGATTCGCTGAACGGCTGTGGCAAAGAAGGTCGTCAAATGGGACGCCACTCACTTAACTGTCTCGTTAAGTGGAGGATTGCCGGCGTCCGTTTTATCGTTAACCGTGTATTAATAAATCTTTGCAAGATTATTTCTCCTATGGATAATTGGGTGGGCATGGTCATTTCTTCGCCTGACCTTCCGTGCCATCAGGCTCAGCCTGTTCTTCCCGCTGCTTCTGCTTGAATTTCATGTTGCCGTAGTGCATGATGGCCCCCGTCAACTTGTAGATGGAGTTCTTCTCCTCCTGCGTGAAGCCCAAGATGTCGAAGGCATTCTGGGTTTGGAGGGAACAAAAAATAGTTGACGAGTATCTCCCCAAGCTCAACCAAAAGCCAGCTATTCAATTCCAGCAAATTGATCTCCAGTCTCGGGCTTCTCAGATGTAGGTTGGACTACAAGTCCCATGGGTTCAGGGTTCAATAGTCCAAAATATCTTGAACTAAGGGCGTCCAACTTTGGCAATTTGAAGACTTGTGGACTTCAACTCCTAGAATTCCCCAGCCAGCCATGCTGGCTGGAGAATTCTGGGAGCTGAAGTCCATAAGTCTCAGGTCTTCACGTTGCCCAGGTTCAGGGGTCCAATAGTCTGAATTATTGAACTAGAGGTGTCCAGTCTGGGCATCTAGCCGTGCTCGATGGGGAATTCTGGGATTTGAAGTCCACAGGTCTTCAAGTTGGCAAGGTTGGAGACCCCTGATCTAGTAGCCAAGCTGGAGAACGCGTAGAATATTACTCTGCCCTCAACAACTCACATCAGTTGCTAACAGTTCCTCTGCATCATCGATCGAGGGCACCGTGGTCTCTCCTTGGGAGATAAAGACGTAGTCGTAAGGATTGTTGGTGACCAACAGCATATCTGGAAAGAGAAAGAGATTTAATTTAATTTATTAATATTTCTATACCGCCCTTCTCCCGAAGGACTCAGGGCGGTGAACAGGGCAAGAATAAAAAACAGAATTACAAAAGTTAAAAAATAATTAAATAAATGCCCATTAAAAACAATTAATACATAGTTAAAAAAGACCCCAATGAAATACAATAAAAACCCCACCAATCCCCCATTAGGCCAGGCCGGCTTGTTCAAACAAATATGTTTTTAGATCGCAGCGAAAGAAGCGAACATCGGGCGCCATCCGGAGCTCAACCGGTAACTGATTCCATAGCACCGGGGCGCCCACAGAGAAGGATCTCCCCCTGGGGGCCACCAATCGGCATTCTCTGACCGATGGCACCCTGAGGAGGCCCTCTCTGTGGGAGCGCACAGGGCGGAGGGAAGTTGACGCCGGCCGCAGGTGCTCCCTAAGGTACTCCGGACCCATGCCATGTAGGGCTTTGAACACCATTACTAGTAGAAGATGGTAGAAGCCAGGCATTGACACAACATGGCCAAATCTTCTCTTCTTCAGTGGTTCTTCCATCACCAGAAGAGGTCAAAAGGACGGCTCTGAAATGCAAATGGCACTTTCCCAATGCTGTAAATCAGGGCTTTTCAACCGGCGGTACGGGTACCACCTGTGGTACATTGGCATCTGGCAGGTGGTACGTGACCATCCTAGAAAAGTGGTAGCAGGGGAGGGGAAGGAGCTGAACCGGTGGCAGCACCGCACAAGCCTGAGCGAGAGACGGCTGGAGCTGCAGGGCTGTCGGGGCTCAGTGGAAGTGCCAGGATCAGCGCCAGGATCCATTTGGAGCTCGGCACTGATCCCGGTGTTTCTGCTGAGCCCAGAAGAAGCGCCGATCAGCTGGAATGTTGCAGCATCTCCAGGGTCTTGTGATTTACATTCAGATGCTTGGCAACTGATTCATATTGATGACGGTCACAGTGTCCCAGGGTCATGTGAAGTGACCAAAACCTGCGGCAACCACCCAACAGAGGGAGGGGGAATAAAAAACCGACCTCACCCACCCACCCCCGCTGCCAATCCTCAACAGAAATGCTCACAACCATGAAAACCTCGGACAGGAGGAAGAGTGGCACCGGGCGGGCAGGCAGATGTCTTGCTCGGCTGTGGCTTGGGGGGCCCTTTATTCAGGGCCATTGTAACTTCAAACGGTCACTAAGCCAACTGTTGTAAGTCGAGGACTACCTGTACTTCATCACTTTTTTCCTTTTTTTTTTTGGTCATCAAGTTTTTGACCCCTTGCTAGTCGACTGGTGGTCCTCGGACGTTGCCATATCCTAAAAGTGGTCCAGTGGGTAAAAAGGTTGAAAAGCCCTGCCGTAAATCTCAAAAGAGCTGACGATCGAACAATGAAAAACCCTCTCGTGCAATCAGAACAAGCTGTCCTACGTTCTCGGAGAGAGCTCTTCAACAATCATGGCCACCACTTGCGTTTCACAGGAAGAGGCTGTTTTGGAATACAAGCGTCACCACAGAGGAGACCAGGTATGGAGAGGAGAGAATAATAATCTGTAGCCTGGGTTTGGTGCTCTCTGAGCTTGGTTGTTTTCTGGTAGACGTTTCGTGGCCCAACTAGCTAACATCATCAGAGCTAGAAGGGAGTGGGGTTTGTGGAGTGGAGGAGAAAAAGAGAGGAGTGGGAGGAAGAGAAGGATGAAAAGAAGGGAGGAGGAGGAGGACGATGATGATGACAAGGAGAAGGAGGAGGAGGACGAGGACGAGGAGGAGGAGGAGGAGGAGGAGGACGAGGAGGAGGAGGAGGAGGAGGAGGAGGACGACGACGACGACTGTGGAATCCTCTGAGCTTGCCTGTTTCCTTGCAGATGTTTCATGACCCAACTAGGTAACTTCATCAGTGTTGGAAGGGAGGAGGGGTTTGTGGAGTGGAGGAGAAAAAGAGAGGAGTGGGAAGAAGAGAAGGATAAGAAGGAGAAGGGGAGGAGGAGGAGGAGAAGGGGAGGAGGAGGAGGAGGAGGACTGTGGAATCCTCTGAGCTTGCTTGTTTCCTTGCAGATGTTTCATGACCCAGCTGGGTAACATCATCAGTGCTAGAAAGGAGTGGGGTTTGTGGAGTGGAGGAGAGAAGGGGGAGGAGGGGGGAGGAGGAAGAGGAGAAGGACGCGAAGGGGGGAGGAGGAGGACTGTGGAGTCTCCTCTGAGCTTGGCTGTTTTCTGGCAGACATCTCATGATCCCACCAGGTATCCTCATCACTGCTAGAAGGGAGGGGTTGTTGTTGTTGTTGTTGTTTTTGCTCTCTTACAACCACACTCAGAGAGCATCCAGGAGCCCACAAGATCAGGTACGGTATTCTCAATTCTTTGGATGTAAAGGAGAATCTCCCGTTATCAACCGGGTCTTCGACGTTGGAGACAAAGATGAACTTCAGACTAAGTGGATCAAGGCATCAAGCAGTAGTCCGATCAAGTCTTCTTTGGTCTTAATAAGGATGGGAAAGTCCCAGCACAATCAAGTGGAACTAGTGAAGAGCGACACAATTCAGCTCAAGAAAATCTGATTAATAGTAACTAGAAGAAGAAGGGCCAACTCAACGAGACCAAGACTCTAGAAAGAGCACAGAGAAGAGCAACAAAGATGATTGGGGGACTGGAGGCTAAAAGAAATATAAGGAACGGTTGCTGGAATTGGGTATGTCTACTTTAACGAAGAGAAGGGTGAGGGGGGACATGATAGCAGTGTACCAATATCTCAGGGGCTGCCCCAAAGAAGAGGCAGTCAAGCTATTCTCCAAAGCCCCTGAAGGCAGGACAAGAAGCAACGGATGGAAACTAGTCAAGGAGAGAAGCAACCTAGAACTAAGGAGAAACTTCCTGACAGTTAGAACAACTAACCAGTGGAACAACCTGCCTCCAGAAGCGGTGAATGCTCCAACACTGGAAGTTTTTAAGAAGAGACTGGACAGGCATTTGTCTGAAATGGTAGAGGGTTTCCTGCCTTAGCAGGGGATTGGACTAGATGACCTCCAAGGTCCCTTCCAACTACTACTTCTTCTTCTTCTTCTTCTTCTTCTTCTTCTTCTTCTTCTTCTTCTTCTTCTTCTTCTTCTTCTTCTTCTTCTTATTATTATTATTATTATTATTATTATTATTATTATTATTATTATTATTATTATTATTATTATTATTATTATTATTATTATTATTATTATTCGCCAACCTGGGCTCAACGAAGCCTTCCTGACTTCAAATATATGAACCCTTCAGACCTGTACAAGGTCAAGGTGGGAGAGATGTAGTTTATCTGAACCCGTTTTGGACAGGTTCATCTGAACCTCGAAAACAATGCACCAAAATTTGGGACTGGTCCGAAGGAAGCTTTGGTGGGATAATTCATGGAGCAAAACTCACCCAGTAGCTCCGGCTTCTTGTTGGACAAGATCTGGTAATAGATGTGATAATTCCTCTCCGACTTCAGCTGGCAGATGACCCTGGACTTTTCCAGGAGATCTGAAAAGAAGATGGAAAAGCGGAGAACGACAAAGATGCCGAGAGGGTGAACAAGCGGGAAAAGTCCAGAAGAACAATCCAAGAACTTGCAAAGAATCCATCAAAGATTTGAGAATTCTGGAAACTCGACACTCACAGGTTTCAATGTCGGCGGACGCCAGCTTGCCTGTCGCCCCAAAATGGATGCGGATGAATTTACCCTGAAGAAGAAAGGAGAAATGGACTGAGAGCAGGTAGAAGGTTTGCAAAGGTTAGACGTGGTGGTATCCCAAGAAGGACACACCTTCTCCTTGCATCCATACTTACAAAGCGAGAGGAGTTGTCGTTCCTTAGAGTCTTGGCGTTGCCGAAGGCCTCCAGAGCTGGGTTGGCTTGGATGACTTGATCTTCCAAGGTGCCCTGTGGATGGGTGGGGTGGAAGGATTAGACCAGGGGTCTTCAAGTCTTGGCCCTTTTGTGACTTGTGGACTTCAACTCCCAGAATTCCTCAGCCAGCGTGCCTGCCTCAGGAATTCTGGGAGTTGAAGTCCACAAGTCAATATAAAAAGGGCCAAGACTGAAGACCCCTGCATTAGAACAAGATAAAGATTAAAAAAAAGGTGTTGAGACTCTGGAAAGGGTGCAGAGAAGAGCAACGAAGAGGATCAGGGGACTGGAGGCTAAAACATATGAAGAACCGTTGCTGGAATTGGGTGTGTCCAGTTTAATGAAGAGAAGGACGAGGTGGGACAGGATAGCAGTGTTCCAGTATCTCAGGGGCTTCCCCAAAGAAGAGGCAGTCAAGCTATTCTCCAAAGCGCCTGAGGGCAGGACAAGAAGCAACGGATGGAAACTAGTCAAGGAGAGAAGCAACCTAGAACTAAGGAGGAACTTCCTGAGTGTGAGAACAATTAACCAGTGGAACAACCTGCCTCCAGAAGTTGTGGGTGCTCCAACACTGGAAGTTTTGAAGAAGAGATTGGACAACCATTTGTCTGGAATGGTATAGCAGGTTGGACTAGAAGACCTCCAAGGTCCCTTCCAACTTTGCTATTTTGTATCAGGGGGTCTTCAAACTTGGCCCTTTTATGACTTTTGGAATACAACTCCCAGAATTCCTCAGCCAGCGTGCCCTGCCTCAAGAATTCTGGGAGTTGGTCCACAAGTCATAAAAGGGCCAAGTTGGAAGACCCCCTGTTCTATATATTCTAAGGAGGGTTGGAAGTCTTAGTGCAAGATAACCAGAGGCCACCACTGTTCTAATTAATACTAATTAATTGTTCTAATTAATACTAATTAATTGTTCTAATTAATACTAATTAATTGTTCTAATTAATACTAATTAATTGTTCAAATTAATACTAATTAATTGTTCTAATTAATACCAATTAAGTGATTGCTCTGATTAATATCAATTAATTGCTCTGATTAATACTGATTAAGTGATTGCTCTGATTAATACCAATTAATTGCTCTGATTAATACCAATTAATTAATTAATTATTAATTAATAGCCCTTACTACTGGGCTATCTGCTTAGGATTAATAGAAGTAGCATCTGGTTGATTACAAGTGGTGTAACATGTAGCCCAGCTTTAAATATGTAACTGTATAGCAGTGTTTTTCAGGTGGACTTCAACTCCCAGAATTCCCCAGCCAGCATGGCTGGCTGGGGAATTCTGGGAGTTGAAGTCCACAAGACTTAACTCTTCAAGTTGCCCAGGTTTAGGATCCAATCGTCTGAATTATTGAACTAGGGGTGTCCAACCTGGGCATCCCGCCATGCTGGATGGGGAATTCTGGGAGCTGAAGTCCAGCCGTCTGTCTTAAACTTCTCAAGGTTAACATAACGCCGCCCAATTGGATGCTCACCTTCCCCGTTGCGGCCGCTTGTTCTTTCTTGCTACGATCACCAATCGCAGCGATGACTGCAAAATATTGAATGACCCGCTTGGTATTCACAGTCTTCCCAGCACCGGATTCTCCGCTACAGGGAGGGGAAAAAAACCAACACAATCTTAATTAATGCCTGATTTATGGGACAGCTTTTGCATGGACGTAAATCAGATCACCAGTGGCGACCTGCCTAGGCAGCTTCCTGACAAGCAAACTTGATCTGGGCAGGGTGGGGGCAGCCGGATTCACTTAACGACAGTGTGACCCACTTAACAACCGCAGCGATTCACTTAATACTTGAGGCAAAATTCACTTAATAACAGAAGGTTGGAGGGTCAACTGTGGTCTTAAGTTGATCCTACCAATTCTTCTCTTTTATGTGGGCTTAACCTGGGCAGTCACTTGTCTGAGATGGTGTAGGTTCTCCTGCTGGACAGGGGGCTGGACTAGAAGACCTCCAAGGTCCCTTCCAGATTCTATTCTATTCTATTCTATTCTATTCTATTCTATTCTATTCTATTCTATTCTATTCTATTCTATTCTATTCTATTCTATTCTATTCTATTCTATTCTATTCTATTCTATTCTATTCCTGTTCTGTTCTGTTCTGTTCTGTTCTATTCTTCTGTTCTCTTCTGTTCCATTCTAATATTATTCTATTCTATTCTATTCTATTCTATTCTATTCTATTCTATTCTATTCTATTCTATTCTATTCTATTCTATTCTATTCTATTCTATTCTATTCTATTCTATTCTATTCTATTCTATTCTATTCCATTCCATTCCATTCCATTCCATTCTATTCTATTCCTGTTCTGTTCTGTTCTGTTCTGTTCTGTTCTGTTCCATTGTAATATTATTTTATTCTATTCTGTTCCTTTCCGTTCCGTTCTATTCTATTCTATTCTATTCCAATTCCTCTTCTCTTCTCTTCTCTTCTCTTCTCTTCTCTTCTCTTCTCTTCTCTTCTCTTCTCTTCTCTTCTCTTCTCTTCCATTCCATTCCATTCCAATTCCTATTCTGTTCTGTTCTGTTCTGTTCTGTTCCGTTCCGTCCCGTCCCGTCCCATCCCATCCTATCCTATCCTATCCTATCCCATGTTGTGTCCCTATAGCTTCCTGCTAGGTCAAAGACTGAAGAAAAACCACTTTAGTTTCACTATGAGAAGGAGACAATCCCCCAATCAAAATGGAACAGAAGTTCCAGGGGGGTTGGTAAGATAACTAAAGAGTATTTTGATAACAAAATAGTAGTTTGAAAGGTCAAGGCAAGAGTTGGAACTTACGTGATGAGAATGGACTGGTTCTCCCGATCTAGAAAAGAGAAGGGGGAAAAAAGAAGATTTGAAAAGAAAGGGAGAGACATGAAAGCAAGGGAGGAAGAGCGGAAGGAGAAGGAGGTAGAGAAGGAGAAAGAGAAAGAAGGGGACGTGAGAAGGAGAGTATGGACGAGAAAGAAAAGGAGGAGGAGTAGATAAGACAAGGAGGAGGAGGAGGAGGAGGAGAAAATGGACAAGAAGGGAGGGGAGGAAGGGAGGAAGAAGATAGACAAGGAGGAAGAGAAGGGAAGAGGAGAAGGAGAAAGATGAGAAAGGAGGAGGAAATAAGAGAAGGAGGAAGAGAAGGAGAAAATGGACAAGAAGGAAGGGAAGAAGAAGATAGACAAGGAGGAAGAGGAAGAAGATGGAGAAGATAGACAAGGAGGAAGAGGAAGAAGATGGAGAAGATAGACAAGGAGGAAGGGGAGGGAGGGAGGAAGAAGATAGACAAGGAGGAAGGGGAGGAAAAGAAGGAGAAGATAGACAAGGAGGAAGAGGAAGAAGATGGAGAAGATAGACAAGGAGGAAAAGGAAGAAGTTGGAGAAGATAGACAAGGAGGAAGAGGAAGAAGATGGAGAAGATAGACAAGGATGAAGGGGAGGGAGGGAGGAAGAAGATAGACAAGGAGGAAGGGGAGGAAAAGAAGGAGAAGATAGGCAAGGAGGAAGAGGAAGAAGATGTAGAAGATAGACAAGGAGGAAGAGAAGAAGGAGAAGCAGAAAATAGATGAGGAGAAAAAGGAGAAGATAGTCAAGGAGGAAGAGGAGGAAAAGGGGATGATGGACAAGGAGGAAGAAGAGAAGGAGGAGGAGAAGATGGACAAGGAGGAGGAGGAGGAGGAGGAAGAAGAAGAAGAAGAAGAAGAAGAAGAAGAAGAAGAAGATTGACAACGAAGAAGAGGCGAAAGACAAGAAGGAGAAAATACACAAGGAGGAAAAGAGGAAGATAGACGAGGAAGAGGAAGAAGAGAAGAAGATAGACAAGGAGGAGGAGGACGAGGAGGAGATGATAGACAAGGAGGAAGACAAGAAGAAGACGACAAAGAGGAAGAGGAAGAAGGGTAAAAGGAGAAGCCCCAGTGGGGTTCCTGAAGCCTTCAACATCTCTTCTTCTCTCATGGCTACCAGGATCCCCCCTCTTCTGGATCCCCACGTCTTCCTTGACCTGCAAGGTCCTTTTACCTGTCAACATGTACTGATAGGCGTTGTCGGAGATGGAGAAGATATGAGGAGGGGCTTCACTCCGCTTCTTCCCTCGGTAAGCGCCCACCACTTCAGCGTTGTAGACCGGCAACCACTTGTAGGGGTTGACCGTCACACAGAACAGCCCTGAGTAGGTCTAGAGAAGAAGAGAGGGAGGAGAAGTGAACTTCCGAAGGTCCATCCTGGTCCGTGGAGGAACCTCAAAGCCCTAGAAAGAGGACAGTTGACTTCTTCACCACAGGAACGCCCACCTCCTCTTCTGGAGAAGTCTTTTCTCAACCTTGGGAATTTGAAGACCCTGGACTTCAACTCCCAGAATTCCCCCGGGGCCAACGACGCTGGGAGATGCTTGTCAGTTGAGGACCACCTGTGATGCTTCCCGTAACTGGGATGACCAGTGCATTTTTTTGTAAAAGAAAAAGGTGCCGGAACTCACACACGTCATACAACCCGCCTTGCCTACCCTACAAGGTTCCATCCAAAAAAGGTGCCGGAACTCCGTTCTGAGCGTTCTATGAGGAAAAAAAGCCCTGGAGATGACTTCTGAACACACAACCTCCCCCCACACACACCTTGTGTTTTAAGGCCACACCTGGAATACTGCGTCCAGTTTTGGTCTCACACACACACACACAAAAAAGATGTGGAGACTTTTGGGGAAAAAGTGCAGAGAAGAGCAACTAATATGATTAAAAGGCCTGGAGACTAAAACATAGGAAGAACGGTTGCAGGACTTGGGTTTGGCTAGTCTGGAGAAAAGAAGGACTTAGGGGGGGACATGATAGCGGCATTCTGGTATTTGAGGGGCTGCCACAAAGAAGGGGGGGGTCAACCTTTCTTTTCCAAAGCACCCGAAGGCAGTTTTGGTCACCACGATGTCAAAAAGATGTTGAGACTCTAGAAAGAGTGCAGAGAAGAGCAACAGAGATGATCAGGAGACTGGAGGCCAAAACATGCAAGGCACGGTTGCTGGAATTGGGGATGTCCAGTTTAATAAAGAGAAGGACGAGGGGAGACATGATAGCAGTGATCCAGTATCTCAGGGGCTGCCCCAAAGAAGAGGCAGTCAAGCTATTCTCCAAAGCGCCCGAAGGCAGGACAAGAAGCAACGGATGGAAACTAGTCAAGGAGAGAAGCAACCTAGAACTAAGGAGAAACTTCCTGACAGTTAGAACAACTAACCAGTGGAACAACCTGCCTCCAGAGGTGGTGAATGCTCCAACACGGGAAGTTTTTAAGAAGAGACTGGACAGCCATTTGCCTGAAATGGTATAGGGTTTCCTCCCTGAGCAGGGGGTTGGACTAGATGACCTCCAAGGTCCCTTCCAACTTTTTATTATTATTATTATTATTATTATTATTATTATTATTATTATTATTATTATTATTACTACTACTACTACTACTACTGCTGCTGCTACTACTACTACAAGCAACAGATGAAACTAATCAAGGAGAGAAGCAACCTGGAACTAAGGAGATTAACAATGAACCAGTGGAACAACCTGCTCCAGAAGCTGTGAATGCTCCAACACTGGAAGTTTTTTAAGAAGAGACTGGACAGCCATTTGCCTGAAATGGGTTTCCTGCCTGAGCAGAGGGTTGGACTAGATGACCTCCAAGGTCCCTTCCAACTTTATTATTATTATTACTATTATTATTATTATTATTATTATTATTATTATTATTATTATTATTATTACTACTACTACTACTACTACTACTACTACTACTACTACTACTACTACAAGAAGCAACGGATGAAACTAATCAAGGAGAGAAGCAACCTGGAATTAAGGAGGAATTTCCTAACAGTGAGGACAATTAAACAGTGGAACGGCTTGCCACCAGAAGACACAGGTGCTCCATCGCTGGAGATTTTTAAGAAGAGACTACTATACAGCCACTTGTCTAGAATGGTCTAGGCCAGGGGTAGGCAACCTTGGCTCTTTTATGACTCGTGGACTTCAACTCCCAGAATTCCTCAGCCAGCATGGCTGGCTCAGAATTCTGGGAGTTGAAGTCCACGAGTCATAAAAGAGCCGAGGTTGCCTACCCCTGGCCTAGGGTCTCCTGCTTGAGCAGGGGGCTGGACTAGAAGACCTCCAAGGTCCCTTCCAGCTTCTATTCAGATTCTGATTCTGTTTTGCTCATCACCCCCAGATATCTGCGGGGTAAGAATCAGGTCCTCCGTGCAAAGTCTTCTCTCCCCATTCCTTTGGGCTTACGTAGATCATCCAGGCGGCATAGCGGTCCTTCAGGTTGTAGAGCACGGCCGGTTCATGCAGGAAAGTCAGCATGGCCATATCCTCAATCTTGTCGAACTTGGGCGGATTCTGCTGCATGATTTGATCTTCTTTGACCGTCACCGTCTGCCAACGAGATGGAATCGGATCTTGAGGTCTGGTAGGCCTCACCACAAGAATGGGGCTCCCTTTGCTGAACCCATCCCTGGCCCATGATGCTTTGAGTCCCGCCACAGGCATGAAAGCCGGCTGGGTGACTTTGGGCCAATCACCGGGAGACGGAGAGTTCTAGTCCTGCCTCAGGCACGAAAGCCGGCTGGGTGACTTTGGGCGACGGAGAGATCTAGTCCCGCCTCATGAAAGCCGGCTGGTTGACTTTGGGCCAATCACCGGGAGACGGAGAGTTCTAGTCCCGCCTCAGGCATGAAAGCCGGCTGGTTGACTTTGGGCCAATCACCAGGAGACGGAGAGTTCTAGTCCCGCCTCAGGCATGAAAGCCAGCTGGGTGACTTTGGGCCAATCACCAGGAGACGGAGAGTTCTAGTCCCGCCTCAGGCATGAAAGCCGGCTGGGTGACTTTGGGCCAATCACCAGGAGACGGAGAGTTCTAGTCCCGCCTCAGGCATGAAAGCCAGCTGGGTGAATTTGGGCCAATCACCGGGAGACAGAGAGTTGTAGTCCTGCCTCAGGCACAAAAGCCAGCTAGGTGACTTTGGGTGACGGAGAGATCTAGTCCCGCCTCATGAAAGCCGGCTGGTTGACATTGGGCCAATCACCAGGAGACGGAGAGTTCTAGTCCTGCCTCAGGCACGAAAGCCGGCTGGGTGACTTTGGGCGACGGAGAGATCTAGTCCCGCCTCATGAAAGCCGGCTGGTTGACTTTGGGCCAATCACCAGGAGACGGAGAGTTCTAGTCCCGCCTCAGGCATGAAAGCCGGCTGGGTGACTTTGGGCCAATCACCGGGAGACGGAGAGTTCTAGTCCCGCCTCAGGCATGAAAGCCGGCTGGGTGACTTTGGGCCAATCACCGGGAGACGGAGAGTTCTAGTCCCGCCTCAGGCATGAAAGCCGGCTGGTTGACTTTGGGCCAATCACCAGGAGACGGAGAGTTCTAGTCCCGCCTCAGGCATGAAAGCCGGCTGGGTGACTTTGGGCCAATCACCAGGAGACGGAGAGTTCTAGTCCTGCCTCAGGCACGAAAGCCGGCTGGGTGACTTTGGGCGACGGAGAGATCTAGTCCCGCCTCAGGCATGAAAGCCGGCTGGGTGACTTTGGGCCAATCACCAGGAGACGGAGAGTTCTAGTCCCGCCTCAGGCATGAAAGCCGGCTGGGTGACTTTGGGCCAATCACCAGGAGACGGAGAGTTCTAGTCCCGCCTCAGGCATGAAAGCCAGCTGGGTGACTTTGGGCCAATCACCGGGAGACAGAGAGTTGTAGTCCTGCCTCAGGCACAAAAGCCAGCTAGGTGACTTTGGGTGACGGAGAGATCTAGTCCCGCCTCATGAAAGCCGGCTGGTTGACTTTGGGCCAATCACCAGGAGACGGAGAGTTCTAGTCCTGCCTCAGGCACGAAAGCCGGCTGGGTGACTTTGGGCGACGGAGAGATCTAGTCCCGCCTCATGAAAGTTGGCTGGTTGACTTTGGGCCAATCACCAGGAGATGGAGAGTTCTAGTCCCGCCTCAGGCATGAAAGCCGGCTGGGTGACTTTGGGCCAATCACCGGGAGACAGAGAGTTGTAGTCCTGCCTCAGGCACAAAAGCCAGCTAGGTGACTTTGAGTGACGGAGAGTTCTAGTCCCGCCTCATGAAAGCCGGCTGGCTGACTTTGGTCCAATCACCAGGAGACGGAGTGTTCAAGTCCCGCCTTTGGCATGAAAGCCGGCTGGGTGACTTTGGGCCAGTCCCTCTCTCCCAGCCCTAGGAAGCAAGCAATGGCACACCACTTCCGAAATGTTTGCAGGAAAACTCCAGGGACTTGTCCAGGCAGCTGCCAGGAATCCACACACATTAACACACACACACACACTCTAAAGAGAACAACGGTGCTTGACCCCCTGGAAGATTTATCACTGTCCTCCCAACAGGCTAGACCGGATTAAGAAGGCCCATACCATGTTTAGGTCAGCATTACAATATTACCATATAAATGTAATATTGTAATAGCTATAGTAATGGCCCTAACAGCCTGAAGATGTCCCCTTCCCCTCCTTTCCCTTTATGCGAATTGGGGAGGGGCTTGTCTGAAATATGTCCTCATTTTCTTGGCCAGGGCTCAAATCCCCCCCCCCCCTTATCTAACCATTGTTTTGGTAGCAGCTGTTCCTGTTGTCCAGTGTTTGTCAACCACAGCCATTTTAAGAGGTGCGGACTTCAACTCCCAGAATTCCCCAGCCAGCATAGCTGGCTGGGGAATTCTGGGAGTTGAAGTCCGCACCTCTTAAAATGGCCACAGTTGAGTAAAGTTGCTCTGTGCCCTCTACTATTATTTCTTCTCGGCTTCTCTACCCTTCTCTGATTGGTATAGTTCAGACAGTTTGGACTTTAAGCCCCATCATCCTCAGCCAGCACTACGAAGACCCGCTTTACAGCACACCTGGAGGGACGATGCCAAGAATTTAGATCTTTCAGATCTGGAGGAATGGTTGCAGCCATTTGTCTGGAAAGGTATAGGGCCGGGGGGGGGGGTGTCTTCAAACTTGGCCCTTTTATGACTTGTGGACTTCAACTCCCAGAATTCCACAGCCAGCGTGCCTGGCTGAGGAATTCTGGGAGCTGAAGTCCACAAGCAGGGGTCTTCTAAAGTGCCCCTTTTATGACTTGTGGACTGCAACTCCCAGAATTCCACAGCCAGCGTGCCTGGCTGAGGAATTCTGGGAGCTGAAGTCCACAAGTCATAAAAGGGCCAGGTTTGAAGACCGCTGGTATAGCGTCTCCTGCTTGAGCAGGGGGTTGGACTAGAAGACCTCCAGGGTCCCTTCCAGCTCTGTTATTCTGTATTTTTGCAGTCTGAAGATCTGACTTCGAATGATGCCTACCTTGCCGCTTTCCGTTTCCGCGGTGACTTTGCCACCTTCTTTGGAAATGATCTTGGCTCTCACAAATTCCTCCTTGTCATCCGGGACAAAAACATCCTTCTTCAAGTCGAACGGCCGCGTCTGAGCTTCGATGCGGCTCTTTTCCGACATGCGCAAGAAAGGGGCGGCGGCCCCGAAATCAGATACCTCGGCTTCCATGGTGGGAGCTGCAACGAAACCAGGTCCAATGTCATCTCTACAGGCTGTGATGCTCTCCCGGTGGGCATGATTCACACCCGCAGCCTTGGGGAAAGTTTTAACGAGGGTGCTCTCTGAGCTCGGTGCTTTTCTTGCAGACGTTTCACAGCCCAACTAGGCAACGTCATCAGGGCTACTATGAGTGTGCTAAAGCGAGGGAATCTGCATCGTGTCGTTCAGAAGGGATCCACCAGAGGGGGCCCTGAGCTAGGCCAAGGTTTGAATAGTGCTGCTTCCCCCCTCCCCCTGGTGTACAACACTGGAATGGCACCTTATTTAATCCCTCTCCTTCCAGTGCATATATGCTGCCCCCCGCTGGGTGTTATCAGAAGTGCACCCTTTAGAAACCAGCTTTAGGCAAGGATGCACCCAGAACAGCTGCAGCTGAAGTGTAAATAGATATACTACTAGATATAGATTGTTCTCTTAGTCAGAAATAGATACTTATGATAGTTACCTTTGTTTTTAGAGGATTGCTGAGGAGAAGAACTGGGACACCTCAGGTCGGACTCCTGTCATGGAAAAGGGCCGTGTTAGTATAAAATACACCCCAATCCTTTCCCCAGGTATGGTTCCTGCCAGGATGAATCCGCTATATTTTATTTTAAGGAGGGGAAAAAACTATCGGGAGGAGAGAAGCTGCAATATATAGATTTTCAAATATGTTATGAAAGATCAGCCTCTAAGGTATATTTCCTCAATGTACGCTTTCCCTAAGGAAAGAGCTAAATCCTCGCAAAAGTGGTTTTTTCCCCCCAGTCAGACATGTCAAGCATGACCGCCATTTGTTCCCAAGGATTACGAAGACCATGTTCTTCAGACAGTATCTCAAAGAGATGGGAGTTTTACTCCCAACTATCTGGGAGCAAAAGAAGAGGTCTCGGAGTGCCTTTTCTGACAATTTTATTAAAGGGATGAGGGAGGGAGGGAGGGAGGGAGGAAGGAAGGAAGGAAGGAAAAAAAGAGAAAGAAAGAAAGAAAAGAAAGAAAGAAAGAAGAAAGAAGGAAGAAAGAAAGAAAGAAAGAAAGAAAGAAAGAAAGAAAGAAAGAAAGAAAGAAAGAAAGGAGGGAGGGAGGGAGGGAGGGAGGGAGGGAGGGAGGGAGGGAGGGAGGGAGGGAGGGAGGGAAGGAAGGAAGGAAGGAAGGAAGAAAGAAAGAAAGAAAGAAAGAAAGAAAGAAAGAAAGAAAGAAAGAAAGAAAGAAAGGAAGGAAGGAAGGAAGGAAGGAAGGAAGGAAGGAAGGAGGGAGGGAGGGGAAGGAAGGAGGGTGGAAGGAAGGAAGGAAAGAGGAAAGGAGATTGCAATGAAAAGAAGGAAAGGAAAGGAAAGGAAAGGAAAGGAAAGGAAAGGAAAGGAAAGGAAAGGAAAGGAAAGGAAAAGAAAGATATTTCTGAATTAAAAGCTAGGCTAGGGTGTGAAAATGTAGAATATTCCTGGCAAAAAGTGAGTGTTTTCAAGAGGAGAATTCTCCTCTTTGCAAAAAGCGTGCTGCTAAATCATCCTTCCCCTGCCTGGCTCCTCCAGCTGAACTGGACTACATCTCCCATTCTCCCCAGCTGGGGGAAAGCTTCGGCTGGAGAAACGAAGGATACCGGCTGCCTTACAGGTGGCAACATCCCTAACCCCAGCAGGTGCCAGAGACCCCCCCCCCCAGCGGAGGCGGCTATTACCAAATTACCCCTGAGAGCCACTTCCTCCCTCCTCCCTAAAATTCAGGGGGGGGGGCGATGCACGTAGACCTCGCATCGGCCACCCACCCCACCCCTGTGCAACCTGGTCTTCAAGAAACGCTTCCCATTCCCACAACCCCCAGTCAGACCCGCGTTTATAACTCCTTACGCCCAAAGCATCGCCCTTTGCCTGAAGCGTGCATTGGGATATTTCTCACCCCACACTTTGGGGGGCTGGAGGGCTGCAACCGGTGTGTGTGTGTGCGTGTGTGTCTTACCTGAGACCAGCACAGAAGGGGTGGGGTTCTAAGCAGAGTGCCTGGCTCAGGACCCTGGTTATAAATCCCCGATCCCCCCCCGCCCCCTCCTCCTGGCCAGCCTCATATGGACAGGCAGACCCATCCACCACCCCCCACCCCACCCCCTCTCCCCACACATCTCCAGCCTGGCCCCGAACAATTGGAATCTCTCGTCATTGTCGTGGTATGAAGAATAGGAACAGGTTCAGGGGAGGGGGGGCAAGAGAGACATCCAAATATCTTGGAACAACAGGGCTGAGATTCCAGAGGGAGGGGGAGAAGGAGAGCAGGGGGGTCCCGGGAGGGCGAGACATGGGGAGAGAATTCGTGCAATGGCTACCCCCAACGGCTCATTGGCTTCGTAAGAGAATGCAAGCTCACACCGAGACTGCAGTTGCAGATTTATCAGCAGCTTACATTGCAGGTACCGGAACTGCAAAGCTCCAGATAGCCACTAGAGGGCCGCAGATGATGCTTTAAAGTAACCGCCCTCTCCTGGACGCCTGGAGTAGGACAGCCTAGTTTGTTTATTTATTTATTTATTTATTTATTTTATTACATTTATATCCCGCCCTTCTCCAAAGACTCAGGGCAGCTTACAAGCTTAGCAGTAGCCTTCATTCTATGTATATGCCTGCTTGTTAGGGCTTTCACACACACACCCAAGTGGCATTATTACAAAGTCAGCTTATTGCCCCCAACAATCTGGGTCCTCATTTTACCTACCTCGGGAGGATGGAAGGCTGAGTCAACCTTGAGCCTGGTGGGAGCCAGACCTGCAGCAACCTAGATGTCTTGCTCCCACATCCACATCAACAGTATCATAACAGGCCCCAATAAGTACATAGAAAAGATCAGACATGCTTTCACGTGCTCTTCGTCTAATGTGATGTATGCCATCATCTTCAGCAATGACCCTCTGGGTTCTGTGTAGGACAAATGGGACAAACTAGGAACATGAGAATTAGTGGACACATATTTGACATCAGGACTCAGAACAAGTTCTACACCTTCCTCTCTCTATATTTATATGATTCCAGTTATATCAATCTGCAGCTCCGATGGCTCGTTGGCTTGACCTACAGAATCTTCCCTTTACGTTGTCACCTCGCGCCAAGATTGCCGTTGCGATTGATACAAAACGAAAAGAGTTAAGTTACATTGCGGGTACCAAAACTGCAAAGCTCCAGAGGCCCATCAGAGGAGCTGCAGACGATGCTTTGTACTGACCTCTCGTGGACATGAAAAGTATGGCAGCCTAATTATACATTTTCCTCTCTATATTTATATTATTCCAGTTATATAAATTTGTTGGCTTTGCTACAGAATCCTCTCCTTGCATGCAACCCTTGTAGTTGCAAGTTAGGTAAAGGTAAAGGTTCCCCCGCACATGCGTGCTAGTCGTTTCCGACTCTAGGGGCCGGTGCTCGTCTCCGTTTGAAAGCCGAAGAGCCAGCGCTTGTCCGAGGACGTCTCCGTGGTCATGTGGCCAGCATGACTAGACGCCAAAGGCGCACGGAACGCTGTTACCTTCCCACCGGAGTGGTCCCTATTTTTCTACTTGCATTTTTACGTGCTTTCTAACTGCTAGGTTGGCAGAAGCTGGGACGAGTAACAGGCGCTCACTCTGCTACGCGGCACTCAGGATTCGACCCGGCAAACTGCCGATCTTCCGATCAACAAGCTCAGCGTCCTAACCCACTGAGCCACTGTGTCCCTTTTTGCAAGTTATCTAAAGCGAAAAGAATTAGTTACATTGAAGGTATCAAATCTGGGTTGCAAAGCTCCAGTTGGCCACTAGAGGGCTGCAGATAGTGCTTTATACTGCCCTCTCATGGTCATGAGGAACATTGCAGCCTAGCTGTACATCATTCTCTCTATCTTTATATTATTCTCGTTATAAATTCGGAGCACTGATGCCACTTGAACATAGAAATGAATAGTAGCATTTTTTAGGGAGTGCTTTTAAATGACAGAACTGGATAATGTGAAGAGTTTCAGATAATGTGGAGAGTTCCATTCCCATCAAGTTGAAACTAACCTCCGGTGTTTCTTGGGTGTAAAAAACTAAGAAAATAGGGGGGAAAACACCTCAAGAGCATCATAAATTTTCACAGTCATATTATCCCTATTTGTATAGTGAATTAAAAGGTCTTTGAAACACCTACAACATTCTTGATGGAAACTGAAGTTGAGTCCCGATGTTTTGTTTGTTCACCCGAGCTAAAAAAAACACAACTTGATTATTACAGATACTCTCCCAGTTCTGGAATTTAAAATCCAACATCATTGCTCCAGATGCCCATTAGATGGCAGCAGACATCTGTTTCATACTGCCCCCTTCTGGACACGGGGAGCATTGCGGCCTAGTTATACATCATCCTCTCTGTATTTATGTTATTCCAGTTATATAAATTTGGACCCCTGATGTCACTTGGGCGTAGAAATTAATACTATCATTTTTAAGGGTTGCTTTCCAAATGAGAGAACTGGATGTTGTGAAGAGCTTTAAGCTGAAACTAACCCTCCCATTCTTCTTCAGAGTAAAACAACGGGAAAAGAAGAGGAAAAAATATTGAAGAGCATCATCCCGTTTAACCGTCGTATTATATTATTTTTCGTTGCACCGTCAGCCAGATGTTTGGACCGAAATTGGCATTTTGGTACACCTATTGAGAAGAGGCAGATGTGGTTGACTGATGGTGTTACAAATAACATCCCAGGATGTCAGCCGTTCCAAACAGAGCTGCCTTCTGCAACTGACAGATTCTGAATTTGTCAACGCCGATGGGGTTCCAATGCTCCAGAATTGGTGCTTTCATTTTAAATATCCTATTCTTGTTGGACTTGACCTGCAATGCAGGTAATCCTCGACTGACAACGATTTGCTTTGTGACCTTTTTAAAAAGTGACATGCCTGTTTTTTCACACTTAGCGACCGTTGCAGCCTCCCTGCGGTCACATGATCAAAATTCAGATGCTCGGCAACTGGCACGTACCTATGACGGTTGCCGTGTCCCAGGGTCACGTGATCCCCTTCGGCGACCTTCTGACAAGCAAGGGGAAGCCGCTTAACAACCGTGTTACTAACTGAGCAACTGCAGTGATTCACTTAACAACGGTGGCAAGAGAAGGTCGTACAATGGGACAAAACTCACTTAACGAGTGTTTTGGTTAGCAACAGAAAATTTGGGGTCAATTGCGGTCGTAAATCAAGGACTACCACCTAACAGATCGTTATTTCTTCGTTTTCAATCTCTCTACGTTTGCTATGGGTCTGTATCTCATATTATCCTATTGTTCCCGGGTTTTTTTACACCGTTAATTAAGAGTTATTTGCAACTTTCTTAGATCTAAACTGCAAGGGAGTCCCAATTCCGGCAGAGTTACAAATCTTAATTGTTTCAGATTTCCACTTGGCATTCCCCAGCTTAAATCCCCACGAAGGGTATGTGTGGGGGGGAGGGGGGGCCTGGTCTGATAGAAATACCTTCCCCACCCCCCCACCCCCAGGAACCAATAATAGCAACCTGGAAGGGCTTCTAAAATAGGAAGTGGTATGTGATGACAGTTTAACAATATCTCTTGTGATCCCGCATCTGTGATCCAAATGACCTCCCTCGGATTTAGAGCAAGCAGTACTAGGTGTTGTTCTTGTTACAGCTACGCCTCAACTTACAACCGACCTTTTAAGTGACCGAAATTGCAACGGCCCGGAAAAAAAAAGCGAGTTATGACCGTTTTTCCCACACACACACACACACACACACACACTTACGACTTTTGCAGCGTCTCCCCAGGCCAGGCGCTCCAAATTCAGATGCTCGGCAGCTGACTCGTATTTACGACGGTCGTAGCGTCCCTCGGGGGTGTCAGGGGAATCCCCTTCGGCGGCCTTCCTGACGAGCCAAAGTCAATGGGGAAGGCCGGATTCACTTAAGAACCGCCTGGCTGACTTAACTAGTGCAGTGATTCGCTTAACGACCCCGGCAAGATAGTTAGCAAAATGGGGCAAAACTGGCTGTCTCGCTTAGCGACCTAAACTTTGGACTCAGTTGTGGTCCCTGCAAACTGGGAAGTTAAAGCTGAGAAATGGTTTGCTAGAGTCCGTGAAAATAAAACGATAATCTGGACTAATAAACTTGCTTGGGTTTTTTCTTTCTTTCTGAAAATGCAATCTTTTTTTTTAATGCATCTTTCTCCGTCCGATTTTACTCCATAAATCTTTTGCGAAATTCAGAAGAAGTTAGACACAAGCGGGATAGCCTCTGAAACGGGGCAAAAATATATTCTTGGTGTTACATGCACCGCAAAACCCCCTCTGGCATTTTGGAGTTAGTAGCGGGGGGGGGGGGAAGGACTAGTTTTGTGCGGTGCCAAAGCTTGCAAAACAACACACCGTATCTGTAATGAGTATTGTCGTTTCGCCGATAATGAAAAGCAAAGCTTATCTGGTAAGGCTTTCCCCCCCCCCACTTCTTTAGCAAGCGATTGTCTTGATTTCAAAAGGGGGGAAACTTGCTGACTCTGGCAGAAACGAGCTGGGATGATATATGCTGGGAATCCTCGACCTACAAACACCCACTTAGCGGTCAAAGTTACGTCAGCACGGGATAAAAAAGTGGTTTGCGACCAGTCCTCACACTTACGACCGTCGCAGCATCCTGCAGAGGTTGTAGGTGTTCCATCACTGGGGGTTTTTAAGAAGAGACTGGAAAGCCACTTGTCTGGAATGGTGTAGGGTTTCCTGCCTGAGCAGGGGGTTGGACTAGATGACCTCCAAGGTCCCTTCCAGCTCTATTCTTCTTGTTATCCCCACAGCCAGGTGACCAAAATTTGGGTGCTTGGCAATGGGCATGTATTTCCCACGGTTGCAGCCTCCCAGGGTTAACATGATCGTGACTTTCCCAGCTGGTTCCTGGCAAACCGTGTCAGTGAGGAAAGCCGGATCCTCTTAACAACGCTGTGATTCCTTTAACAACTTCAGCGATAGGGCTTCACCGGTTTAAAAAAAAAAAAGCAAGCTGTAAAATCTGGTCCAACTCATTCCGTTCGATTTGCCGCGGTGCAGAAATGGAGGCCTCGGCAGTGTTTGTAAGTGGAACAATTACCCTGTCGTATTCTTCCAGGCTGGGCTTCCGGGCTAAGCAAGCTGAGATTTAGTTTTGGATGGGAGACCATGAGGAGATCCGAGAGGTACGAGGTGAGTTGGGAGATAAAAAAAAGACTTGATGTTGCATAAGTGAGCCATTAGTAGAAGGGAACAACCCGAAGTGACTTTTATATTCTCTCTTCTAATTGTTTTTTTTTTCAAAAATGGGAAAGCTAGGGCAAAATGGCCTTCTTTCAGCTTGGAATGAGTTCAGGCGATCCTTGATTTACAACCGTTCGTTTAGCGACCACTTGAAGTTACAACGGCACCGGGAAGAGTGACTTATGACCGGTTTTTCACACTTAACAACCGCTGCAACATCCTCACAGTCACGTGATCAAAATTCTGACAGTGGGCAACTGACTCATGTTTGTGACGGTCGCAGTGTCCCGGGGTGGTGGTGGTGGTGTCACACAATCCCCTTTTGTGACCTTCTGACAAGCAGACTCAATGGGGAAGCCGGGTTCATTTGATAACCTGTGCTACTAACTTAACAACTGCAGGGATTCCTTTAATAACTGTGGCAAGCAGGGGGTTGGACTAGATGACCTCCAAGGTCCCTTCCAACTCTATTATTCTATTCTATTCTATTCTATTCTATTCTATTCTATTCTATTCTATTCTATTCTATTCTTATTTCTATTTCTATTCTATTCTATTCTTATTTCTATTTCTATTCTATTCTAATTTCTAATTCTATTCTATTCTATTCTTATTTCTAATTCTACTGTATTCTAATTTTTAATTCTATTCTATTCTATTCTAATTTCTAATTCTATTCTATTCTTATTTCTAATTCTATTCTATTCTAATTTCTAATTCTATTCTATTCTATTCTATTCTAATTTCTAATTCTATTCTATTCTATTCTATTCTAATTTCTAATTCTATTCTATTCTATTCTAATTTCTAATTCTATTCTATTCTATTCTATTCTAATTTCTAATTCTATTCTATTTCTATTAAGAAAGGTCGCAAAATGGAGCAAAACTCACTTAACAACTATCTGGCTTAACAACGGAAATTTTGGTCTCAATTGTCGAGCAGGAGGAAAAATCCCATTTCTACATTGGCCCTTTGCGTGTTCTGGATGAGGCTTTAATTCCGAGAAAATCTCCTACGGATCCTGTTTGATCCTCCCTAATTTTGTCCCCAGGGTGAGCGTGCAGGAGGATATTAAACCTAAAACCATGTTTATCCGGGCAAACCCTCAACCCCCAAAACACCTCCCAGTGGGTACCCCCAAAAGAGAAAGCCCACCCACCCCCATCCCGTTTTTTTTCTCCTTTCCGAATGCTCAAAATTCAACCCCAGAAAATCTGTTTTTTTGTTTTTCCTCTTTGCAAGCTGATCTTGCTGTTTGACCGGGTGTGCCACAGTGTCAACCGGGCGCCCGAGATGCCTGGGGTCTATTCCAGGCGCTTTTGCAAGGGCCGGTCAGCCCATTGTGGCTAAAATAAGACGTCTTTGTGTAGAGGCAGCGTTGCTATATAAGGACCGGAGTCGGCCAGCAAGGTCGCCCCGTTCTCCTTCTGCAATTTTTTTTTTTTTTGGCCTTTTGTTCGGGCCCGAGTGACAAACACGTCAAAGGCCGGATCGGGTGACACTGCCCAGGCGGATGGCTAGGGTTTTTTTTTCTTTCGAGGGGGGGGTTTTGAGGGGAGAAGCTGACATTTGGGGTGGGAAATGCCACCAGGGACAAGGGCCGTTGTCATGATGGGCGAGGAAAGGCCAGGCGCCAAAGGAAGGGATGAAGAAGAAAAAAAGAACAGGAGGAGAAAGGTGCGGGAATACAACTAATCTTCCACTTACGACCACAGCGGAACCGATGTTGCTAAGCAGAAAATGTGTTGAGTGAGTTTTGTCCCATTCTGTGACCTTTCTGGCCTCGGCTGTTTTAAGTGAGTCACTGCAGTGGATAAGTTACTAACCCGGTTGTTAAGTGAATCTGGCTTCCGCATTGACTTGGGGGGAATCGCATGACACACACACCCCCGGGACACTGTCACCATCGTAAATATGAGCCTAACAGGGCAGTTAAGCGAGCTTTGTCCCGCTTTACGAACTTTCCTTGCCACAATTGTTAAGGGAATCACTGCAGTTGTTAAGTTAGTGGTGCGGTTGCTAAGTGGACGTCCCTGTTGACTCTGCTTGTCAGAAGGTCGCAAAAGGGGGATCACGTGACCTCGGGACGCTGCGACCGTCATAAATGTGAGTGGGTTGCCAACCCTCTTCCCAAGGCAGGAAGTGACCACTGTTCATATTCTTGGAACCATAGAGTTGGAAGGGACCTTAGAGGTCCTCTAGCCCAACCCTCTTCCCAAGGCAGGAAGTGCCCACTGTTCATATTCTTGGAACCATAGAGTTGGAAGGGACCTTAGAGGTCCTCTAGTCCAGCCCTCTTCCCAAGGCAGGAAGTGCCCACTGTTCATATTCTTGGAACCATAGAGTTGGAAGGCGCCTTAGAGGTCCTCTAGCCCAACTCTCTTCCCAAGGCAGGAAGTGCCCACTGTTCATATTCTTGGAACCATAGAGTTGGAAGGAACCTTAGAGGTCCTCTAGCCCAGCCCTCTTCCCAAGGCAGGAAGTGCCCACTGTTCATATTCTTGGAACCATAGAGTTGGAAGGGACCTTAGAGGTCCTCTAGCCCAGCCCTCTTCCCAAGAAAGGAAGTGCCCACTGTTCATATTCTTGGAACCATAGAGTTGGAAGGGGCCTTAGAGGTCCTCTAGTCCAACCCTCTTCCCAAGGCAAGAAGCGCCCACTGCTCACATTCCTGGAACCTTACAGTTGGGAGGGGCTCTAGAGATCCTCCCGCTTCCCAAGGCAGGGATCCTCAGATGATCCCAAACAACCTCTTTGCTTCAAAATCTCCCGTGACAGAACCTCATGATTCTTGGGGGAAGCTGTTCTCCAATGCCGTAGCTCTCTTGAGACAGGAAAATCCTCCTTATTTTGAATTTGGATCTCCGTAACCCTCCTGCCTACACCGTGATCCTTGATCCAATCCTTTCCTCACTAGATTGCATCTCAAACACGGCCCCCCATATCGTTTCTCCCCCTTTCGTTCCACCCGTTCAGCCCCATTCCTTCCCCAAATCTCAGTATTTCTCAATGTCTATGCTCAGTCATCCTGGTCATGGTTGTCCCCAGTGCTTTTTTTGTAAAAGAAAAAGGTGCCGGAACTCTCACATTTCATACAACCCGCCTTGCCTACCCTACAAGGTTCCATCCAAAAAAGGTGCCGGAACTCCGTTCTGAGTGTTCAATGACAAAAAAGGCCCTGGTTGTCCCAAAGTTACTTTTTCAGAAGGCAACTGGACCTTCTCATTTTTATTTTTATTTTTTGAAGACGTTACGCTTCTCCTCCTCCAAGGAGCTACTGACCATCCAGTCAGAGGTGAAGAAGCTTCTTTGTATAAGAAGCGAAACGCCTCCGAAGAAAAACAAGAAAAGTCCAGCTGCCTCCTGAAAAAAAGCACCTTTGGGACAGTATTTCTCGACCTCAGCCACTTGAAGATGGGTGGACTGCGACTCCCAGAATTCCCCAGCCAATTCCAGTCAAGCCACTAGTCCTCATGGTTCCCTCAATTTGGCACTTCATTTCCACCACCCATAACTCCCTCTGCTCTCTCCTAGCTAGCCCTAACCAGCTCTTTATTCCTCTGCCTGGTGGGCACAGCAGGCGTTTCCATGACAACCACATTCCAGCTAGGCCAGGGGTAGGCCACGTGGGCTCTTTTATGACTCGTGGACTTCAACTCCCAGAATTCCTCAGCCAGCATGGCTCAGCTTGGAAACCTCTCCCTTTCCCCTCAGCGTGGCTGGCTCAGGAATTCTGGGAGTTGAAGTCCACGAGTCATAAAAGAGCCAAGGTGGCCTAGCCCTGAGCAAGGCTAACACAGGTAGTCCACAATGGAGCTCCCACATTTCCATTTGTCCCACTTTACAACCTTTCTTTGCCACAGTTGTTAAGCGAATCCCTGCGGTTGTTAAAGGAGCCATGCGGTTGTTAAGTGAACCCAGCTTCCCCCGTTGCTTGTCAGAAGCCAGGTGGGAAGGCCGCAAATAGGGATCACATGACCCCCGGGGACAGCACAACTGTCGTAAATGCATGCAGGTGCCAAGTGCTCGAATTTTGGTCACATGACTATGGGGATGCTACGACGGCCGTTAAGTGTGACACAACAGTCACAATATAGCTCTGCATCTTATATAATTAAAGAAGAAATTATAATATAGAGTACTTAAGGAAAAGACTGTATTTGCCATTCCTTTCTGTCATACATCATCATCATCATCATAATGTTGCAAGGGACCTTGGAGGTCATCTAGTCCAAACCCCTGCTCAGGCAGGAAACCCTATACCATTTCAGACAAATGGCTGTCCAGTCTCTTCTTAAAAACTTCCAGTGTTGGAGCATTCACCGCTTCTGGAGGCAGGCTGTTCCATTGGTTAATTGTTCTCACTGCCAGGAAGTTCCTCCTTCGTTCTAGGTTGCTTCTCTCCTTGATGAGTTTCCATCCATTGCTTCTTCTCCTGCCTTCAGGCGCTTTGGAGAAGAGCTTGACTCCTTCTTCTTTGGGGCAGCCCCTGAGATACTGGAAGACTGCTATCATGTCACCCCTCGTCCTTCTCTTCATTAAACTAGAGACATCCCCAATTCCAGCAACCGTTCCTTATATGTTTTGGCCTCCAGTCCCCTAATCATCTTTGTTGCTCTTCTTTGTACTCTTTCTAAGTACTCTTTTAGTACGTATGTCATTTTGATAAAGAATTATTATGTAGAATGTTGCAAATGTAGTATCCTTATCAATGTCACTATGTACATTGTGTTGAATATATTCAAACATATATACTCAAACACACAACATAAAAATAAAAAAGGAACAGGAAGCAAAAATAATAATAAATTATTTTTTTAAAAAAAAAATCACGTGACCCTGGAATAGTGCAACTGGTCATCAATACAAGTCATTTGCCCAGCGTCCACATTCTCATCCCGTCACCTTGGAGATGCGACATCGGTTTCTAAAGTGTGGAAAACACTCGTAAGTCACTTTTTTCAGCGCCGTTGTCACTTTGAACGGTCACTAAACGAGTGGTTATTAAGTCGAGGAGCACCTGTGGTAGGATTGGTGCCTTCGAAGTCCGGCTGGGCATGTAATTGGCACAATTAAAAAAGGAAGAGGCAGGAAACAAGAGAGAGAGAGAGAGAGAGAGAAAGAGAAAGTGCTGAAGGAGTCCAACTTTAAAGAGGAGGAATGTGCCGGCCATTATCCGCCCTGGGTTTTTAGTAACAATAGGCAGGTGAAAATGGCATCCCTGGATTAGAAAGAGGAAACTTTGAATAAGACAAAGGGATGCCACCCGCTTTTTGGCTGCCTTCCCTGGCGTGCTCCAGCTATTGTTGCCGACTCCGAGTAGCCGAGCTGCGCATTGTTGGAGAACAGCCGAGTTTCAAAACGGCCCCTGATTTATTGTTACGTGTTTCCTGGAGGTAGAGGCGACATTTCTCTGCAAACACAATGCTCCAGGCTGTTGACCGTTCAGCGTGGTCATCACAAAGCTGATGCTTTACGAGTAACAGTCCAAATATTAATAGCACAAATGAAGTACAGGTAGTGCTCAACTACCTTGGTGGAGCAGTGGGCTAATGCCTGCTTAAGTAACACCAGCTGCCTGCAATTAGTGCAGGTTCGCATCCCACCAGGCTCAAGGTTGACTCAGCCTTCCATCCTTCCGAGGTAGGTAAAATGAGGAGCCAGATTGTTGGGGGCAATTAAGCTGACTTTGTAATAATGCCGCTTGGGGGTGTGTGAAAGCCCTAATAAGCAGGCATATACATAGAATGAAGGCTATTGCTAAGCACATTGATTTGTGCTTTAAATTGTAAGCCGCCCTGAGTCTTCAGAGAAGGGCGGGATATAAATGGGATCAAAAAAACATACAAAAAACCTTATGACAGGGACTCTCATTAAATACACAAGGAATCTGGTTCATAAGCTCTCATTGTAGTTGCAAAACAACAAAGAAATCATCATCATCATCACCACCATCATCATAGAACAAGGATAATCATAATAATCAAGGCAGGCATTCTGTGACCATACACGATTGTGTGACTTTTTTTGCCATGCTCGTTAAACGAATCACTGTAGTGGTTAAGTTTGTGACATTATTGTTAAGTGAATCTGGCTCCCCCATTGACTTTGCTGAGCAGAAAAGCTGGCAAAAGGGGATCCTGTGACCCTGGTGACAACGGCAACACCGTGTGAGTCAGTTGCCAAGCCTCCGAATGTAAAGCCCATATCCATGGGAATGCTTGCAAGCGTGCTAAGTGGGGAAACCGTGCTGTTGTAACTTCGAAGTCGGTCGTCCATCAAGGACTACCTGTTCTATGATGCTGAGTCAGCCAGAAATGAGCTGCAGGAGGAGAGCTGAGGCAGCAGTCAGGAAGAGCAACAATAGAGTAAAATTCTTTTACTCAAAGCTAATGTTTGGAACAATAGAGAGCCAGATTCCAAAGGCAGGTGGAAGCCCAGCCAAATTGCGGGAATCCTTCCTGACACACACAGGGAATCCCTGCTGTCCAACACATTCTCAGCTGGACTCCTATATTTACCTGCGTCTAAATTTTTATTGCAGATGATACCACTCTAATGGCAGAAAGTGAAGAGGAACTAAAGAGCCTCTTGTTGCGGGTGAAGAAGGAGAGTGCAAAACTTGGGTTGAAACTTAACATTAAGAAAACCAAAATCATGGCATCCGGCCCTCTCAATTCCTGGCAAATAAATGGGGAAGAAATGGAAGGCATCCTGGCTGAGGAATTCTGGGAGTTGAAGTCCACAAGTCATAAAAGGGCCAAGTTTCAAGACCCTGATGTAGAGTAAGGCAAGAACAGCCATCTTGAGTCCGTTCCAGCATACCCTTCTTTAACGAATGTTCGAAGTTAAATCAGCACTGAAAAAGTGACTTACGACCAGTCCTTGCTCTTATGACCGCTGCAGCGTTCCCCATGGTCATATGATCAAAATTTGGGGGCTTGGCCACTGGCATATATTTAGGCATTCTGCTGCAATCCCCACAGCAGTGTTTCTCAATCTTAGCCACTTTTAAAATGCCTGAATTTCCACTCCCAGAATTCCCCAGGCACCATTTGTGGACTTCAACTCCCAGAATTCCCCAGTCATGCTAAAGTTGCCAAAGTTGAAACAAAACCGGTTTAGAGTATATTTTTTTTCAAAAACCCTTTTCAACCTAAAGTCTCCAGATCGTTGGATTACAATGCCTATCATCCTGGCTGGTGATAATAGGAGATACAAAAGAAGCCTTTGGATGGTCTGTATGATATCTACTAATTAGAAATGGGGAAAAAACCCAGGCTCTCTATAATATAATCAATTATAAAGGACGGTGTAGTGAAAAATTTTATGAATGAAAATTGTTAAGAGGAGCTCATTGATTGGACCAAAAGTTTCGCGGATGGTTCAGGTTCAAATTCTGAAAGGCTGTTGGATCCGACGAGGCGGGGCTTCAGCAAGAACCTGTTTATAACCCTTTTAAAGTTTTGGATTGGTCAACGTTCCAAAGGGGAGGCCCCGCCTCCTCCTCTCATTGGCCACATCTATTCCGCAGGAGGTGGGCTCTTAAGTGCTATTGGCTATTTACCTTCGTCAAAGAAGCGGAGAGGTCCGCTTTTAAAACTTCCGTGTGCTCCTTTAAAAAAAAAACCTCGTTAGACTTCGGCGTGATTGGCTGAGAGGCTTCCGCGTCGCTCAACCATTGGCTAGAGGTCTGTGCCACTGAGGCGGGCGTCACCTCGGATTGGACAACTCGATTGAAGAAGGCGGGATTTCTCCCAGCAGGAACTAACGCGGCTTTTCCACACGTGGGAATCGGAGCGATGGCGGAGCGGCTGCCTCCGCCGTGTGAATTGATGGACTCGCGTGTGAGCAAGGGGCCTGGGAGGGAGGAGAGGCGCACGCACACGTGTTGAACACGGGTCGACAATGCCTTTTGTCTGAACAGATCCTCTTTGTCCTGAGTGTGTGATCAGGGCAGAACTGAGTTTATTTAATTTAATATATTTAATGCAATTAAATATATTAATGTATTTGTGCATTGTAATGTATTTGTGTTTTTGTATGTATGCGTAGGTGCGTGTCTATGAGCTGTGTGTATGTGTTATGTGTGTGTGTTCTTCCACTCTTATTTCCTCTAAGAATAATAATAATAGTAATAATAATAATAATAATAATAATAATAATAATAATAATAATAGTAGTAGTAGTAGTAGTAATAATAGTAATAATAATATAGTAATAAATGTTGGAAGGGACCCTATTGGTCATATAGTCCAATCCCTTATACCAGGGGTAGGCAACCTCGGCTCTTTTATGACTCATG
The DNA here is from genome assembly GCF_964194415.1 of Vipera berus. Lineage (NCBI taxonomy): Eukaryota > Metazoa > Chordata > Lepidosauria > Squamata > Viperidae > Vipera > Vipera berus. The sequence continues at coordinate 4,121,354 of NC_138205.1, read as the reverse complement.
GACTTCAACTTCACTAGGCGTGACCTCTCGCCTAGACTACTGTAACGCTCTCTACATGGGACTTCCCTTGAAGACTACTCGGAGGCTCCAACTGGTACAGAATGCGGCCGCGAGAGTTGTCTTGGGAGTTTCCCGGTACTCCCATGTTACACCTTTGCTCCGTGAGCTGCATTGGTTACCAGTTGTCTTCCGGGTAAGGTTCAAGGTTTTGGTTATGATCTTTAAGTCCCTACATGGCATGGGTCCGCGATACCTCGAGGACCACCTGCTGCCGGCGTCGACTCCCCTCCGCCCTGTGCGCGCCCACAGAGAGGGCCTCCTCAGGGTGCCTCCTGTCAGGGAATGCCGACTGGTGGCCCCCAGGGGGAGGGCCTTCTCTGTGGGTGCTCCGGCGTTATGGAACCAACTGCCGGTTGAGCTCCGGATGGCATCAGACCTCCGATCCTTCCGTCGCGGGTTGAAGACCCATTTATTCGAACTAGCGGGTCTGGCCTGATGGGGGTACTTGGGTTTTTTATAGGTTTGTTTTATTATTCTGGTTTTAACTTGGGCATTAATTTAATTATCTTTTAATGTCTGTACTGTTGTTTATATTTATGCCCTGTGAACCGCCCTGAGTCCCTTTGGGAGAAGGGCGGTATAAAAATCTCAATAAATCTTAAATCTCAATAAACTCCCAGAATTCCTGAGCTAGCTTGGCTGGCTCAGGAATTCTGGGAGTTGAAGTCCATGAGTCATAAAAGAGCCGAGGTTGCCTACCCCTGCCTTATACCATTTCAGGTAAATTGACGAAGGAAATTTATTGCGTTACTGATTGACATGATTAAACAGAGAGGGGGAAAAAGACCTCTATCACTGCAGGCAGAAATTGTAGATTACCTGGAGTCCATTCACCTGGAGTAATATGGAAGGTGGTAATAAGATGGAACAATTCTGGAACACAGAAATTGATTCCCCCCCACCCCTTATTTTCTTCCCGGTTTTAGGATATTGTGGAAGCTGACTTACCTGCAGCCCTAACCCTCTTCAAATCTCTCCAAGAACAGGTGAGATAAAGCTTTTAATTTTTACTGTTACCTGAATTGTTGTTCTGCCCCGTTTCCTAGCTTTTTTTTTTTTTGCAGCTGGCAGTGTTTCTTCTTTGCCTTCCTAAAATTTGATTTTTCTTCTGCCTTCCTTCCTTGGTGGGGATGTAGGTGGTTGCAGTTACCCATCATGTACAACGTTTAGTGCAGAAGGTACGAGCAGGAGAGTACCCCACCGAGAAGGTAAGCTTCTGGAAGGAATATGGAAACTACAGGTAAATATGGAAGCTACAGGTAATCCTTGGCTTACAGCCACAATTGAGCTCAAAATTTCCGTTGCTAAGCGAGACAGTTGTTAAGTGAGCTATAGCCCCATTTTACTACTTTTCTTTCCGTGGCTGTTGAGTGACACGGTTGCTGGTTCAGCGAAATTGGCTTCCCCGTGAACTTTGCTAGTCAGAAGGTTGCAAAAGGGGGATCCACATGACCCCGGGACACTGCAGCCGTCATAAATGTGAGTCAGTTGCCCAGGGTCTGAATTTTGATCACGTGACTATGTAGATGCTGCAACGGTTGTGTTAAAAAAAGGTCGTAAGTCACTTTTTTCCAGTGTTGTCGTAACTTTAAACAGTCACTAAACGTACTGTTGTCAGTCGAGGACTATCTGTAGTGCTTCTACTGTGAACTTTTAATTATCTGCAAGGTCTCCGCAGCCAATTGACATGACTAAGACCAGAGCTTATAGTAGAATGTAGGAGGAATAGAATAGAATAGAGTTGGAAGGGACCTTGGAGGTCTTCTAGTCCAGCCCCCCCGCTCAAGCAGGAGAACCTATACCGTCAACAGACAGATGAATGTCTAGTCTCTTCTTCAGCGATGGAGCGCCCACAACTTCTAGTGGCAAGCTGTTCCACTGGTTAACTGTCCTCACTGTCAGGAAGTTTCTCCTTAATTCCAGGTTGTTTCTCTCTTCCATCCGTTGTTTCTTGTCCTTCCCTCTTGTGTTTTGGTGAACAACCTGGTCCCTTCTGCCTTGTGGCAGCCCCTCAGATACTGGAATGCTGCTATCATGTCTCCCCTATTTCTTTTTTTTCTATAGACTGGCCAAACCCAAGTCCTGCAGCCATTCTTCGTATGTTTTCCCCAGGCCTTGGATCCTCTTACTTGCTCTACTCTGAACTTTTCCCAAACTCTCCATATCTTTTTTGTGAGATGGTGACCAAAATTGGCTGCAGTATTCCAGGTGTGGCCTCGCTAGGGTTTTATAAAGCAGTGAAGGATATGTGTGTATATAATGTGTGTTCTTATTTGTGGTTTTTACTTGTGTGTAGTGTGCACTGTGGGCGGCAATTTTGTTGTGAGTTATACAATGACAGTAAAGATATTCTATTCTATTCCATATTTCCTATATTCTGTTCTGTTCTTATTTCTATTCTATTCTTATTTCTATTCTATTCTTAATTCTGTTCTGTTCTATTCTATTCCATTCCATTTTCTATTCTATTCCTTATTTCTATACTATTCTATTCCATTCCATATTTTCTATTCTATTCTATTCTATTCTATTCTATTCTATTCTATTCTATTCTATTCTATTCTATTCTATTCTATTCTATTCTATTCTATTCTATTCTATTCTATTCTATTCTATTCTATTCTATTCTATTCTATTCTATTCTATTCTATTCTATTCTATTCCTTATTCTATTCTATTCTATTCCATTCCATTCCATATTTTCTATTCTACTCTACTCTACTCTATTCTATTCCTTATTTCTATTCCATTCCATATTTTCGATTCGATTCTACTCTACTGCATTCCATATTTTTGATTCTATTCTATTCTATTCTATTCTATTCTATTCTATTCTATTCTATTCTATTCTATTCTATTCTATTCTATTCTATTCTATTCTATTCTATTCTATTCTATTCCTTATTTCTATTCCATTCTATTCCATTCCATTCCATATTTTCTTTTCTTTTCTATTCTATTCTATTTCCTTGTTTCTTTTTTTTCTATTCCATTCCATTCTATTCTATTCTACATTCCATTCCATTCCATTCCATTCCATATATTCTATTCTATTCCATTCCTTATTTCTATTCTATTCCTTATTTCCATTCCATTCCATTCCATTCTCTCCCCACACTGGGTCCATTCCAGTGCCTCCTTCTGTGGTGGCATTTCATACCTGACTTCTGTTCCCAGAGTCTCCCCTCAAAGTCCCAAATCTTCCCCGTGGTTCACCAACCTCCTTTTCTCTTCTTATCAGGGCCTCAGTTTCCTGGAAGTCAAGGACCATCTCCTTCTCCTCTACCTTCAAGATCTCTCACACTTGATGTTGGAGAAGACCTCGGGACGGTCTGTGGCCAATCACCCTGCCTTACTGCGGCTGGTGGAAACGAGGACGGTATGAGCCATCCTGGACTTCTTGCAGGGAGATCTGGTCCATTAGATAGGTGGACTTCAATTCCCAGAATTCCCCAGCCAGTTCAGGAGGAGGATTCTGGGAATTTCCTGCTGGCTAGGGAATTCTGGCAGTTGAAGTCCAGATATTGGAAAGTTGTGTGATTGCAATTGGCTGGCACAGCTCTTCTCAAGGAATAAGATATTTTTCAAAAATAAAAATCTTGAATGCATGTTTGTTATTTTTTAAAAAAATATTTATATGTGCTTATATATTTGCTAGAGGTTAATCCTCCATTTTATATAGCAAACCAAGCCTTTCCAGCCTCACCACAGCCCTGCAAGGTAGGATGGCTAAGAGACTACAGGTAGTCCTCAACTTACGACCACAATCAGATCTTAAGCAGCTTCCAAAATAATTTTTATTGCTCCCTTCCTGTTTTTTCCCAAACATTGTGAGCCAATCACCCTTATTTGGACCTGCCTACCTTGCAGGGTGATCATTGTGGTGGAAAATGGGAGCGGGGAGGTGAAGCTGTGTAGGCTGCCTTGAATTCCTGAATAACAATCTAATAAATCATCAAAATAATAACATTCTGAGCTGTTAGGTGTGATTTAAGGCTAAAGCTAAAATTGGAGATGTTTTATATTGATAAGTCACTCAGAATCTCATGATGACATGAATCAGTTTCTCAAGCGTGGCTGCTTTAAGATGGGTGGACTTCAATTCCCAGAATTCCCCAGCCAATATGGCTATTAGAAACCTTAATAAATTGAAGAGGGGTGGACTTCATCTCCCAGAATTCCACAGCCAGCAAGTCTGTTAGCAACCTCGGTAATTTTAAGATGGATGGACGTCAACTCCCAGAATTCCCTACCTAACATTGCTGGCTTTGAAATTCTGGGAGTCGAAGTCCTCCCATCTTAAAGCTGCTACGGTTGAGAAAGACTGATATATTTAAATTAAATAAATATTTTTTGGGGGTGGGGGGCATAGGTGCTGGAGAAGATGCGTCCGATTGAGCAGAAATTGAAATACCAGGTAGACAAACTTGTGAAGGCAGCTGTTACTGGGGGACTGGGTAAGTCACGAGGGGTTTGGAAGGGTGTGTTGGGGGGAAAAATGGTGCAAATTGGACCCTTTTAAGTAGAGCCATCTTAAACCGGCTTCTTTCCTTTCAGATGAAAACGATCCCTTGAAATTCAAACCGAATCCGGATAACTTGATCAGTAAGGTAGGAAAAGAGAAAGACTGGAACACAGGTAGTCCTCAATTTACAGCAGTTTGTTTAGTGACCATTTGAAAAATGTGACTTAGGAGCATTTGTCACACTTAGGACTGTGGTGGCATCCCCATGATCAGGGGTAGGCAACCTTGGCTCTTTCAGGACTCGTGGACTTCAACTCCCAGAATTCTTGAGCCAGCCATGCTGGCTCAGGAATTCTGGGAGTTGAAGTCCACGAGTCCTGAAAGAGCCAAGGTTGTCTACCCCTGCCCACGATCATATCAGCAAAAACAAGACGCTTGGCAAGTGACTCATATTTACGTCCGTTGCGGGACCCTGGGGTCACGGGACCACCTTTTGCAACCTTCTGACAGGCAAAGTCGACGGGGAAGCCCGATGTACCTCATGACCGTGTTGCTCAGTTAACGGCAGTGACTCGCTTAACAACTGTGGCGGGAAAGGTCGTAAAGTGGGACAGCACCCCTTTTAGAAACGTCTCACTTTAACGACAAAACTTTGGGGGCTCGATTGGGGTCGTAAGTCGAGGACTAGCTCGAACGGCCATTTTGGGTCCAATTGCGGCTGTAAGTCGAGCAAAAATGAGTTGTGGGAGAGGGGTCCTGGACCTACGACCGCATTTGGCCCCAATATTGCCATTGTGAAGCATGGCGGTTTATTAAATGAGCTGTGCTTATTTTACGACCTTTTTTTTTTTTTGACACGGTTGGGAAGCAAATCCCTGCAGTTGTTAAACGAATCAGACGGTCATTAAGGGAATCTGGCTTTCCCCACTGACTTGGCTTGTCTGAAGCTGGCTGCGACAAATTTTACCAAGCGCCCAAATTTTATTCACGTGAGAGTGGGGACGCTTTGACAGTCATAAGTGTGAGGACCGGTCATAAAGTCCCTTTTTCAGCGCGCCAATGTGACTTCCAACAGTCACTCAACAAACGGTCGTAAACTGAGGGCTCCTTATAGCCTGGCTGGGGCTCCAGAGCAAAAATGAATTGGGGTCAAACGTCCGCAGACTGTGTGACAGCCCCCAGAGCAGTGGATGTGGGTGATGTCTAAGATTGGAGAAAGTTAATTTTTATTTTCAAATCAAATTTGCAAAATGTATTTTTGCGCTTGTTGTGACTTCCGGAGTTTTTCTCGATCTTTTGTTTCTTGTCTCCGCTTTTTCGGTCTTCGAATTCGGTAGGAAGGCTGCAGACGGTTCATTTATGGAAACGTCCGACTCTAAAAAAAAAAAACCGGCACGTTTTGAGAAAAAGGAACATTTCCGGAAGATTTAAAATAGACGGGGATATTTTGCATACATCTGGGAATGTGCGAATAGGTCCCTTCTTCTGTCTTTCTTTGATGAGGTAGAACTGCTGTTTGGAAAGAGATACTCTGGAATGGGTAGGCAACCTTGGCTCTTTTAGGACTCGTGGACTTCAACTCCCAGAATTCCTCAGCCAGCATGGCTAGCTGAGGAATTCTGGGAGTTGAAGTCCACGAGTCCTAAAAGAGCCAAGGTTGCCTACCCCTGCTCTGGAAAATAACCAGGGGCTTAATATTAATCATCTTACCTTTTGATTGAGGTTGAGCTGAAACCAGTTTTAAGCCAGCTTGGAAGATGGTTTGATCATTGCTAGGAGAAAAGGAGATGTTGGCCTAATAATGGCAGTTCGGCCCTTGTGACTTGAGAAAAAGTCATGGTGGTGCTTAGGAGAAAGTTTTCTGTCCTTCCAAAAATGTTTTTTATCTTCCTTTTATCTTTATTTATCTTCTCATGAATGTCCCGGAATCACCAGGCCAGCTGTCGTGACTAAGGCTGGACTAGAACTCACCGTCTCCTGGCTATTGGCCCAACGTCATCCAGCCGGTTTTTGTGCCTAAGGCGGGACTAGAACTCACTACCTCCTAGTGATTGGCTGAAAGTCACCCAGGTGGTTTTCATGCCTAAGGTGGGACTAGAACTCACCATCTACTGGTGATTGGCCCAAAGTCACCTAGCTGGCTTTCATGTTTAAGGTGGGACTAGAACTCACTGTCTCCTAGTGATTGGCTGAAAGTCACCCAGATGGTTTTCATGCCTAAGGTGGGACTAGAACTCACCGTCTCCTAGTGATTGACTGAAAGTCACCTAGCTGGCTTTCATGCTTAAGGCGGGACTAGAACTCACCGTCTCCTGGCGATTGGCCCAAAGTCACCTAGCTGGCTTTCATGCTTAAGGCGGGACTAGAACTCACTGTCTCCTGGTGATTGGCCCAAAGTGAGGGAGTTGAAATCCACAAATGCTGGCTGCGATCTACCCACTGGCTGGGGAATTCTGGGAATTGAGGTCCCCACCTCATGAAATTACCCAGACTTAAGAAACATTGCTCTACTCCTAAATTCAACCAATCCCTTGCAATTAGAATTAACAGAGTTGGAAGGGACCTTGTAGGTCATCTAGTCCAACCCCCCCCCCCCCGCCCGATTTTCTTGTCCCGTTCCCAGCTCAGTGACTCGGAAGACGGAGAAGAGGAAGAGGATGTCGGGGGTGCCGCCAAGACTCCTGGGAAAGATGTCTCCAAAGGAGGCATCCGGAAATACGTCCCACCTCGCCTGGTCCCCGTGCATTACAGTAAGAAGGCAACCTGGTTTGAGCAAAGGGAAGGGCAGAGTTTGGCGTCGCGGCGTAAGGAAGAACAAACCGGGTTGCCATATCCGGCACAAACGTCTCTGTCTGTCTCTCGCAGATGAAACCGAGATGGAGAGAGAGAAGAAGATGGCCGAACAAGCCAAAAAGCGAGCGCTTAGTAGCTCCATCATCCGGGAGCTGAAGGAGCAGTATTCCGACGCTCCGGAAGAGATCCGGGAAGGGCATCACGCCCACACGGCCCGGCAGAACCGGGAGGATGAGCACCGGTTAGTGAGGAAGGAGGGAAGGGTCAGACCTTCCTTCCTTCCTTCCTTCCTTCCTTCCTTCCTTTCTTCCTTTCTCTTCCTCTTCCTTCTTTTTCCTTCCTTCCTTTCTCTTTCCCTTCCTTCCTTCCTTCCTTCCTTCCTTTCTCTTCCTCTTCCTTCTTTTTCCTTCCTTTCTCTTTCCCTTCCTTCCTTCCTTCCTTCCTTCCTTCCTTCCTTCCTTCCTTCCTTCCTCTTTCCTTCCTTCCTTCTTTTTTTGTTTCTTTCCTTCCTTCTTTCTCCTTCCTTCCTTTCTCTTTCTTTCTTTCTCTCCCTTCCTTCTTTCTTTTTTTCCTTCCTTCCTTTCTTCTTTCCTTCGTTCTCTTTCTTTCTTTCCTTTTTTATTTATTTTTATTTACTTTACGTATTCATTTATTTATTGGATCCGGCCTGTGTCATTTTTTTTTTACAAATAATTCCAGACAAAAATACACTTTCATCCTCCCAGCTTCCTCACAATAACAACCCTGTGAGGTGGGCTGGATTGAAGAGAGAGAGAGCAATTGACCCAGTCAGCTTTCCATGCCGCAAGCGGGACTAGAACTCACCGTCTCCTGGTGATTGGGCCAAAATCACCCAGCTGGCTTTTGTGCTAAGGTGGGACTAGAACTCACCGTCTCCTGGTGATTGGCTCAAAGTCACCCAGCTGGCTTTCATGCCTAAGGCCGGACTAGAACTCGCCGCCTCCTGGTGATTGGCTCAAAGTCACCCAGCTGGCTTTCATGCCTAAGGCCGGACTAGAACTCACCGTCTCCTGGTGATTGGCTCAAAGTCACCCAGCTGGCTTTCATGCCTAAGGCCGGACTAGAACTCGCCGCCTCCTGGTGATTTACCCAAGGTTACCAGCCAGCTTTAATGCCCAAGATGGAACTAGAATTCTTTTGTCTCCTGGTGATTGGCTTAAAGTCATTCAGCCGACTTTCATGGCTAAGGCTGGATTAGAACTCACCGTCTCCTGCTTTCTAGCCCCGTGCCTTCACCACTAGACCCAACTGGCTTCCAGGAGGGTTGGTGCGCCAAACTTCCTTAACTTAAAATACTCTACAGTGCATCTCCAGGCGTGCAATGAAAACATCCAGTGTTAAAGTTTCCAAAATATATTTGGACTTGAGAGAAGGAATGGGGGGATCTCAATTTTTCTGGCAAGATTGGAAAAATAAAATAGAATAGAATAGAAATAAAGAATAGAGTAGACTAGAGTAGAATAGAATAGAATAGAATAGAATAGAATAGAATAGAATAGAATAGAATAGAATAGAATAGAATAGAATAGAATAGAATAGAATAGAATAGAATAGAATAATAGAATAAGGAATAGAATAGAATAAGGAATAGAATAGAATAAGGAATAGAATAGAATAGAATAAGGAATAGAATAGAATAGAATAGAATAAGGAATAGAATAGAATAGAATAAGGAATAGAATAGAATAGAATAGAATAGAATAGAATAGAATAGAATAGAATAGAATAGAATAGAATAGAATAGAATAGCAGTTGGAAGGGATCTGGTAGGTCATCTACTCCAACCCCTCTCCCCCCCCAATTAGAAGGTGTATGGGGTGGGGGCCCAGGCTCTGATAAGGGAGAGCACGGTGGAAGGACCCAAAGGAGAGGCCTCACCAGACCTTGAAGCAGGAGCCTCAGTTGTACAGGGTGGAGCCTCCAGAGGCAGACACAACCTACCTTGGCACACCATCCGCCAGGCTGCCGCCTTTCACCTCTGCTTTCCAAACGTCTCCCCATCTTCTTGTGGCAGGACCAACTACGAGGAGAGCATGATGGTCCGTCTCAACGTGAGCCGGAAGGAGAAAGCCCGTCGTAGACGAGGGGGGGTCCTCGGCTCCCAACTCAGCTCCCTCACCCACTTCCGGGACATCAGCGCCCTGACGGGGGCCACCCCAGCTCTGGGAGAAGTGAGTTTACAGGGTCTGCCTTATCGTTGAGACGGGAAGGGGTTGGCGGGGGCTGGCGACCGGCAGGAAATAGGAAAGGTAGCTCGACGCGAGTGAGCCACGTCTTGCAGGGATGAGGGGAAGGGGGCCCATTTTTGTGAAACATTATGGGATGCATAAATCCTGTGCACCGGAGGCTCCTTGGGGGCCTGGTCTCCTCTTGGTTATTGGAGAAATTTAGTTTTTTTAAAATTATACTCGCTCAAGGGGGTGGACGTATCCGGCAAACCTTTCTCCTCCTCTTTCCCCCACAACCCTGCGAGGTGGGTTGGGCTGACAGGAAGGGGCTGGCCCAAAGTCACGCAGCTGGCTTTCATGCCTAAGGAGGGACTAGAACTCACCGTCTCCTGGTGATTGGGCCAAAACCACCCAGCTGGCTTTTGGACTCAGACAGGACTAGAGTTCCCTGTCTCCTGGTGATTGGGCTAGAGTCGTCCAGCTGGCTTTCATTCCTAAGGCGGGTCTAGAACTCCTGGTGACTGGCTCAAAGTCACTTAGTTAGCTTTATTGCCTGAGTCAGGACTAGAACTCACTGTCTCCTGGTGATTGGGCCAAAATCACCCAGCTGGCTTTTGGGCTAAGGTGGGGCTAGAACTCACCATCTTCTGATGATTGGCTCAAAGTCACCCAGCCGGCTTTCATTTTTAAGGCGGGACTATAACTCCCTGTCTCCTGGTGACTGGCTCACAGTCAGTTAGCTGGCTTTGGTGCCTAAGATGGAACTAGAACTCGCTGTCTCCAGGTTAATGGGCCCAGAGTCACTCAACTAGCTTTTATGCCTAAAGCGGGACTAGAACTCACTGTCTCCTGGTGATTTGCCCAAAGTCACCCAGCTGGCTTTCATGTGTAAGGTGGGACTAGAACTCACCGTCTCCTGGTGATTTGCCCAAAGTCACCCAGCTGGTTTTCATATGTAAGGTGGGACTAGAACTCACCGTCTCCTGGTGATTGGCCTAAAGTCACCCAGCTGGCTTTCATGTGTAAGGTGGGACTAGAACTCACCGTCTCCTGGTGATTGGCCTAAAGTCACCCAGTTGGCTTTGGTGCCCAAGATGGGACTAGACCTCACTGTCTCCTGGTGATTGGCCCAAAGTCACCTAGCCACCTTTCATGCTAAGGCAGGACTTGAACTTGTAATCTCCTGCTTTCTATCCTTAGGTCCTTGGAGTAGCTGATCTTCCTACTTACCATGGTTTGCAAACTGGGAGTGGATCCCCTTAGCCATGGAGGGGATCATCAGAACTTTTCTTGTCTGTGGCTTCTGGGGTGGTGTTTTTCAACCTCAGCAACTTTAAGATGAGCAATGTTAGCTGAGGAATTCTGGGAGTTGAAGTCCACCATCTTAAAATTAGTAAGGTTGCTAAGAGCCATATTGGCTGGGGTATTCTGGGAGTTGAAGTCCACCCATCTTAAAAATTGTAATGGTTGTTAACTCCCATGCTGGTTATGGAATTCTGGGAGTTGAAGTCCACCCATTTTAAAAATTACAATGGTTGCTAACTCCCATGCTGGCTGGGGAATTCTGGGAGTTGGAAGTCCACCTATCATCAATTTATTAAGGTTGCTAACAGCCATATTGGCTGGGGTATTCTGGGAGTTGAAGTCCACCCATCTTCAATTTACTAAGGCTCCTAACAGCCGTATTGGCTGGGGAATTGTGGGAGTGACTCACTAAACGGTTGTAAAATGGAATCGGGTCCCGTGGTGATCTGCTGAACAATTGCAATGATTTACGACCAAAATTCCAGGCTCTGTTGCCGTCCTTAATTGAGGACTATCTCCTGAAGTGCGGAATTCCCTTCTCCATCCTTAGATTCCCCTCTGCGTTCTGATCTTCTCTTTCCTCTGATCTCCATTTTTTCTTCTCTCGCTTCCTCCTTTACAGGACTTGAATCCGCCCAAAAAGAGAAGGAAGAAGATCAGCACGAAACGGGGCAAGAAAAAAGGTAAGTGCTGAATTCAAAGTGGGCGATCTCTTTCTACCCCCCCCCTCCTCCTCCTACCCCTTCAAATCAGAAAATTAGGAAGTTTAGCAAACTTCCTGCCTGCCACCCCAAATTCCGGCTGACTCCGGTGGCGGTTTAGGAAGCGAAGGGCAAAACCTCAGTTCAAATTCTTCCCTTGTGAAAAGATTAAAATCTGGACTTGTGCAAAGCAAGGAAGCCCCAAAAATCGAAAGTCCCAAATAGTTACTAGGCTATTTTTTTCCCCCTCTAAATTTGCTGTAAAGCACAGGTAAAGTCCTCGACTTACGGCAATTTGTTTAGTGATCGTTTGAAGTTACAACGGAACTGGGAAAAAAAAGGGATTTAGGATCATTTTTCACACAAGCGTTGCAGCATCTCCGTGGTCACGTGATCAAAATTCAGACACTTGGCGACTGGTTCAAATTTATGATGGTCACATATGACGGTCCCGGGGTGTGTGACCAAGGCAATGGGGAGAAGCCAGATTCCCTTAACCAACCGGGTTAACTACTGTAGTTATTTATTTAACACCTTGTGACAAGAAAGGTGGTCAAATGGGGCAGATCTCTCTTAGCTAAAGTCTCGCTTAGCGACAGAAATTTTCGGCTCCATTGTGGTCCTTACTGAGGTCTAGCCTCTTGATAGAAAGCCAACCTCTTCCTACCCGAAGCTACATTTTTTTTCTGCACTAAATTCATTCCCTTCCTTCCTTTCTTTCTTCCTTTCTTTTCCCTCCCTCACCCTCCAGGTTTCCGCAAGAGACGATAAACCTCCCTAATTGGGATCGAGGTCTGCAGATCCCCAATAGCTGGGAACGACACCTCGATTTATCCTGTAACAATTAACAGTTATTCATTATTAATAATAAAGCTGAAGGGCCATCTTTTCCTCTTTAAACTCTGGTTTGCTTTTTTTTTTTTAACTTTCCTGTGACGTCAGCTGGAGGGGGGGTGAGAAAAAAAATATCAAAGCATTCAAAGTTTAACATAGTTAATTAAACCGGTTCCCGACGGGCGATCAGGGTTTGTCCCTTTCTCAATTTTTCTTCACCGTTTCTGCAATTCACCCCCCCATCTCAGGTTGCTTTCTGAAAGCATAGCACAGGGGTCTTGAAACTTGGGCCTTTGATGGCTTGTGGACGTCAACTCCCAGAATTCCTCAGCCTGCTTGCCTGGCTGAGGAATTCTGGGAGTTGAAGTCCACAAGTCATTGAAGGCCCCTGCTTGTAGGCCTCAACTGCCAGAATTCGTCAGCTAGGCACGCTGGCTGAGGAATTCTGGGAGTTGAAGTCCACAAGTCATAAAAGGCCCAAGTTTGAAGGCCCCTGCTTGTAGGCCTCAACTGCCAGAATTCGTCAGCTAGGCACGCTGGCTGAGGAATTCTGGGAGTTGAAGTCCACAAGTCATCAAAGGCCCAAGTTTGAAGGCCCCTGCTTGTAGGCCTCAACTGCCAGAATTCCTCAGCTAGGCACGCTGGCTGAGGAATTCTGGGAGTTGAAGTCCACAAGTCATCAAAGGGCCAAGTTTGAAGACCCCTGCTTGTAGGCCTCAACTGCCAGAATTCCTCAGCTAGGCACGCTGGCTGAGGAATTCTGGGAGTTGAAGTCCACAAGTCATCAAAGGCCCAAGATTGAAGGCCCCTGCTTGTAGACTTCAACTGCCAGAATTCCTCAGCCAGGCACGCTGGCTGAGGAATTCTGGGAGTTGAAGTCCACAAGTCATAAAAGGCCCAAGTTTGAAGGCCCCTGCTTGTAGGCCTCAACTGCCAGAATTCCTCAGCTAGGCACGCTGGCTGAGGAATTCTGGGAGTTGAAGTCCACAAGTCATAAAAGGCCCAAGTTTGAAGGCCCCTGCTTGTAGGCCTCAACTGCCAGAATTCCTCAGCTAGGCATGCTGGCTGAGGAATTCTGGGAGTTGAAGTCCACAAGTCATCAAAGGCCCAAGTTTGAAGGCCCCTGCTTGTAGGCCTCAACTGCCAGAATTCCTCAGCTAGGCACGCTGGCTGAGGAATTCTGGGAGTTGAAGTCCACAAGTCATCAAAGGGCCAAGTTTGAAGACCCCTGGGATAGCATGTTTTGGGCATACAGGTAATCCTCGACTTAATGGCCTGTTGCTTAGCGACTGTTCAAAGTTCTGACCAATCTATCTTTCAAGTACAGACAGTCCTCGGGTTACCACAGTTCATTTAGTGACCGTTCAAGCTTATAACGGCACTGACCAAAGTGGCTTATGACCATTTTTCACACTTAACGACCGTTGCAGCGTTCCCCACGGTCACGTGATCAAAATTCAGACGCCTGGCAACTGACTCATATTTATGACGGTTGCAGTTTCCCTGTGATCCCCTTTTTGCGACCTTCTGACAAGTAAAAGTCAACGGGGAAGCCAGATTCACTCAACAACCGTGTTACTAAGTTAACAGCTGCCATGATTCACTTAACAACTGTGGCGAGAAAGGTCGTAAAGTGGGGCAAAATTCACTTAACGTCTCGTTTGGCCACAAAAAAGGTGGGCTCCGTTGTGGTCGTTAAGTCGAGGACGACCTGTACGTACACCCTGGATTTGAATGTCCAATGCCATCCCGCCCAACGGTCACTTGACCAAACTTTGGGCACTCAAAAATCCGGCTACATTTATCACTTGTTTACCTCATTCCCACAGTGACGTGACCTCATTTTAAGACCGTTTTTCTGGGGGGGAAAAACGGCTTTCGCTTCCGATTTCGGCAAAACCCTTGTTTTGCTTAACAACCCTGACCTTCGCTTGATGACTGCCCCCCCTTCCCCAAATTGGGTGTTCAAATGGGTCAGTCACAGAACCAACTTGCTTTGCCACCGTCCTGACTGATGGCCATGATGGGTAGGCTCCCTTACGGTCGTGACTTGAGGACTTACCCTTTGCGGGGGAAACGCAAAACATGTGCTTCGAGCTGTTTTTCTTTCTTTCTTTCTTTCTTTCTTTCTTTCTTTCTTTCTTTCTTTCTTTCTTTCTTTCTTTCTTCTTTCTTTCTCTTCCCTCTTTCCTCCCTTCCTTCCTTGCTTCCTTCCCCCATTCCCTTCCTTTTCTTTTTACCTTCCTTTTCTCCCTATTCCCTTCTTTCCCTCCTTCCTTCCTCTCTATTCCCTTTCCTTTCTTCCTTTTTCCTTCCTTTCTTCTTTCCTTCCTCCCTTCCCCTTCTCCCTATTCCTTTCCTTCTTTTCCTCCTTCGTTTCTTCCCTTTTTTCCTTTCTTCTTCCTCCCTGCCTCCCTCTCTTTCTCCATCCCTCCCTCTTTCCTTCCTTCCTTGCTTCCTCCCCATTCCCTTCCTTTTACCTTCCTTCCTTTCCTCTCTTCCTTCTTTCCCTCGCTCCTTCCTTCCTTCCTTCCCTTCCTATTCCCTTCCTTCTCTCCTTCCTTCCTTCCTTCCTTCCTTCCTTCCTTCCTTTCCTATTCCCTTCCTTCTTTCCCTCGCTCCTTCCTTCCTTCCTTCCTTCCTTTCCTATTCCCTTCTTTCCCTCGCTCCTTCCTTCCTTCCTTCCTTCCCTCCCTTCTTTCCCTCGCTCCTTCCTTCCTTCCCTTCCTATTCCCTTCTTTCCCTTCCTATTCCCTTCCTTCCTTCCTTCCTTCCTTCCCTCTCTTCCTTCCTTCGTTCCTTTCCTATTCCCTTCCTTTCCCTCGCTCCTTCCTTCCTTCCTTTTTTCCCTCCCTCCCTCCCTCCCTTCCTTCCTTCCTTCCTTTCCTATTCCCTTCCTTTTTTCCCTCTCTTCCTTCCTTCCTTCCTTCCTTTTTTCCCTCTCTTCCTTCCTTCCTTCCTTTCCTATTCCCTTCCTTTTTTCCCTCTCTTCCTTCCTTCCTTCCTTCCTTCCTTCCTTCCTTTCCTATTCCCTTCTTTCCTTCCTTCCTTTCCTATTCCCTTCCTTCTTTCCCTCGCTCCTTCCTTCCTTTTTTCCCTCCCTCCCTTCCTTCCTTCCTTCCTTCCTTCCTTCCTTTCCTATTCCCTTCCTTCTTTCCCTCGCTCCTTCCTTCCTTCCTTCCTTCCTTCCTTCCTTCCTTTCCTATTCCCTTCCTTCTTTCCCTCGCTCCTTCCTTCCTTCCTTCCTTCCTTCCTTCCTTCCCTCCCTTCCTTCTTTCCCTCGCTCCTTCCTTCCTTCCTTCCTTCCCTTCCTATTCCCTTCCTTCCTTCCTTCCTTCCTTCCCTCTCTTCCTTCCTTCGTTCCTTTCCTATTCCCTTCCTTCTTTCCCTCGCTCCTTCCTTCCTTCCTTTTTTCCCTCCCTCCCTCCCTCCCTTCCTTCCTTCCTTCCTTTCCTATTCCCTTCCTTTTTTCCCTCTCTTCCTTCCTTCCTTCCTTCCTTTTTTCCCTCTCTTCCTTCCTTCCTTCCTTCCTTTCCTATTCCCTTCCTTTTTTCCCTCCCTTCCTTCCTTCCTTCCTTCCTTCCTTCCTTCCTTTCCTATTCCCTTCTTTCCTTCCCTCCTTTCCTATTCCCTTCCTTTTTTCCCTCCCTTCCTTCCTTCCTTCCTTCCTTCCTTCCTTCCTTCCTTTCCTATTCCCTTCCTTCTTTCCCTCGCTCCTTCCTTCCTTCCCTCCCTTCCTTCTTTCCCTCGCTCCT
Source organism: Vipera berus (assembly GCF_964194415.1). Classification (NCBI taxonomy): domain Eukaryota; kingdom Metazoa; phylum Chordata; class Lepidosauria; order Squamata; family Viperidae; genus Vipera; species Vipera berus. The sequence continues at coordinate 4,105,252 of NC_138205.1, read as the reverse complement.
TCCTTCCTTCCTTCCTTCCCTTCCTATTCCCTTCTTTCCCTTCCTATTCCCTTCCTTCCTTCCTTCCTTCCTTCCCTCTCTTCCTTCCTTCGTTCCTTTCCTATTCCCTTCCTTCTTTCCCTCGCTCCTTCCTTCCTTCCTTTTTTCCCTCCCTCCCTCCCTCCCTTCCTTCCTTCCTTCCTTTCCTATTCCCTTCCTTTTTTCCCTCTCTTCCTTCCTTCCTTCCTTCCTTTTTTCCCTCTCTTCCTTCCTTCCTTCCTTCCTTCCTTTCCTATTCCCTTCCTTTTTTCCCTCCCTTCCTTCCTTCCCTCCCTCCCTCCCTCCCTCCCTCCTTTTCTTTCTTTCCTTTTCCTTCCCTCCTTCCTTCCCTCTCCTTCCTTCCTTTCTTCCTTTTCTTCCTTCTATCCTATTCCTTCCTTCTTCCCCCCTTCCTTCTCTCCCTTTCCTTCTTTTCCTTCCCCCTCCCTCCTTTTCCTTCCTTCCTTCCTTCCTTCCTTCCTTCCTTCCTTCCTTCCTTCCTTCCTTCCTTCCTTTCCTATTCCCTTCCTTCTTTCCCTCGCTCCTTCCTTCCTTCCTTCCTTCCTTCCTTCCTTTTTTTTGCGATTGACCTCCTTAATGTGGGAATCCCTACGTTTCCGTCTCTTTCTCTCTCCCGCCCCCCCACCCCCCTCGTCTGCCTTTAAAGTGACTGGCAAAATCAATGGCATTGATCCAAGCTCAGGCTGAGGGGAGGCCGCGACGGAGCTCGGAAGGGAATCCTCGCCTGTTTTAAACTCTGATCGGGCTAAGTGGAATCCGATAAACACGAGGAGGGAATCGATGGCTTAACACGCTCGAGGAATCGGGGAAGGGGGGGAGCAGCGGGCAAAAGGGGAAAAAAACAAAACCACGAAGATAGAAATGGAGAAAGAGCACCAGATTGCAGGGAGTTGTTGGGGTTTTTTGTTTTTTTTAATTTTGGGGGGCGTTGTCTGGATGGGGTGAAAAAGTGCCCCCAACAGGGCTTCTCCACTCTTCCTACCCACCCACCCCCCCGGCCAGATGGTTTAGTTTAATGTTATTTATTTGGGTCCCGTGTTTAATTATTTTTATAAATAAAGGCGGTGAACATATCCAACGCACCTTCCTCCTCTGCGTTTTCTCGAGAACAACAACCCTGTGAGGTGGGTGGGTCTGAGGGAGAGGGCGTGGCCCCAAAACACCCTGCCAGCTTTTGTGCCTAAGGTGGGACTAGAATTTCCAGTCTCCCGGTCATTGGCCCAAAGTCACCTAGCCGGCTTTCAGGCCTAAGGTGGGACTAGAACTCACCATCACCTAGTGATTATTCCAAATTCATCCAGCCAGCTTTTGGGCCTAAAGTGGAACTAGAACTCATAATTTCCTTAATGAGGAAAGCCAGCTGGGTGACTTTGGCCCAATCACCAGGAGACGGTGAGTTCTAGTCCCGCGTTAGGCATGAACACCAAGTGGGTGGCTTTGGGCCAATCACCAGGAGACAGTGAGTTCTAGTCCTGCCTTAAGACATGAAAGCCGGCTGGGTGACTGAGCCAATCACCAGGAGACGGTGAGTTCTAGTGCCGCCTTAGGCATGAAAGCTGGCTGGGTAACTTTGGGCGAATCACCAGCAGGTAGTGAGTTCTAGTCCTGCCTTAAGCATGAAAGCCAGCTGGATGATTTTGGGCCAACCCCTCCCTCTCAGCCCAACCCACCTCACAGACAACCTGCCTTGACTTGTGGGGGGGGGGAACAAAAGTTGGATAAAAATCAACAGCAACAAAAAAAAAACCAGTCGTCCTGTCGGTTGCTGTGGCCGAAGCAGGATCTGAACTCGGCTCCCGGGCGATAACCGCTTGTAGAATCCTTCCACTGGCTGCAAAAGCAGACAAAAGCTCCTCGAAACGTGCCCAAGCGGCGGAATTCGCTCCTAAGGAGAAACGGGAGGGGATGATGGGGTTGGTGGTGCCAGAGCCCAGGTGTCAGGACAAGGATCCTATTTTGATGGGAGTCTGAAGGGCAGACTCACCTGGAGAAAGGGGAGGGGTCTTAAGATTGACCTCCCACCCGCCCTCCTGAGTCCATCTGCATTTTTTTGGGGTGGGGGGGTCGAATTACTTCCAGCCACCATCTTTTGTGCGTTTATCCATCTCGGCCTGCAGGGGGCTCCCTGCACCCCGATTCCTCCGCTCTCCCCCTCCTCATTTTCATTCCGACCACGCAGCCTCCCACTCCTCAAATTAATTTGGCGCCGCCATTCAGCGCCGCGACGTGTCTCCCTCGCTGCAGCCCCTAACCAGCCCTCTCCCCTCTTTTCCTCCCCATCCTCCTTTTTTATTCCTCCTCTCCATTTTTCCACCTGCCTGCCATTTTTTTTCTGCATGTAATTTCTCTGCCCCTGCCTCTGTTTCCCCTTTCCATCTTTTTTTTCCTTTTCTTTCCCCCTGTATGTCAAATTCCACCGGGGGATTCGACAGAGCAAGAGGGAGGGGAGCAAAGGAATTGGGGAGGGGGCTAATGAAAAGAACGGGGTGAAAATCCAGGGATTTTAATTCCCGAAAGACACCCCTGTTGGCTATTCCTAAATATGCTGGACTTTGCTAGGATGCATGGCTAGCAAGCCAAAAATAATTATATCTTGATTGATTGATTGATTTTTATGGCTGTTATCTCTCAAACTTTCTCAACAGTTCGAAGAGGTCTGGACTCCAGGTCCCAGAATTCCGCTGTGTTGGCTGGGGAATTCTGGGAGTTGAAGTCCAGACCTCTTCAAGCTGACAAGGTTGAAAAAATTTGCTTTATGGGCTTGCTTTGAAGTTGGAGCCTGTGGGGTAGCCTGGCCTGTGAATCTGATAGCCAGCCATCAATTTTTCCCACCATTCCACCACCACCACCATCATCATCATCATCGTCATCATCATCATCATCATCATATTATTATTATTATTATTATTATTATTATTATTATTATTATTATTATTATTATTATTATTATTATTATTATTTATTATATCTTGGGCTGGGGGGTGGGAGGAAGACCTGACAAGTAGGCCAGGCCTGGAAAGACCAATTCTAAGATCAACCAGCCAAGGTTTGTGGCTAAGAGGTTATCTGAACCCTGGTTTGGTGTGGCAAGGCCTGAAAGTGGCTCTCCCTGGATTAGTGGACTCTAGTTCCCAGTATCCACAGTCTTTGGGCCAGGTGAGCTGGGACACATGGGGATGAGAGTCCCATGAAGTTTGCAAGAATTGATTCCACATTTGAAAGTGCTGGGTTAGTTTTAACCTACTATTGAATGGACAATATCTATCTATCTATCTATCTATCTATCTATCTATCTATCTATCTATCTATCTATCTATCTATCTATCTATCTATCTATCCTAGCTAGTTACACACACACATACACACCCCGCATCAGAGTTTCAACCATTGCAATCTGGTTTGGTTGCAACCATGGTTTGTTGAGAGGGACGCGGTGGCTCAGTGGACGACAATATATAAAGCGTTATGACTGTGGGGTCCTCGCTGCTCAATGAGCTTGGCTGTTTTCTTGCAGACGTTTCGTTACCCGACTGGGGAACATCATCAATGTAATTATCATTATTTTTCTTAACCACCACCAAGATTTCATCCCCCACCTGTGGCTAGAGAGAGTTGGGAGCCGGACTCCATAGATAATAACTGATTGATGAACTTATGTGCCCAAAAGCCACTGTCAACTCTTAGTGACCACATACATTTTCTCCAGAATAGTGGGTTAGGACGCTGAGCTTGTCGATCAGAAGGTCCGCAGTTTGGCGGGTCGAATCCTGAGTGCCGCGTAACAGTGAGCGCCTGTTACTCGTCCCAGCTTCTGCCAACCTAGCAGTTCGAAAGCACGTAAAAATGCAAGTAGAAAAATAGGGACCACTATGGTGGGAAGGTAACAGCGTTCTGTGCGCCTTTGGCATCTAGTCATGCCAGCCACTTGACCATGGAGACGTCCTCGGACAAGCGCTGACTCTTCGGCTTTGAAACGGAGATGAGCACCGGCCCCTAGAGTTGGAAACAACTAGCATGCATGTGCGGGGGAACCTTTACCTTTACCTTTATGGTTTGTTGAATAAGCTACAGTGACTAAATCCACACAGCTTGAAACAATGAGGAGACTGCATTGAATGAACTGAATACCATCTTTGTATTAATACATAATAATTCTTCCTACATAATACATGAAAACCGACTGGGTGGCTTTGGGCCAATCACAAGGAGACGGTGAGTTCTACTCCCTCCTTATCCAAGAAAGCCAGCTAGGTGACTTTGGGCCAATCACTAGGAGACGGTGAGTTCTAGTCTCAGCTTAGCCAAGAAATCAGCTAGGTGACTTTGAGCCAATCACAAGGAGATGGTGAGTTCTAGTCCCACCTTTGGCATGAAAGCCTGCTGGGTGACTTTGGGCCAATCACTAGGAGATGGTGAGTTCTAGTCCCGCCTTTTGTATGAAAGCTGGCTGGGTGACTTTGAGCCAATCATCAGGAGATCATCAATTCCCAGAATTCCTCAGTCAGGATGGGAGTTAGCAACCTTAGTAACTTTAAGATGCTCGGACTTCAACTCCCAGAATACCCCAGCCAATATGGCTGTTAGGAACCTTAATGAATTGAAGATGGGTGAACTTCAGCTCCCAGAATTCCTCGGCTAACATTGCTGGCTGTGGAATTCTGGGAGTTGAAGTCCACCCACCTTAAAGTTGCCGAGATTGCATAACACCGCTCTGCACTATACTAACTTTGAAATAGCTTTTCGAATTTCTTTTTAACTGTCCTTATTAAAGCAATGATGTTGGGAGAAAAAAGATTTGAGAGATTTAGCCCTCGACTGACAAGCTTTCATTTAGTTCAAAAAAAGTGAACTTCTGACCGTTTTTTCACACTTGCGACCATTGTGGCATCCCCAAGATCACGGGAACAAAATTCAGAGGCTTGGCAACTGGCATGTGCTTACGACTGTTTCAGTGTCCCCCTCCCCGGGGTCACGTGGTCCCCTTTTCCGACCTTCTCACAAGCAAAGTCAACAGGGAAGCCGGATTCATTTAATGACCGTGTGACTCACATAACAGCTGCAGTGATTCCCTTAACAACTGTTGACAAGAAAGGTCGTAAAATGGGGCAAAGCCCGCTGAGCCACTGTCTCGCTTAACCATGGAAACGTTGGGCTAAAGAGCAGTCGTAAGTCGAGGACTAACTGTATCAGGTCTCCAACTTCGAGACGTTCGCTCTGTGTTTGGCGTTGAGCTTCAGCCAAAAATTTGCCGCTTAATTTATACCTTTGCTGGAATACAGGCAGTCCTCGAATTACGACCCCCGAGCGAGCGCCCGGTTGTTAAATGAATCTGGCTTGCCCCCGTGGTGGGAGTTTCATCGCTGGAAGCGTTTAAGAAGAGATTGGACAGCCATCTGTCGGAGATGGTCTAGGTCAGGGGTAGGCAACCTCAGCTCTTTTACGACTCATGGACTTCAACTCCCAGAATTCCTGAGTCAGCTGACTCAGGAATTCTGGGAGTTGAAGTCCATGAGTCGTAAAAGAGCCGAGGTTGCCTACCCTTGGTCTCTAGGTCAAGGGTGTCAAACTGCCAGCCCCTGGGCCGGTGGCATCATACGGAGGCCGTGCCCACCCCAGCTCCCGCAATGCAGAAAAAGTCACGATACGTCGCGACACGTCACGTGACGCAGCGAGTGTGACACCTGCGGTATAGGGTTTCCTGCCTGAGCAGGGGGTTGGACTAGATGACCTCCAAGGTCCCTTCCAACTCTGCTATTCTATTCTATTCTATTCCAGACCATTCCATTATTTCTATTCTCTATTCTGTTCTATTCTATTCTATTCTATTCCATTCCATTCCATTCCATTCCATTCTATTCTATTCTATTCTATTCTAATTCTATTCTAATTCTATTCCAGACCATTTCGTTATTTCTATTATATTCTGTTCTGTTCTGTTCCATTCCAGACCATTCCATTGTTTTTATTCTCTATTGTATTGTATTATATTCTGTTCTGTTCTGTTCTATTTTATTTCTTAATTCTATTCTATTCTATTCTATTCTATTCTATTCTATTCTATTCTATTCTATTCTATTCTATTCTATTCTATTCTATTCTATTCTATTCTATTCTATTCCATTCCATTCCATTCCATTCCGTTATTTCTATTATATTCTGTTCTATTCTATTCCAGACCATTCCGTTATTTCTGTTCTGTTCTGTTGTTCTGTCCTGTTCAATTCCAGACCATTCCATTATTTTTATTCTCCTATTCTATTCTATTCTATTCTATTCTATTCTATTCTATTCTATTCTATTCTATTCTATTCTATTCTATTCTATTCTAATTCTATTCCAGACCATTCCATTATTTCTATTCTCTATTCTGTTCTATTCTATTCCAGACCATTCCGTTATTTCTGTTTTGTTCTGTTGTTCTGTTCTGTTCTGTTCCATTCCAGACCATTCCATTATTTTTATTCTCTATTCTTCTATTCTATTCTATTCCATTCCATTCCATTCCATTCCATTCCATTCCATTCCATTCTATTCTATTCTAATTCTATTCCAGACCATTTCGTTATTTCTATTATATTCTGTTCTGTTCTGTTCCATTCCAGACCATTCCATTGTTTTTATTCTCTATTGTATTGTATTATATTCTGTTCTGTTCTGTTCTATTTTATTTCTTATTTCTATTCTATTCTATTCTATTCTATTCTATTCTATTCTATTCTATTCTATTCTATTCTATTCTATTCTATTATTCTATTCTATTCTATTCTATTCTATTCTATTCTATTCTATTCTATTCTATTCTATTCTATTCTATTCTATTCTATTCTATTCTATTCTATTCCATTCCGTTCCGTTATTTCTATTATATTCTGTTCTATTCTATTCCAGACCATTCCATTATTTCTGTTCTGTTCTGTTGTTCTGTCCTGTTCAATTCCAGACCATTCCATTATTTTTATTCTCCTATTCTATTCTATTCTATTCTATTCTATTCTATTCTATTCTATTCTATTCTATTCTATTCTATTCCATTCCATTCCATTCCATTCCATTCCATTATTCTATTACAGACCATTCCATTATTTTTATTCTGTATTCTATTCTATTCTATTCTATTCTATTCTGTTCTGTTCTGTTCTATTCTATTCTATTCTATTCTATTCTATTCTATTCTATTCTATTCTATTCTATTCTATTCTATTCTATTCTATTCTATTCTATTCTATTCTATTCTATTCTATTCATTGAGTTTGCTTGTCAGAAGTTTCCAAAAGGGGGTCACTGGACCCCGGGACACTGCGACTGTCATAAATATGAGTCGGTTGCTAAGCGTCTGAATTTTGATCGCGTGATCACGGGGATGTTGCAAGAGTCATTCATAACTGTGAAGAACGAAGCCGTAAGTCGCTTTTTTCCAGTGGCGTTGTAACTTGGAACGCTCACTAAACGAAGCGTTTTAAGTCGAGGACTACCTGCACTTGATCGTTTTCACTTTATTTTTAAGCCTGATGCAGGTTCTCCTGGTTTGGGGTCTCTCCGCTGGTGCAAATCAAGCCACCGTTTGCCAACTCACCGCCCGCCCGGTGCTTCGTTCCCAGTTTTTTTGTTTTTTTGTGGGTTGTTTTTTTTTTGCTGCGATGCTGGTAGCAAGTTTCCCCTTGCACACGCCACCGTAGGAATGTTAATTAGCAACCCGGACTTAATTAATTCAGCTGCCAATTAGTGGTGCGATGGGGGAAGGGGGCTGCAGACTGGGGCACAGATGGCTGTTTATGGGCTGGCAGAGTGCCACTTTTCCACGGCGGGCGGGGCCGGGCGAGATGAAAGCCAAAAGACTCTCTGTTATGTGCGTACATTGGGGTGGGGGGAGTGTCGTTTCCCCGAGAAGGATGCTAGACGTGGCCGTGCACACGCACACACACACACACGCACACACACACACACACACACGCCCCCCCCCAGCCCTTGCCCGTGGTTGGCATTGGGAATGGGATGCCGGAATGAGGTTGGCGCTAGGGAAAAGGGTCGGTGGGAGAGAGAAAGGATGGGGTGATGGAGAAAGAGGGAAAAGGAGGAGTGGAGGCAGGAGAATGTTGCCCAGAGGTCTCAGGGAAAGTAGGAAGAGAGGGAAAAAAGAGAGAGAGAGAGAGAGAGAAAACGCGGGCAGAGAAGCCGAAGATGGTTTGAGCGAGGACGCCGGTGATGGAAGGAAAAGAGGAAGATGGCAGGGGGAGGTGGCGTATGCCAGCCGGATACCAGGAGAGAGGGGAGGGGTGATGACAGCTGGCATGGAACAGCCGCCCGCCCTGCCACCCTCCCCTCCCTCCTCCCCTCCCTCCCCCCCTCCTTTCTGCGGCATTCGTTCTGCTCACCATCGCCGATGCCAACTGGGCGGGTGGGGGGGGTTCAGCATGCGAGAAAGATGCCAGGTTGGTGCACAAATTGCAGCCTAGGGAGGGGGGGGCATCCGTCACGGAGGGGAGGGGAAGAGAGCAGCTGGCACAGCGGTGCCCGCCAGGCAGATGGAGGCAGAGAAGGCCGGGACAAGAGACTTGGCATCCAGGCGGAGGCTGGCAGGTCTTCCGGGACGTTTGAGGAGCCTTGGCACTGTGCCTCCCACCCCACCCCGGCCTCGGCTACAAAGAGACTTGGGCACCAGCCGGCAGCTGGCGAGAGCCAGGCAGGGTGGGGAAGAGGGTGCCCGTGCAACGGCGGAGGGCTCGGAGCGCCGACGGGCATGAGAGGCGGTGCCCCCGGAGCAGCGCAAGGACTTGGGACGAGGATTGAGGGATGCCACAAGGCAGGGAGGGAAGCGAGACACAGGCGTAGCTCACACTGGGAAAGCAAACCCCAGGCGCGGGCACGCCGGGTGGCCATCGCCTGGACTGGGCGATGGTGAAAGCTGCTTGGCTAAGCCCCTGAGAAGTGGGCCTTGGCACCCCCGGTCTATTCCGCCTGCACCGTCTTCCCCCCAGGTTCCTTCCCATTGGCACCCTTGTGCCCGCCTGAACTTGGCACCAAGTCAAAGCTGGTGGGGGCTGGCATCGCCCCGGCTGGCACGTGAGCCGAATCCCTGAGGTTGGCACTCTGCAAAGAAGAGGAGGGAGGCGAGGCATTGTTGGCAACGCTGCTGGCCGGCCACCGCCTTGGCATCCCTGTGGGCACGGGAAAAGAGGTTGGTTGGGGTCCTTCCTTCCTTCCCTTCCTTCCTTCCTTCCTTCCTTCCTTCCTTCCTTCCTTCCTTCCTTCTTTCCTTCTCTGCCTACTTCATTCCCATTATCTTCCTTCCTTCCTTCCTTCCTTCCTTCCTTCCTTCCTTCCTTCCTTCCTTCCTTCCTTCCTTCCTTCCTTGCTTCTCTCCCTACTTCATTCTCATTATCTTCCTTCTTTCCTTCCTTCCTTCATTCCCATTATCTTCCTTCCTTCCTTCCTTCCTTCCTTCCTTCCTTCCTTCCATCCATCCTTCCTTCCTTCCTTCCTTCCTTCCTTCCTTCCTTCCTTCCTTCCTTCCTTCCTTCCTTCCCTCCCTCCCTCCTTCATTCTCATTATCTTCCCTCCTTCTTTCCTTCCTTCCTTCCCTGCCTACTTCCTTCCCATTATCTTCCTTCCTTCTTTCCTTCCCCTTCTCCAGCTGTTCTCTCTGTTACCCCCCCCCCCGAAGGTGCCCTTTGGCCACCTGGGACTAACGGATACCAACCGATCCGGTCCAGAAGCTCCGAGCATCTGCCAGCGTCTCCTTTGGCTGACCTTCCTGGATCCTGGAGGTGAGACGCCATCTTTCTTTCTTGAGGCCTATCGGAATGGCATGAGTGGGTGGGGGAGTGCTTGGTTGGCTGGCTGGACCAGGAGATACCCTGAGATGGATTGCTTGTGTGTGTGTGTCTGTGTGTGTGTGTGTGTGTGTGTGTGTGTCCCCTTATCCCCAAAAGAAGCAAGCGAAGCTTTCGCATGGACCAAGTAGAGGACTACAAGCCCAATGATGCTTGGCGGTGGGTGGCTTTTTAGAGCATTGCTGCTGGGCTACCACTGGCACAAACAAAGGACCAGGAGATGCAGAAGGAACACAGGCTTAAGGGGGTGGGGGGGCGTGCAATGGGAATATTTAAAATTTGGGGTGGAACCGTTTTTTCCCCCCTATTGTGTTATGCATTTGGAGCATCGTCATATTCGCCTTTCTTTTTTTTAAAAAAAAAGCAAAGAAAATCATGGTTTCCCCAGCCCCCCCATTATTTGGATTGGAGCAAGCTTCCCCCCCCACCCTATTTTAAACGGCCTTTTTCGTTTAAATCGGCTCATTTTAAATCCATAGAGCCTTTTGCATAGCCGGTGCACGCGTGTGTTCGTAACGGAACTATAATCATTCTAGGCACCTTAAGCATCTAATCCTACATGTTTTTCTGGAGTTCAAAGGGATTTCCTTGAGTTTGGCACGGATAGGATTACCGCTTTACGCGGGTGTGTGTTTGTTGGTGTGCGTGTGTGTGTGTGTGGGGGGGGGAATACCTGACTAATTACAAAGTGTTTGATAGGGATAATGGTTTATGTCATACACACCAATCATTTGAGGAGAGCCATTCCGGATAGGGTGAAATTAGCCTGCAGCTAAGAAATTGGATAACTAATTCAAATCAACAAGTGAAATACAATATTATTGGTTTTGGGTGTGCTTGTTATTCTTGAGTCTTTTTTTTTTCCCTTCCCCACCCCCAACTGTTTCTCCTGCCGTTTGAATTTGGATCCTGGTTTTGTTTCTTGGCCTTTTGAGTTTTTAATTTGCATTATTATTATTATTATTATTATTATTATTATTATTATTATTATTATTATTATTCGCACAGTCAGCCATATGTTCAGACTGAATTTGGCATTTTTGTCTACTTATCGAGTCCTTACCAATAGTAATAATAATAATAATCACCATCATCATCATCATCATCATCACACAGTCAACCAGATGTTCAGACTGGATTTGGCATTTTTGTCTACCTATCGAGTCCTTACCAACGACTGGGATAGGCAGATGTGGATGTTTGATGGCATTACAGATCTCGTTGCAGGATGGAAGCCGTTCCTAGTAAGGCCGCCTTTTGCAATTGACTAATGGCGAATTTGTCAATGCCGATGATGGTGTCCAAGTGGTGCTCCAGTTGTTTTGGGATGGCACCCAAGGGGCCTATGACTATTGGTACCACCCTGGCTTGCCTTTGCCACAGTCTTTCTGTCTCTATTTGTAGGTCTTTGCATTTTGTTATCTTCTCCAGTTCTTTCTCGTCTATTCTGCTGTCTCCAGGCACTGCCACGTCCGCTATCCAGACTTTTGTTGGTCTGTCTTATCGACAATTGTTAAGTCTGGGGTGTTATGTTGCAGGTGCTCGTCTGTTTGAATTCCGAAGTCCCAGAGCAGTTTAACTTTATTATTATTATTATTATTATTATTATTATTATTATTATTATTATTATTATTATTATTATTATTATTATTATTATTATTATTATTATTATTATTATTATTATTATTATTAATAATAATAATAATAATAATAATAATAATAATAATAATAATAATAATAATAATATTCGTTTGGCTTTAAGCAAGTGCTGGAGATTTAAATGACAGCCAGTTGACTCCCCCCCTCCCCCGTCTTAAAACCTAGTTCTGCAAATATAGGACTTATGACCACAATTCAGCCAAAACATTTCTGCCGTTAAGCGAGACATTTGCTAAGGGAGTTTTGCCCCATTTAACCAGCTCTCTGGCCACCGTTGTTAAGTGAATCACCGCAGTTGATTAAGTTAGTAACCTGGTTGTTAAGCGAATCAGGATTCCCCCATTGACTTTGCTTGTCAGGAGATCGCAAAAGGGGATCACGTGATCCCCGGGGGCGTGTAGCCGTCATAAATGTGAGTCAGTTGCCAAGCGTCTGAATTTTGATTGCGTGACCGTGGGGATGCTGCAAAGTTCGTAAGGGTGAAAAACGAGTCATGTCACTTCTTTCAGTGCCGTTGTAACTTGGGATGGTCACTAAACGAAGGGCTGTAAGTCGAGGACTATCTGTAATTGATGAATTTTATTTTATTTTTTGAAAAGCCTGATGCAAATTCTCCCAGTTTTGGGTCTCTCCGCTGGTGCAAATGAAGCCGCTGCCGCAAAGGTCGTAGCTGTGATAACTGCCCCTAAGTCACTTCTTTCAGTGCCGTCGTAACTTGGGACGGTCACTAAACGAAGTGTTAAGGATTACCTGTCCTTGTCTGGCTTTGGCTTTAAGCAAGCGCTGGAGATTTAAACGCCAGCCCCTTAATTCCTCCCCCGTCTGAAAACCGAGGCCGCAAATACCGGCAGTCCTCAACGTACGACTATAGCTGAGCCCAAAATTTAGGTTGTTAAGCGAGACATTTCTTAAGTGAGTTTCGCCCCCTTTTACCCCCGTTCTCGCCACCGTTGTTAAGGGAAGAAGCACCGCAGGGGTTAAGTTAGTAACTCGGTTTTTAAATGAACCCGGGTTTGCTTGTCGGAAGGTCGCAAAAAGGGGAATCACGTAATCTCGGGACACACAGCCACGGTCATAAGTACGAACCACTTTTCAAGCGTCTGAATTTTGATCCCACAATCACGGGGGATGCTGCAACGGTCGTCCGTGTGGAAAAATAGGCATAAGTCACAGAAGTGCCGTTGCAACTTCGAACGGCCAGTAAGCGAACTTTTGTTAAGTCGAGGACTCGCCGTACAGCAAAGCGGTTTCGCGGCTTCCAAAGCTTGCGAACCTTTTGGGACATCACATTCCAGGATGCCGGAATGCTTCGAAGCATCCTGTGACATCACGGAAGCTCAGCCAATCGGCAGCAATGATTTTAGCATCCCAGACTTACAACCGCTTGCTTTAGCGACCCGTTCGCAGTTAACAGTGACCCTGGGAAAAAAGGGACTTAGGACCACGTCTTTGAGGCCCACTGCGCGTTCCCAGGGTCACCTGATCAAAATTCAGCTACTTTGCAGCCGATCTGTTTTTTTACGACGGTTGCAGCATCCCGGGGTGTGTGTGTGTGTGATGACCGTTTTCGATCTTCTTAGCCGGCTTCCGATGAGGAAAATGAATGGGAGCGGCCAGATTCGCTTAACGACCGCATGCTTCACTGAACAGCGGCAGCAATTTCAACAAAGGTCGCAAGAGCAAGCGTGACCCGTTTAACATCCACCTTGCTTAGCAACGGAAGTTCTGGTCCCAGTTGTGATCGTAAGTCAGGGGGTCTTCAAACTTGGCCATCTCCTGGTGATTGGCCCAATGTCACCCAGTGGGCTTTTCTGTCTAAGCCGGAACTAGAACTCACCATCACCTGGTGATTGGCCCAAAGTCACCCAGCCGGCTTTCATGCCTAAAGCGGGACTAGAACTCACCATCTCCTGGTGATTGGTCCAAACTCACTCTGGCTTTTATGCCTAAGGCAAGACTAGAATTCACAGCCTCCTGGTGACTGACCGAAAATCACCCAGCTGGCTTTCATGCCTAAGGTGGAACTAGAACTCACATCTTTTGGTGATTGGCCCAAAGTCACCAGCTGGCTTTTCATGCCTGAGGAACTAGAATTCACTGTCCCCTGGTGATTGGCCCAAAGTCACCCAGTGGGCTTTCCTGCCTAAGCCGGGACTAGAATTCACCATCTCCTGTGGATTGGTCCAAACTCACTCTGGCTTTTGTGCTAAGGCAAGACTAGAATTCACAGCCTCCTGGTGGTTGACCCAAAGTCACCCAGATGGTTGTCATGCCTAAGGTGGAACTAGAACTCACAGCCTCCTGGTGTTTGACCCAAAGTCACCCAGCTGCCTTTCATGCCTAAGGCAGGACTAGAACTCACCATCTCCTGGTGCTTGGCCCAAAGTCAACTTTGTCAACTTTCATGCCTAAATCAGGATTTGAACTCATGGTCTCCCAGTTTCTGGCCTGGCACCTTCACCATTAGACCAAGCTGGATTTTGGAACCTTATTAACACCACCACAACAGGTTGTGTAACTTCCCCATCCGATGTGCGGTCATGTGACCACAGAGGGCAAGACAACTCAGGCTGCTTTAAAGCAGCAATTCTGCTGCTGTGGTAACTTTGTACGGTCATAAAATGTCCAGCCGTCCAGCGAGGAATATCTGTATCCCGTCTTTGATTTTGGAGCTGAAAGCAGCGCTTCCTCCTTTGAATTTCCTGGACAATGACCTTGCGAGGTAGTCAGGGCTGCAAAGTTTTGGTGGCAAAGGATAGGCTAGAAAGCGTAACGATCTACAGTCCTCGACTTAATAGCCGTTTCTTTAGGGACCATTAGAAGTCACAACCGTGTGAAAAAAAGTAACTTACGACTATTATTCATTTATGTTTTAGTTCATACACTGTTTACCTCTTATGATTGTAAGCTGCCCAGAGTTACCTTGATGTAAGATTTTTTTGGGGGGGATAAAGAAAGAAAGAAAGAAAGAAAGAAAGAAAGAAAGAAAGAAAGAAAGAAAGAAAGAAAGAAAGAAAGAAAGAAAGAAAGAAAGAAAGAAAGAAAGAAAGAAAGAAAGAAGAGAAGAAAGAAAGGAAAGAGAAAGAAAGAAAGAAAGAAAGAAAGAAAGAAAGAAAGAAAGAAAGGAGAGAGAGAGGGAAGGAAGGAAGAAAGAAAGAAAGAAAGAAAGAAAGAAAGAAAGAGAAAGAAAGAAAGGAGAGAGAGAGAGAGGGAAGGAAGGAAGAAAGAGAAAGAAAGAAAGAAAGAAAGAAAGAAAGAAAGAAAGAAAGAAAGAAAGGAGACAGAGAGAGAGGGAATGAAGGAAGAAAGAGAAAGAAAGAAAGAAAGAGAGGAGAGAGAGAGAGAGAGAGGGGGAAGGAAGGAAGGAAGAAAGAAAGAGAAAGAAAGAAAGAAAAGAAAGAAAGAAAAAAAGAAAGAGAAAGAAAGAAAGAAAGGAGAGAGAGAGAGGGAAGGAAGGAAGAAAGAAAGAAAGAGAAAGAAAGAAAAGAAAGAGAAAGAAAGAAAGAAGACATAAGACTGCCCTAAAAAATAATTTTCCCTCGCCTGGCGCACTTCATAATAAGCCATCTTAATTCCCACTTTAAGTCTGGACAGCAAAGAGTGTAGCAAGTTAAAAAGATTGGCATTAAACGGGGAGGTGCCAAACATTTTGCGCGCCGGTACCTCAGGCGTTTCTCCAAAAGACAGCCGGACTTCCTTTGTTTTTCCTCGAAGAGGTTTCACTTCTCATCCCGGAAGCTTTTTCAGTTCTGACCGAATGGTAGAGGATGGAAGGATTTCTATTCCTTTGCAGTCACCTGGTCGTTAGTACTCCCTCTGAGAATTGTTGAGGCCACTTGGAGGTTTATGGGCGTGGAGCCTTCTTGGAACTGCTGAAAGGACCCTGTTGTAAAGAGGTGGTGTTGTGACACACACACACACACACCCTCTGTGGAGAGAGGGGTTTGCAAGAGGGGTCACCTACGTTAAGACCAAACAGTCCTCTCTCCACAGAGGGGGAGGGATACGACACCACCTCTCTCCTGTTTACAACGCGGTCTTTGCAGCAGTTTCAAAAAAAGTTCCACACCCATTTGCAACCCTTCAGACGACCCAGAGGGCACCGATAAGCCTCCAAGTGGCCTCAACAACGCTCAGAGGGAGTACTAACGTCCAGATGACTGCAAAGGAATATAAATCCTTCCATCCTCCACCCTTCGGTCTGAACTGAAGAAGCTTCTTGGATGAGAAGCGAAACGTCTTCGAGGAAAAACGAAAGACAGTCCAGTTGCCTTTTGGGGAAAAAACAACACACCTTTGGGGCAAATCATGAACCTGGATGGCTAAGAATCTCCACAGATGTTTGTGCGTTCGTAGTCGCACATTTCCCTTCAAAGTTCCCTGTTTGAAGGTAGAACGGCCGTGCAGGTTTGAAACGAGGATTTTTCTGGACATGAAACGCCTTATTTTGAGGTCTTCCCAGGATGCTCGCGAGTGGTTTCCCCTGGCTCGGAAAATCGTTTGTGGAATTGCACACTTGGCGATGTGAAACGGATCGTTTTGCACCCTGCTGTGGTATATGAGTGTGAGCATATATTAATAGAGGGCAGCTGAAACTGAATTTTCAGCCTTCTCGAAGCTACAGGTGGTCCTCGACTTATGACTAATTGCTTAGTGACTGTTCAAACTTATGACGGACGTTTTTGTTCTGAGCTTCTCATGGGGAGGCGAGTCCCCACCGAGGTCATGTGACTGCATTTCGGGGGGGGGGGTTGGCAACTGCTAAGCTTGTAAGCCGCCCTGAGTCTTCGGAGAAGGGCGGGATATAAATGTAATAAAAATAAAATAAAATAAAAAACTGGCCCAGATTTAGGACTGTTTGCAGGGGATTTAGTTCTGGTTTTCAGCAAAAACTGTCCTGCAGTAAACAATTGTTTGACTTAACGACTGGAGAATTCGCTTAACGACCACTGACAAAAAAAAGGTTATAAAAAATCAAGGTGGGTCACGTTTTACAACCATCGTGATTTAGGGCTGTCATAAGTAGGCTCCATTACGGTCGTAATCCATTTCTCAGAAATCTTTGGGGAAATTCCAAGGATGCTGTTGAAATAGAGTATATCCCAAAGCTGTAATGTTTAGAAAAAAACTGAGCAACTTGCTATCCTGTTCCTAGTCCCTGGTGTTCCCCACACACTTTTGATTTTGCTACTGAATTAAGCCACTTGGGAGGTTTACCCCACGCACTTAATCCAAAACTAATTAAATTGGCGGAATTCCATGAAAATAAAACAAGCTGAATGCTAGCTGACCTGAGCAGCTAAGACAGGGGTCCCCAACCTATGGGCTAGGGCTTAATATTGGGAAGTGGCCTAGTGGCCACCAGGCAGTGGGACAGGCTGACCAGTACGCGCACATGTGTGTGTGCACACTCACCCCCACTCGCGCTAGTGCCCGCAGACCCATTTGCGCATGCACGTGGGGCTGGTGGCAGTTAGCGCCTGAACCCCTGTGCAAACGGGGCCGCTAGCCATGCGGGTTGTGTGGCCCATTGGCGCCTGTGTGTGGGTGTAAGCCGCAATGGCGGCTAGCGCCTGCGCACATACACAAACAAGCTGCTAGCCCCGTGGGAGTGCGTGTGGTCCCATTTGCGTGTGGCTCCGTTCACACGTGCATGCACACACACACACAAATTTCCCAAATGCTCCCTTTTCCTCCGGGCCGCCAGCATGAAAAGGTTGGTGACCTCTGAGCTAAGAGAATGCCATGGTAGTCTTTAACCGGCTTAAAATAAATCGCACAGATACTGGCCAGGTATCAGTGATACACAGAACCGTGGTTTGTTAGTTCATTTTTTGAAGTTAAATTGAGACCGTTTAATGAATATTTTTGCTGATCAGCACCAAGCCCGGCTTTGCAATGCAGGTAGTCCTCTACTTACAAATACCCATTTAGTGACCATTTGAAGTTTAAACGGCACTGTTAAAAGTGGCTTTTTTTCACTTATGACCATCGTAGCCACCCTGATCAAGTAATCAAAATCCAGGCGCTTCGTAACTGGTTCATACTTACAACTGTTGCAAGGTCCCCGGGGTCATGTGATTCCCATTTGCGACCTTCTGTCAATGGTGAAACCAGATTCACTTAACAACCATGTGACTAACGACTGAAGCGATTCACTTAGCAACGGTGGCA
The DNA here is from genome assembly GCF_964194415.1 of Vipera berus. Taxonomy (NCBI): domain Eukaryota; kingdom Metazoa; phylum Chordata; class Lepidosauria; order Squamata; family Viperidae; genus Vipera; species Vipera berus. The sequence continues at coordinate 4,087,550 of NC_138205.1, read as the reverse complement.
AGGAAGGTCGTAACATGGGGCAAAACCCGCTTAGCAATGGTCTCACTTAGTAACGGAAGCGTTGGGCTCAGTTGCGGCCGTACTTCAAGGAGTACCTCTATTCTTCGTCAAAAAGAGAGCTCCAACTGGGAAGCCACAATTTGAGAGCAAATTAACTCTTGTTCTTAGTGAAGAGATTTGTGTGCGATTAGTGTGTTAACACAATCCACTCTGCCCTTTTTCCACAGCAGGGTTGCTTAAGGAAACTGAAATCCAGAACTAAGTGTGCCACTTTGACAACAATCCTCATAAATCTGGAGAATTCCAGTCAGGATTATAGGTAGGCCTCTACGTTACGACCATCCTGGAGCCTTGCCATCACGGTCATAACTTAGGACGGTTGTAAATGATTTTACAATCATTTTTGCAGTGGTTGTTAAGCAAACACCGTTTGTGTTTGTTAAGTGAATCAGTGGTTTTTCTCTGGGTGTCATAAAACACAGGAAATTCCTCAAAATACGACCATAATGGAGCCTGTCCATCACGATTATCCTTTGGGACAGCTGTCAAGCAAAGTTGGTCACGTGACTGACCCAGTTTTACGACTCTTTTTCCCGCTGGTCGTGAAGTGAGTGCCACAGTCGTTAAACAGAATCAGTGGTTTGCAATGGGCCCGATTTTGATGAAATCTGTAGCAAATGCTAGTTTTTGGCACAACTGTCATGGAGCGTGCAAACAGGGCAGGTAGGCCCATGGGAACTTTGAACCGTTGCTAAGCAACTGGTCGTAATTCAAGAATTACTGGCATGCCACGTTGAAATCTAGGGGTTGCACCCCTATTAAAGCTCAGCAGGGGTCTTCAAACATGGTCCTTTGATGACTTGTGGACTTCAACTCCCAGAATTCCTCAGCCAGCGTGCCTGGCTGAGGAATTCTGGGAGTTGAAGTCCACAAGCAGGGGTCTTCAAACATGGCCCTTTGATGACTTGTGGACTTCAACTCCCAGAATTCCTCAGCCAGAGTGCCTGGCTGAGGAATTCTGGAAGTTTAAATTCACAAGTTATCAAAGGGCCAAGTTGGAAGACCCCTATTCTGGAACATTTTTGTCGATAATATATTGGTTTTTCTGTGAATAAGGAATTTTGGTTTCATTTTGACACCTTCCAAAGGTTAGGGTTAGGGTTCAAGAAAAGGATTTTATCAATTGTGGTTCAAATCAGACTTCAGGACCAGTTCAACAGAGGTAGTCCTCGACTTACAAGTTCATTCAGTGGCCATTAAGTTACACCACCAAAAAGTGACTTGTGACCGTTTTTCACACTTTCAACTGTTCCAGCGTCCCCACGGCCATGTGACCAAAATTCAGACGCTTGGCAACTGACTCACATTTATGACGGCTGACAGAGTGTTCCAGGGTCACTTCATCCCCTTTTGCGACCATCTGACAAGCAAAATCAATGGGGAAGCCAGATTCCCCAAACAAGCGTGTCGCTAACAACTGCAGTGATTCACTTAACAATTGCGGCAGGGAAGACCGTAAAGTGGGGCAAAATTCACTGAACGAGGTTTCACTTAGCAACAGAAACTTTGGACTCAATTGTGGTCGTAAGGTGAGGGCTACCTGTAAAGTAAAAAGGCTTGAGATTATCTTGGGAACGTGTCCCATGTTTAAAATCCTTTTAAAATGTTTTTGAGCTTTTCTTCTACCAGCCAGGTTTTTTTTTGGCTCCTCATGAGGACTAGAAACTCATTTTCCAAAAAAGGAATTCTCAGACACCTAAATCTCTTTGTCTCGCTCACTCCCCGCTAACTGTTTGGCCCTGATTTTGTATGTATTTTGTATTATTTCAAGAGCAAATCTTCTGGTTTTCCTCAGTTTATTTTGTTGGCCTGTTGGGAGATTAGAGGGGGGGGGGGAAATTATGTGAGGTGATTGAATCCAGAACAGTGTTTTCTCACCCTTGGCTACTTCAAGATGTCTGGACTTCAATTCCCAGAATTCTCCAGCCAGCAATGCTGAGAATTCTGGGGTGAGAATTCTGGGAGTTGAAGTCCAGGCATCTTAAAGCCGCCAAGGTTGAGAAATGCCGAGGTAGACTTAAAGTAACCTTGACACCATTAAACTGTGTGGACCGAGTCCCAGAATTCTCAGGAAAGACTTCACTTGCTAGGGAATTCTGGGAAATCAATCTATGTATTTAAAACACCCCCAATAAGGACGGTTGGGGAATTGAAGTCCAACTTGATAGCTATCAACATTACAAGACATCATGAGTGACAAGCACCCATGACAGGCTAAAGGAAGGCAGAGGCGCCCACATTTTCATTCAATGACCTGTAGAAGGGTGACACCCCAAAGCTGGTTAGCAGTAACCTTGGTTAGTTTTCTTCTGCGACTTACCTTGTCGGGTTAATCCAAAAAGTTGATTTGCCTACGCTTCAGTGGGTTGGCAACTGCCCCCAATTAAGTCAAACACAGCCCAGTGAAATCAGGGAACCAGGACTTGATAGAACTAAGGTGAACAATTAGGCCAAAATTCAGCTAGTCCTCGATTTACAACCACAATATTCTGTTGCTAAGCGAGATAAGTCCTTAAGTGAGGTCTGCCTCATCTTACCACCCATCTTGCCACGGTTGTTAAGTGAATCCGGCTTTCCCGTTGACTCTGCTTGTCAGAAAGCCACAAAAGGAGGTCACATGACCCCAGCACACGGCAACCGTCATAAGTACATGCCAGTGGCCTGCATTTTAACCACGCCGATTATTGGGATGCTGCGACAGCCATTAAGTCTGAGGGCGGTTGTAAGTCACTCTTTTTTCCAGCGCTGTTGTAAACTTTGAACAACCACTAACCAAACGGTCGTAAAATGAGGACCACCTGTTCTTTGGCTATTGGGTATTTTTCAAATAATGTTTCGGGGTTGTTCTGCTCCCTAGCACAGATACGATTCGCTGCATGTTGCGCAGTCCATCTGCTCCCGCCATTTCTGTTTTGGCGGAAGATGAAAACGGAATCTTTTCTGATTTGACCCTTTTTCAGGAATCTCTAAACATGGCGGCTTTAAGACCTGGGGACTTCATTTCCCAGAATTCTTGCTGGCTAGGGAATTCTGGGAGCTGAAGGCCACAAGGCTTTAAAGCTGCCAAGATTGAAATCCCCTGCCCTACCAAGTCATCCCCATGATGCATTGCAACAACAAACCAGACCCAGGGCGCTTTTCCTAAAAATGAATTATTTCTGGATAGTTTCAAGATTTTTCGGAAATGAGATTATGAACGTGTAAGAAAAAGCAGGCTACGCCTGAAATCCAACACAAAAGATTTCATTACCGGACATCCTAATTTGGGGATAGGGCTGCTGCAGGAGTGTATTCCAGGTAGTCCTCGACTTACGACAGGAACTGGGAAATTCATTGCAAGAGAAGGAACAGAATCTTAGCAGAGTTGTTAATCCAGAGGTCCCAGGATCACAACCTGCAACCTTCCCTGCCAGCTTGTGAGAAGCTGGCTGGGGGAAGGCCACAAATGACAATCACAAGCATGTGGGATGTTGTCACGATCCTAAGTGCATTAAATATATGCACCAGCTGGGGTGGCACACTGGTTATAATGTGGTATTGCAGGCAAACTCTGCCCACGGCCGGGAGTTCGATCCCGACCAGCTCGTTTACTCAGCCTTTCCATCCTTACGAGGTCGGTAAAATGAGGACCCAGATAGGGGTTTTTTTGGAGTGTGGGGGGACAATATGGTGACTCTGTAACCCGCTTAGAAGGGGCTGTAAAGCAACATGAAGCGGTATATAAGTCTAAGTGCTATGGCCAAGCGACTGAATCTTAGATCACGTGACTGCAGAGCTTCTACAGCGGTTGTGAAGTGTGGGAACCGTTTGTCTCTTTATTTTCAGCACCACCCTGACTTTCACGAAACAAACGGTCGTAAGTCGAGGATTACCTGTATTCTCATTCTGAAAAGCTCCAAGCCAGTCTGCGGTCGGCATGCTCTGCAAAGGAAATGTTTTACACGCTCTGCCATTCTGAACAAAAAACCGGGGGCGTTTTGCACACAGCGCCGCAACGCCTTAAAAGGAAGAATCAAACGGAAAGGGGGAAAAAAAATTCCCGACTGTCCCCTTTTTTTTTATCTCAATCACCTTGCATTTGATCTTTTCTTTTCCTTCGAGATGTTTTTCTTTAATATAATTTTTTTTTGAAGTCATTCCCCAACCTTCCCACCCCCTCACTTTAAATACACAACAGAAAGACAATTCCCCCCCCCTCTCCCCAGTTCTGGGGTGTGGAGTTGTGGGGCGAAGGAGAGTTGAGAACGGGGTGAGGGATCGGCTGTTCTTCCGTTCAGCCTTCCTTACTACCCCTCTTGTAGTTTGGTATCTGCGTAAAGGGCGGTGGGTTTTCCATAAATCTCCTTCTTTAAACCCGGTTTGACGACGCGGCCGCTACGGACGTTTGGAGGACGGCTCTCCTCTTCCCCGACCAGTTTCGCATCGCTTCGGGGGCCCTAAACCCACAAGTTTCCATCTTCTTCATCCAGTTCTTAAAAATCACGTCCATCTTTTGTCAGCTGGAATACAAAATACGCCGTGGGGAGGGAATCAAAAAAAAAAAGATCATCCCCTCCCAAAATAAGTGTTACAAAGGCAGGAAAGAACGTGAACGGGTTAATTATTTTTTTTTCTCCTTCATCTTATGTCTTTTTTTTAAAAAAAAAGGAAAATTATTTCCAGTTTGCTTTTTATGACTTTTTTGTTGATGTTGTTGTTGGCGGTGGTGGTGGGTGTTTTCTCTCTCTCTCTTTTTTTGGTTATTGTATAGAAGTTTTTTTTTTAAGAGCTTTGGATTCCTAAAGAGGGTTTTGGAGTATTTTTTTTTTTCATTTTTTGCAAGGTTTGTCAGCACACAGCCACCCGGAGCGGCGTCTGCGTGTTTTGACGAGAGTCCTTCAGTCCTTCAGTGTTCTTTCTCTCTCTGTCTCTCTTTTTTATTTTTTATTTTTATTTTTTAAAGCCATCCGAGTAGGGTTTTTTTTGTGTCGTTTCCCGCGCCGAGACAGAACTCGTGTCTATCAGGAGGAAAAAGACAATGAGGTTGTCGGGTTTTATTTGGTTCCCCAGGACCAGAAAAGACCCAGCTGGGGGGTGGGAAAAAGGAAGAGAGGAGAGAGAGACGGGAAAAAAAATAAAATAAAATTACGGGAAAGAGAAAACTCTCGCCCTGTTTGGTTGCTGATCAAATCCATCAACAGTTCAGGAATTTGTCCATCCGTCCTTGACGGTCATTAATATACAAAAATGGGCAGCGCATGCTTTTTTTGAGGGTTGGTGTTAGGTTGATGCAGGGGAGACTGAATTTCTCACTTAATCCCTCCCCCATCTTAAATTTCATCTCCTCAGGTTTATCTCTTTTTTTTCCTTTTTTCTTGTCCATTCTTTTCCATTTTCTTTGTTTTTGGCCTTTTTTTTTCTTCCCCAGGCGGTAATACGGTAAAAGAGTAGAAGGTTAAGTGTTAAGAGAAAGAGGTGGGGGAGGGCGATGTATAAGTGTGTAAGTGTGTGTGTGAGAGAGGAGACTTTAGAGTGTCGGGTGGACATCAAGATTGGCCAGCAACTGTCTTCAACGGGGTAGGTGAAAGAGATCAGATAGATGGTAGCACCGATGGGTCGAGGGAGGGTTCGGGGCCCACCTGCGATAGGGCGAATGAAGTTATGGGACACGTGGGCCAAGAGTTTTGGAATGCCGATGTGAAGATGGGCGACGTAGTTTGGATGCTACGAAAGGAGGGAGACATCCCAGCTTCTCAGCATCATTAAAATAGGAGGAAACTTCTTGAGATGTTCCCGGCAGGTGGGAAAGAGGTTGAAGACGTAGATCTGAAGCCTTTTTTTTTTCAAGAGAGGGACCCGTCTGTAGCGCAGGAGGCGGAAGACTCAGGAGTAGAGAAAAAGAATGGGAAGGAACGATGGAGGAAGCAGGAAGAGGCGAGATCACGGGCTGTCGATCTCATTCGATCAGGCCACACAATCTCATCACCTGGGAGAGGGGGAAAGAGGTAGGGAATTAGCATCAACAGGTCCTTAGGGAAGATGTCTAAATGGGAGGAAGGACAGAAGAGGTTCGGCGTGAAGAAAAGCTACGGTAGTAGTAGAACGTCTGCAACAGCCAATGTTGAATCAGGTACCCTCTAAAGAAGATGAAGCTTAGGAAGGACCTCAACGGACGGGTTGCCCTTTGGCTCAACCTCCGGTCACCCTGTGGAGGCGGAGTGACCTTTGGAATAAAAATTGGGGCAGGGACCTGGGCCCTTGAAGTCAGCCTGGGGAGGAACATCAGCAAGGAACATCCCTTTTGAGAAAACTTCCTGGCTGGCCGTGAGAAATGGGGGGGACCTGGGTCTGAAATGAACCTTGAAGGACTGTTGAGTGGAAGCAGAGGGGGTGGTCCACGCAGGCGTCCACCCCACCCACAGGTTCGTTCGCTAGTCAATCTCTCTCCATTGGCGGCAGTATAGCATCCATCTCTATAAAGCTAGTAGTGTCGTAGAGGTAGAGTTACTTTTTGGATTGGAGTCCGAGTGAGGTAATTTGGATTCCTCTTTGGCAAACACCGATGCGGTTGCTGTGGTGGAGCTGGCCTTGCGCCGGTGAGCGCTGGAGCGCAGGTGGGCTCCCAGCGCCTCCCGGCCACTCACGAGGACCTCGCAGGCCAGGCAGTGGTAGGTGCAGACGGGCACGCGCAGTGGAGGCGGCGTTGCTGGCGACTGGCGCCCGAAGTAGCAGAGCGCAGCTTGATGGGCAACGGCTGCCCCCTCGCTCTCAAAGGCGGCCTTGCACTGGCGACAAAGGTACTGGTGGGTCACGTCGACTGTAGAGATGCCGGGGGCCTCGGACACCTCGACGGGGGGCTCGGGTGTGGGCGTGGGGAGCAGGGGACTGGGCAACAGCCCCATAAGTGTCTGAGGTATGACGGGGTTCATGGGGAATAGCCCCTTCTTCATGCCATAGAGCTGCTGAAAGTACGCCCCGGGCAGTTGCGCTCCGAAAAGAGAAGGGGCGGCTGCAGTGGCCGCTGCTGGCAACGGGAAAGGCAGAAACTGGCCTCCCAGCAAGGCCGGCACTGCGGCCTTCAACGTCTTGAGGTTCTTCAGCGTGGCAGCAGAGGACAAGGAAGGCTCCGGGGTTGAATTTGAAGTCAGTTCAGTCTGACTGTCACTTGGGGAGGTCTCGGGAGCAGGAACAGGCTCGGTTAAGGGGCCGACCTGGCCAGATTCGGGAGGCAGATGCTGAGGTAAGGAGAGGCCTGGCTGGGTGGAGGTCAAAGGGGAGCTCAGGATCCCCGCCGAGGAAGCAGGCGTGCCTGTTGGGGTGAGAGAAAAAAGAGAAGAGATGAATCGAGGGAGGCTTCTGTTGCTCTTTGGGGAAGTCTTGTCTTTTCCAAATGCTTCCACCCTTCCCCCCCCCGGTTAAAATTGCAAAACCATCTTCCTGCCTTTGCAGGTGGACCACCTTCCTCTCCTCCAACCTCACTAACTAGGAAACAGGAATCCGCCAGCAGTCCTCGACGCAAAAACGGAGGAGAGGATGGGAAATTCCTCGGCTCTCTGTGTATATAATCATGTCCCCCCCTCTCCTCACAAAAAAAAAAAGAGCGAGAAGGTACCAAAGTGAAAAGGAGGATTAAGGAAACCAGAAAATAAAAATGCAGTAGGCCAACCTTCCAGGTCAAACGTGGGGTGGAACTTAAAATTGGGGAAATGCTGGAGGACACCATGGAACATCAATAGTGTTCCTGGAAAGATCAGAATGGGGCGTTCCTACAGCAGGGAGGGCGTTCTGCAGTAAACGTACAGCACATTGTAGAGTACAGTGCATCGTACAGTAAAGCCCATCATGCAAGTCAACTCCAAGGCTCTGCAACTATCCTTGGATGCCCACCGTTGTGCAATCCCACTCACCTGGCACGAAGGGGGGCTTGGTCCCAAGGGAAGATGGTACGGCTGTAGTAGGAGTCACCGGCACTCCCAGCCTGGTTGGGGAAGGTGCTCCTTTGTCCGACACCAGCTCGTAGCACTTGCTCTCACTCTTGAGCTGGGATTTGATGGCTTCCTTTAGCCGAGCTAGGTGCCCGCGAGAAAAGAGGTGCCCGCGGCAAGAGACGTAGAAGTCGTACTTGACTTCACAGTAGGGGCATTCAGATTGAGCCTGAGCAGCGGAGGGGGCCTCGTCGCCGCCACTGGTCCCGCCGGAAGCAGCCTTGGCCTTCTTCTCTTTTGCCCGCGCGTTCTGAAACCACACCTGAATCACCCGCTTGGGGAGTCCTATCTCCTCCCCCAGCACCTCGCACTCCTGCATGGTTGGGGTTCGATAGATCTCATAGCACACCTTCATGATCTTCAGCTGGAGGCTGGACATCTGGGTACGATACCGTCTCTGCCCCAAAGAATCGTGAAACTCTCCAGAACTTCCGTCCATCGTTCGATTCCGGTGGCCACCAGAGAAGTCCAGGTCAGCCGAGGAGGAAGAGGAAGAATCGCTCAGCTCTCCTCCAGACAAGCTTCGGTCTTCGTGCTCCTTGGGGACTTCTTCAGCCATTTCTTCCAGGCTCTGCGGTTCCGTGACAACTTCTGGCTTAGTTAGAAGGGGCTGGAGGTTAACCACAGGGAGGTTGGGCGTGAAGGACCCACCGTAATGGACAGGGGTGTCCCGTGGTGGAGGGTTGAACTTTGGGAAAGTGTTGGGTTGTGCTGGTGGAGGCTTGCTGGTTGGAGTGGTGACACTGGTATTACACCGGAACTGGCCCTTTCGCTCACGAGCTCTTGTGTTCTGGAACCACACCTGGACCACTCTCTTTTTCAGCCCGACTTCCTCAGAGATGCAGTCGAGCATTTTCCGGGTGGGGTTTGAATCTTGCATGTACCAGCGGTAGAGAATCTCCAGCTGCTCGGGCAAAATGGTGGTACGGAGACGCTTGTCCCTGGGGGGCTCATTATCTCCCCCGACCACACTGGCGGTTTCGCTTCCAGTGGGAGACAAGGTCCCATCCTCGTGTTTTCGCTTTTGGGCACGTGAAGGATCTGGGTTGACCGGGCGGTCGCCAAATACTAATGGGGTCATGTCGAGGGGAGGTTGAGGGCCAGCCGAAGCCAAGGGAGGACCAACTGCTGGCAGGTGACTAACGCGGTGGATATTGAGGAGGTCGCTGCTTGAGAATACGGCGGTGCACTGATCACAGGGGTAGTTCTTAGAAATATCTGGGGGTACCGAGTGGACAGGCTGCTCTTCTTCCACGGGTTTGTCTCCAATGCCATCGGTCTTAATATCCCCACTAGGGCCCAAAATTTCTCGTTTCTCGTCCCCTTCCCCTTCCTCCTCCTCCTCCTCTGGCCCTTCATTCTCTTCCTCGCCTCCATCTTCCTCCCCCTCATCCAGCTCGTCGTTGTAACACTTCTTCAGGTGGCGCACCAGCTCAAAGATGCAGCGGAAGGCCGTCCGACATTTTTTACAAGACGGCTGCACCGCGGCGTTTCCACAGTTGCCCATGCTCGCTTCGTTCCCACCGCTCTTTCTGGCTTTCTGGCGAGCGTTTTGGAACCAGACCACAATGACCCGATTGGGCAACCCCAAAAGGCCAGACAAACGCTCCACCTCGCCGTCTTTGGGATAAGCGCTCGACTCAAAGAAGGACTGCAGAGCCTGAGACTGGAACTCGGTGAATTTGGTACGAGAGAAACGCCGGGTTGCCGGGAAGCTCCCGCGGGGAAGATCCAGAACTCCAGATGATGCGCTCTTGCCTTCCTCTTCCTCCCCTCGAAACCAGAGAGACTTCAGGCATTCGGGAGTTACACAGGGATTCTCCTTTTCCGGTGGGGGCACGACCACCGGCAAGGGTTGCATCAAAAATGGAGGACAGAGAGAGGGAATCTCCAGCGGCACGGAGGATTGCGTCACAGTGACAGTGGCATTCTCCGTGACGGCGGTGGTGACGGTTGAAACTGTTGCTGCCGCTGCTGCTGCGGCAGTAACGGTGATCGCGGTTGTCTCAATTGGGAGCACGGGAGGAGGTGGGGGATACATGCTGTCGTAACTCTTCCGGAACTGCACAGCGTAGCGATTGAGTGCCTCAAAGGGCAGGAACCGCCGGTGCACGTGCTCCTCATGGGTTTTCAGGATGAGCATGTTAGAGAACTGTTTCCCACAAGTGCCACACTGCAGCTTGCCCACGGGGGGACGCAGGGGCACGGTAGGGGGCACGGTGGTGGTTTGTTTGCCCTCATTGTACTGGATCACTAGCTCAAAGCCGAAATTCTCTAGAAGGGCTTTGGCTGCCGTGCGAGAAGCCTCACTCCCCGCTTGACTTCCGTCTACTTCTTCTCCTTCGGTCTCTTCAGCTGCCTCTACCTTGGAGCTACTCGCGGCCGTGGGGGCCGGTTCTTCTTTGGGGGGCAGGGGCGGGAGCAGGACAGGCGACGGGGTGGGGAGGGTCAGGGTTGGCGTGGCTAAGGCCAATTTGGGGGCCACCTTCAGATCATGTAAATAAAAGGGGAGCAGAAGCTGCTGTTGCTGGAGTTTAAGAAGGGACTCCGGCACCAGAGGAAAGGGGGGCAGCAGGGGTGGGGTGAAAAGGGGTGTAGGGAAACGGGGCAGTTCTGCCGCGGGTGGCGTGAGAAACGGGAGGGCGGGCACCTGGACGCAACTGGGGGCCTCGCTTTCCAGAGGGGTCTCGTTGGGAGGCTCCAGTTCAGCAGGGGACGCGTCCGCCTTGCCCGCCGCTTCCATCTTGGCCACGCGGGAGCGCGTCTGGTGCAACACGGAGCGCATGTGGATCTCCAGGGTGGAGCTCTGGTTGTAAGAGACCCGGCAGGTGGTGCACTTGTAAGGTTTGTCCGAAGAGGGCTGGAGAGCCCCGGGGGTGCCGGGCTCCCCCCGAGACGACACGGAAGGGTCGGCCGAGGAAGCCTTTTTCATCTTGTGGAGATGGGAGACCGAATTGTAGTGCACCAGCAGGATGTTCTTCTGCGTGAAGGACTCTTTGCAAACGGTGCATTTGTAGGGACGGGCGGGATCCAAGAATTTGTCCAAGGCGAAATTGGTGGCCTTGCGGTAGGACAGCGGGTGCCGGGAATCCAGGTTAGGCAGGACGTGCGGAGAGGCCTCGGGGGGGTCCGCGAGGAGAGGCGTCGGTGGCTGCTGCTCTTCAGGGGTCAGGTTCGGATGCAAAGGGTCGTCCTCTTCCGGCTCTTGAGGAGTGACGGTGGGAGGGGGAGGAGGAGGAGGAGGAAGAGGAGGAGGAGGTGGGGGTGGCGAGGCAGGAAGTGACTTTTCGGGCTGCTCCTTAGGAGGTGGGGAGGCGGCAACAGAGGGTGGGGGGGTTTCAGGGGAAAATACCGGCGTTGGGAAGGCTTTCTCCTCTGTGGCTGGTGCTGTTGAAAGGACAGGTAAGAGAGGAAAGAGTTACAGGCCTGTCAATATCCCTACAGAAGGGAGCCAGTGTTGGCTAGTGGTGAAGGCAGCAGGCTAGAAACCAGGAGACAGTGAGTTCTAGTTCTGCCTGAGGCGTGAAAGCCAGCTGGTTGACTCTGGGCCAATCACCAAGGGACCACTGAGTTCTAGTCCTGCCCCAGGCATAAAAGTGGCTGAGTGACTTTGGGCCAATCACCACCACCAGGAGACGGTGAGTTCCAGTTCCATCTTAAGCATGAAAGCAAGCTGGGTGACTTTGGGCCAATCACCAGAAGAGAGAGAGTTCTAGTTTCATCTTAAGCATGAAAACCAGATGAATGATTTTGGGCCAATCACCAGGAGCCTGGGAGTTCTAGTTCCACCTTAAGCATGAAAGTCATCTGGGTGACTTTGGGCCAATCGTCAAGGGACTTTGAGTTTTAGTCCTGCCTTAGGCATAAAAGTGGTCGAGTGACTTTTGGGCCAATCACCAGGAGACTGAGAGTCCTAGTTCCACCTTAAGCATGAAAGGAGACTGGGAGTTCTAGTTCCACCTTAAGCATGAAAGCCAGCTGGGTAACTTTGGGCCAATCACCAGGAGACTGGGAGTTCTAGTTCTACCTTAAGCATGAGAGGAGACTGGGAGTTCTAGTTCCATCTTAAGCCTGAAAGCCAGCTGGGTAACTTTGGGCCAATCACCAGAAGACTGGGAGTTCTAGTTCCACCTTAAGCATGAAAGCCAGCTGGGTGACTTTGGGCCAATCACCAGGAGACTGGGAGTTCTAGTTCCACCTTAAGCATGAAAGGAGACTGGGAGTTCTAGTTCCACCTTAAGCTTGAAAGCCAGCTGGGTGACTTTGGGCCAATCACCAGGAGACTGGGAGTTCTAGTTCCATCTTAAGCCTGAAAGCCAGCTGGGTGACTTTGGGCCAATCACCAGGAGACTGGGAGTTCTAGTTCCACCTTAAGCATGAAAGCCAGCTGGGTAACTTTGGGCCAATCACCAAGGGACATTGAGTTCTAGTCCCACCTTAGGCACGAAAAGCAGCAGGTTGACGTTGGGCCGGTCTCTCTTTCTCATCCCAACCCACCTCACAGGGTTGTTGTTGTGGGGAAAAGAGGAGGAGGAAGAACTATTAGGTAGGTTTGCCACCTTCAACTTATTTATAAAGAACAACAAAGATGGGAACATCAACAAACAAATAAATCGCCTTCCCCCCCCCCAAAAAAAGTCGTAGGCAGAAGTCATCCTCCACTCCCAGGGTCAAGATAAAATAAATGCATTTATATCAATTCATTACATTTGAAGGTGAAACGTTCTGATTTCGGGTGACCGTCTGAACTTCGTCCCCACAGTTTCTTTCTTGGCGAGATTTTTCAGAAATGACGTCGGCATTGCCTGCTTCCCAGGGCTCGGGGAGACTGACTGGCCTGCGGTTCACCCAGCTGGTTCTGGGGAATACGGCGGGACTAGAACTCACCATCCTCTTGATTTTTAGCCGGGTGCTTTTGCCACGACACCAAACTGGCTCTCCACGGAATAAATTGCTATTAGAAGAATCTGTGAAATCAAATTAAATCTCCATCCGGATACACAAGTAATCTTTTTCACGCAGCCCGAGAAGTTATCTGCCCACCCAGATTCCTTTCTTCAGCATATCCTCCCCAACCCAACCCCCCCCCCAAAACCCCTAACAACCCAGGATATAAATGAAACAAGGCCAAGTAGTACATATAGTCCTCAACTTACAACCGCAACAGACTAGAATTTCTGTTGCTAAGCAAGACAGCCGTTAGGTGAGCTGCGCCCAATTTTACAACTTTTCCTACGATTAAGGGAACCCCTGTGGTTGTTAAGTGAATCACATGGTCACTAAGTGAATCCCCCCCCCACGGTTGACTTTGCTTGTCGGAAGGAAAGAAAGGAAGATCACAAATGGCGACCGCGTGATCCCGGGATGCTGCAGCTTTCAACGGTCCCTAAACGAATGGCTTTCAGTCAAAGACCGCCATTTGTGACCTCCCGCTGGCTTTCCCAATGACTTTGCTCGTCGGAAGCCAGCAAAGGAGGCTCCAAAGGAAGATCACATGATGGCGAGATGCTGTGATGTCATAATGGCGAGCTGGGCACTAAGCGAGGACCAGCTGCGTATCCTAATTTCATGAAAGTTTAGTGAAACTGCTGGAGGTGGAGGAGGAAGGGGGAGGAGGAGCACAAAGGAAGGAAGATAAAGGAGGAGGAAGGGAGGAAGAGGAAGATAAGGAGGAGGAAGAAGGAAGAAGTTAAAGGAGGAGGGAAGAAAGAGGAGGAAGGAGAAAGGAAGGAAGAAGAAAAGGAGGAGGGATGAATAGGGTAAAGGGGGAAGAGGATAATAAAGGAGGAAGGAAGAGAAAGGAGGAAGAAAGAGGATAAAAAAGGAAGAGGAAGATAAAGGAGGAGGGAAGGAAGAGGAGAAAGGAGAAAGGAAGGAAGAGGAAGATAAAGAAGAGGGAAGGAAGGAAGAAAAGGAGGAAAAGGAGGAAAGTTAAGGAGGAAGGAAAAGAGGATAAAGGGAAGATAAAGGAGGAAGGGAGGAAGAGGAAGATAAAGGAGGAAGGAAGGAAGAGGAGAAAGGAGAAAGGAAGGAAGAGGAAGATAAAGAAGAGGGAAGGAAGGAGGAAAAGGAGGAAAAGGAGGAAAGTTAAGGAGGAAGGAAAAGAGGATAAAGGGAGGATAAAGGAGGAAGGGAGGAAGAGGAGAAAGGAAGGAAGAGGAAGATAAAGAAGAGGGAAGGAAGGAGGAAAGTTAAGGAGGAAGGAAAAGAGGATAAAGGGAGGATAAAGGAGGAAGGGAGGAAGAGGAAGGAAGGAGGAGGAAGGTAAAGGAGGAAGAGGATTAAAGAAGGAAGGAAGAAGATGAGGAAGGAATGAAGAGAATAAAGGAGGAGGAAGAGAGGAGGATAAAGAAGGAGGAAGGAAGAGGATATAGGAGGAAGGGAGGAAGAGTAAGATGAGGAAGGAAGGAGGAGGAAGAGGATTAAAGAAGAAGGGAGGAAGAGGAAGACAAAGAAGGAGGAAGGAAGGCGAGGATAAAGAAATAGAAATAGTCCTCAACTTATGACCAACACTGAGCCCAAGATTTCTGTCGCTCAATGAGACAGTTGTTAAGTGAGCTTTGCCCCGTTTTACGACCTATCTTGCCACCTTTCTTAAGCCGGTCACTGTCATTGTTACAAGTCGGTAATTTAGTTGCAAAGCGAATCCGGCTTTCCCCCCCTTTGACTTTGCTTGTCAGAAGGTCGCAAAAGGGGGGGGGGAAATCGCGCGACTCCGGGACGCTGCAACCGTCATAAAGACGAGTCAGTTGCCAAGCCTCCGAATTTCGATCACGATGGGGCTGTTGCCTGGGTGGTTTAAGTCCGAGAAAAAAGCCCTCGGTCACTTTTTCCCGCTGCCGTTGCGACTCCGAACGGTCACCAAAAAGAACGGCGGTTTTAAGTCGAGAACTTACCTGTAAAGCAGAATAAAACGGGAGTAGCGTTCACAAAGGTAAGGTTAAAAAAAAAATGAAGACATCAATCAATCACTTACCAAGGAAGGGGCTGGGGGCTTCCGGACCAGCCCCTTGTTCTACGCCGAGGGTCCCACCTGGTTTGGGTGGGTCAGGAGGGAGAGAGACCCCGGGAACGACCTTGGTGGCGAAAGTCATTTCCACCGTGGTAGCCTGAAGTAGAAACGGAGACAGGACCCAGTAAATGTCCCTCCATCGAAGTCGCTCATCTTCCCCCCGTCCCTTAGCTCCAAATTCCCTCTACGATCCCGTGAGACAGGCACTCATTCCACGGGTTATCCCACAAGTGCTTTCCCCCCCCCCCAGGAGGCAACGGGACTTCCTTCTTTGTTTGTTTCCCCTTTGAAGAGGTTTCGCTTCTCGTCCCAGAAGCTTCTTCGGGTTCTGACTAAATGGTGGGGAAGTGGAAGGATTTATACTCCTTTGCAGTCATCTGGTCGTTTGTATTCTTTTAGAGGATCGTGGAGGCCACTTGCGAGGTTTTATCTGTCTCCTCAGAGTCTCCTGAGCGGTGCAAACGGGCGTGGAGCCTTCCTGGAACTGCTGAACGGACCGTGTGGTAGACTGATCTGTACACAGAGCTGTACACTGGGGGAAACAAAACAACCCCTTCACAAACACATGGCACACCAGAGGAGAACAAACCCAGCGGGACCAAATTCAGCCGTCCGTCTGCCTTTAGAAGACCAAGGCCGCTCCTTCGAAGACAGCAGTGTCCCCATTCTGGACAGAGAGGACCGCTGGCTTGAACGAGGGGGGTCGAAGAGGCCATCTCGGTCAAAACTGAGCACCCCTCCCTCAACAGAGGGGGAGGGACACGACACCAACTATCTCCAGTCTACCACACGGTCCTTTCAGCAGTTCCAAGAAGGCTCCACGCCCGTTTGCACCGCTCAGGAGACCCTGAGGAGAGACAGATAAAACCTCGCAAGTGGCCTCAACGATCCTCTAAAACAGGGGTCTTCAAACATGGCCCTTTCATGACTTGTGGACTTCAACTCCCAGAATTCCTGAGCCAGCCACGCTGAGGGAAAATGGAGAGGTTTCCAAGCTGAGCCACGCTGGCTCAGGAATTCTGGGAGCTGAAGTCCACGAGTCATAAAAGAGCCAAGGTTGCCTACCCATGACCTAGGCCTAGGCCGCTTTATGACTTGTGGACTTCAACTCCCAGAATTCCTGAGCCAGCCATGCTGAGGGAAAATGGAGAGGTTTCCAAGCTGAGCCACGCTGGCTCAGGAATTCTGGGAGCTGAAGTCCACGAGTCATAAAAGAGCCAAGGTTGCCTACCCATGACCTAGGCCTAGGCCGCTTTATGACTTGTGGACTTCAACTCCCAGAATTCCTGAGCCAGCCACGCTGAGGGAAAATGGAGAGGTTTCCAAGCTGAGCCACGCTGGCTCAGGAATTCTGGGAGCTGAAGTCCACGAGTCATAAAAGGACCAAGTTTGAAGACCTCTGCTCTAAAAGAATGCAAACGACCAGATGACTGCAAAGGAGCATAAATGCTGCCGTTCCCCACCGTCCAGTCAGAACCTGAAGAAGCTTCTAGGATGAGAAGCAAAACCTCTTCCAAGAAAAAACAAGGAAGTCCAGGTGCCTCCTGGAAAAAAAAAAAGCACCTTTGGGACAACCGTGTCCGTAGGCATCCAACAGGTCGAGCTTCTCCCCAGTCCAGCGGGCAGAGAAACGGACTGAATGTTGGGGGGGCGGGCGGCTAAGGTTTCCCCCCCCCTCCCCTCCCCGGGAGGCCTGTGGCCCTCGCACCCACCACCAGCAGCAGCTTCTCCACACATTCGGCCACCACGTTGTGAACGTGGCTGAGGTGGAAGTGGAGGTTGGCCCGGCCGACCAGCTGTTCTTGGCACAGCGGGCAATGGAACTTGGGCTGCACGGCATGCTGGGAAACGGTGTGGGCCCTCACGGCTTCGGCCGATTGGTCGACGTAGTTGCAGTAGGGGCAGCAGAAGACCTGGGTAGCGCGAGAAGAATGGAAAGAGAAAAGCAGAAGCGATTAAAAAAAAGTGACTAGCTGGATGACCAGAACGGGCTCAAACGGATCACGTCGCCCCCCAAAAGGAGAGCTGGCTTCCATCAACCGCCGTTTCCCAAGATGCATCTGGGAGAGGCTGAAAAAAATCGTCAAGATGGTGGCTGCAACCGGGTTATTTATTTATCTATTTTTCACATGCACCTGGCATGGCCGGCTGGGGAATTCTGGGAGTTGAAGTCTACAAGTCTACAAAGATCCCTGTGATAAGGTGACTGTCACAGGCCATCAGAGTTGCCTGCCAAGATTCCCTTGCATCCACAAGGAAGGAGGGAAAGAAGGAAGGAAGGAGGGAAAGAAGGAAGGAGGGAATGAAGGGACGGAAGAAGGGAGGGAAGGAAGGAAGGAGGGAGGGAAGGAAAAAAGGGACGGAAGAAGGGAGGGAAGGAAGGAGTGAAAGAAGGAAGGAGGGAATGGAAGGGACGGAAGAAGGGAAGGAAGGAAGGAAGGAGTGAAAGAAGGAAGGAGGGAAGAAGGGAATGAAGGAAGGAGGGAGGGAATGAAGAGATGGAAGAACAGGGACGGAAGGAAGGGAGGGAAGAACGGAGGGAAGGAAGGAGGAAGGGAAGGAAAGACAGGGAGGGAATGAAGGGACAAAAGAATGGAGGGAAGGAAGGAAGGAGAGAGAGGAAAGGAAGGAGGGAAGGATGGACGGACGGAAGGAAGGAAGGAAGGAGGAATGAAGGGATGGAAGAACAGAGGGACGGAAGGAAGGAAGGGAGGGAAGGAAGGAGGAAGAGAATGAAGGAAGGGACGGAAGAACGGAGGGACAGAAGGAGGGAGGGAAGGAAAGACGGAGGGAATGAAGGGATGGAAGAAGGGAGGGAGGGAAGGAAAGACAGGGAGGGAAGGAAGGGACAGAAGGAAGGAGGGAGGGAATGAAGGGACGAAAGAATGGAGGGAAGGAAGGAAGGAAGGAGTGAGAGAGGAAAGGAAGGAGGGAGGGAGGGAAGGAAGGAATTCAGAGTTATTCTTAACCCGCCACCTAAGAGCCAGGAGTTAATTTGTATTTTTGCTCCAATTTGGAAAACCATTCAGGCTTATCCCGAACCCTTCTGCACAGTGTCCTTCCTTCCTCCCTTCCTTCCTTCCTTCCTTCCTTCCTTCCTTCCTTCCTTCCTTCCTTCCTTCCTTCCTTTTTCTCTCTTTCTTTCTTTTTCTTCCTTCCTTCCTTCCTTTTTTTTAAAAAACAAAAAACACAACTCTTAAAATGAACGAGCGACGGAAGCTTCCAATCTGAACAAAAGCAGAGAGCAACCGCGAGGTGGCTTTCTGGAACAAAGTGGGACTGCTGGAAAGGGCAAATCGGGGCCATCATCCGGCGGCCTCTGGATGCCCCCACACCCTTAGCCATCCCCCCCCCTCCCGCCCAGCCCTCCAGAAGGGCTCCGGAAGCTGAGAATGGAATGGGAAGCGGCTTTTTTAAAACCCGTTTTCGCCGACGGGAGCGCCTGTTATTTGTCGGTATAAAACGCCAGTCCGTCATTATAATTTGAAACGGGAGGAAAATAAAAATAAATAAAAAGAAAGAAAGAAAGAAAGCAAAACCTCGGCCAGGCTGGCAGCCACAGTGCCTGGCGGTCCTCTGATTAACCTCCTCCGTTCACAGTTGACTGCACCCAATTGGCGCTGGGTGGGCGAAGCACCTCTCTTCGCCCCTCCCCGCCCCCCCCTTTCCGCCTCCGCAGACAACGCTAATTAATTTTAGTCTTAATTCAGAAACATCTGCACTCCTGCTGGCAGTTGGGAGGGAGAGCCAGGCTACTTTGGGGGAAAGGGCGGCATGGGGTGTGTGTTTGTGTGTGTGTGTGTGTGTGTGTAGGCCAGGCAGCCCAAGATCTGGGTGGAAGGCAGGCGTTGGGGGGGGGGGGAACTGATGGCAGAAGCCCCCCCTCCCCTCCCCACAAAAACCCAAGAAGTAGATCAGCTCACCGTAGTGTCTCCTGCGCTGGCAGAAGCTGCCACTTCACTCTCCTCGGAATCTGTGGAGGGAAAAAAAATACATTTGGCCAATAAAGGAGAAAGAAAGAAAGAAAGAAAGAAAGAAAGAAAGAAAGAAAGAAAGAAAGAAAGAAAGAAAGAAAGAAAGAAAGAAAGAAAGAAAGAAAGAAAGAAAGAAAGAAAGAAAGAAAGAAAGAAAAAGAAAGAAAGAAAGGAAGGAAGGAAGAAAGAAAGAAAGAAAAAAGAAAGAAAGAAAGAAAGAGGGAGGGAGGGAAAAAGAAAGAAGAAGAAAGAAAGAAAGAAAGAAAGAAAGAGAGAAAGAAAGAAAGAAAGAAAGAAAGAAAGAAAGAAAGAAAGAAAGAAAAAGAAAGGGGGGAGGAAGGAAGGAAGATGAAGGATGGGAGGGAGGGAGAGAACGGAGAGGGAAGGAAGGAGGAAGGAAGGAAGAAAAAGGAAAGGAAAGCGGGAAGGAAGGAAGGAAATAGGAGTGGGAAGGGAGGGAGGAAGAAGGAAGGAAGGGAACAGGGAAGGAAGAAGGAAAAGAGAAGGAACAAAGGAAATAGGGGAAGGGAGGGAGGAAGAAGGAAGGAAGGGAGGGAAGGGAATAATGGGGGAGGGGGAAGGATGGAAGAGAGGGAGGGAATTGGGAGGAGGGGGAGGGAGGAGGAAGGAAGAAGGGAGGGAAGGAGGGAAGGAAGAAAATAGAGAGGAGGGGGGAAGGGAGAAAGAAGGAAAAGGGGAAGGAAGAAAAAAGGGAAGGAAGGAAGGAAAAGGAAATGGGGAGGGGGAGGATGGGAGGAGGAAGGAAGGGAAGAGAGAGGTGGGAAGGAAGAGAGAGAAAGAAAGGAAAGAAAGAAAAAAAAGAAAAAGAAGGAAAAAGAAAGGCAGGCCACCAAGTGTGCAATTTGCACGAAGCTGGAAGGGAGAGATTGGGGCGTGCAACTCTCTCTCTCTCTCTCTCTCTCTCACACACACACACACACACACACACACACACTCCTCAGCTTACGACTTATGATTGAGCCCAAAGTTTCTCTTGCTAAGCGAGACCCACGCCAAGGGAGCTTTGCCTCATTTTGCAACCTCGCTTGCCACGGTCCTTAAGTGAGTCCCTGCAACGCTTAAGTCAGTCCCCCCCCCCCCGTCGTTAAGGGAGTCTGGCTTTCCCCATTGGACTTGGCCGGTCAGAAGGGCATCGCGTGACGCCAAGGAGCACTGCCGCCGTCATATAAACACGAGTCGGTTGCCAAGCGTCCGAATTTTGATCACGCGACCACGGGAGACGCGGCAAAACGGCGGTTAAAGTGTGGGAAAAAACAGCAACACGGTCCTAACTCGCTTTTGTCAGCGTCGTCTTAAACTTTGAGCGGTCGCTAAATGAATGGTTGCTAAGTTGAGAATTAGCCAGGTGCAAATCACCCCTCTTCCCATCTTCCTTTCCTCTCCAAAATATATTTTTTTAAAAAAAAAAAAAATCTTTGCACTGCTCAGATCCAGGTTTTTGGCCCCAAACTGAAGCAACCAAAATCCTGGCTTGTTGTTCAGACCGTGATTGAGTAAAAACTCTCAGTGGATCGGGGCGTCTCCCAACTGGGAGTCCCCACCGTGGGGTTTTTGCAAGCCTTTTGAAAACGGGGCTCTGGAGGACCAAAAAAGATCCATCTTTCATTGATCGACCACAATACCTCAGGTTTTCAACTCACGATTCGTTTAGTGACCATTTTGAAGTGACAACGGCAGCTGAAAAAAACTGACTTTATGATCATTTTCCCACACTGACGACCCTCGCGGCATCCCCACGATCACGTGATCAAAATTCAGATGCTCGACAACCGGTTCATATTGACGACGGCGGCCAGCGTCCCTGGGTTACGTGATTTCCCCCTTTTTGCGACCTTCCGACCGGCGAACTCAATGGGGGGGGGAAGGGGGAGGAGCCAGATTCACTTAACAACCGGGCTACGAATTTATCAACCGCAGTGGTTTACTTAACAACCGAGGAAAGCAAGGTGGTCAAAGGGGGTGCAATTCAGAGACGTCTCGCTTAGCGATGGAAAGGTGGAGCTCGATTGTGGTCGCAAGTAGAGGACTACCTGTAGGGGGCACGTGGCTTGCGTTACCCCACGGAGTTACTCACCGGCGATCCATGTTTTATTCTGCTTTTCTCTTTCAGGGGTTACGCTATCCAGGACAGAATCCTTCCCTGGAAACGGAGAGAACAAGATGGGAATAAAGGTAAAATATGAAAGGACAGACGCGAAGTTCTCCCAAACGAACACAGGTAGTTCCTCGACTTACAACAGTTCATTTAGCGACCGCTCAAAAGTTAAAACGCCACCGGGAGGAAAAAAAAAAGTGACTTATGGCCATTGTTCACATGACCGTCGCAGCGTCACGTGGTTTACCTCCTGGCGGCTGGTTCGTGCTTATGACGGTTGCGGCATCCCCGCGATCAAAATGGGACGCTTGGAAACCATTTGTGACGGTTGCAGTGATCCCCTTTTGCGGCCTGCCTGGCAAAGCCAAACGGGGGAAGCCAGGTACAGGCACACCAGCGGGTTGCGAATGTATCTGCTGCAGCGATCCGCTTGACGACGGCAGCAGGAAAGAGCCAAACCTGCTTAACCCACGTCTCGCTTAGCAACAGAAATTCGCGGCTCACTTGCGGCGTCGTTAAGACGGGGACCACCTGTGGTGGGTGGTTTTCCAATGTGCTGGAAGTACCGTCCCCCCATCTTCCTGGAAATTGTCACCTGATCTGGGTTTGTGCCCCACTTCCCTAAGGCGGCAAAC
The DNA here is from genome assembly GCF_964194415.1 of Vipera berus. Classification (NCBI taxonomy): domain Eukaryota; kingdom Metazoa; phylum Chordata; class Lepidosauria; order Squamata; family Viperidae; genus Vipera; species Vipera berus. Next base: position 4,065,789 of record NC_138205.1, on the reverse strand, counting down.
CAAGTTTGCGTAAGCTAACATGTCTCGTCCTGTCTTTCACCAGCCAGGGGGCCTGGAAGAACCACAAACTCGAAAAGATGTCAAAAGAGAGAGGGAGAGAGAAGGGAGGGAGAGAGAGAGAGAGAGGGAGGGAGGGAGGGAGAAAGAGAGAGAGGGAGGGAGAGAGAGGGAGGGAGAGAGAGGGAGGGAGGGAGGAAGAGAGGGAGGGAGGGAGAGAGAAAAGGAAGGGAGAGAGAGAAAGAGGGAGACAGGGAGGGAGAGAGAGAGACAGAGAGAGAGAGAGAGAGCGGGAATCCCATCCTGAAGGCTGTGGAAAAACCTGAATGACGCACGTTGCAGGGTTTTATCCTCATTGGCGACTAATTAAACTCTCAACCTGAGCGGGATCGTTAATATTGAACGGGCTGGCCTCCCTGGCCGATAGACGCGGCCGGGCTACCATCGGCAACTCAATTAACACCGCTCAATACGCCCGCCAGGATACAAAGACCCCCATTTCTCACTGACAAGGTGCTAGTCCCCCTCGCCACACGTAGGGCTCGCCGAGAATTCCCCCGTCCCTAAGCCCTCCCGGGTTCCCCCCCCCCGCCCCCGTTCAATCGGCGGCTTTAGCCTGGATGCCCCGGACCGTTCTCTCCGGCCGTCCCTTCACCTCTTCTGCCGAAGGGGAAATCTTTGGCCCTGGGTCCTGAGCCGTCACTCCGCTTTCAATCATGCGTGCCCCCCACCGACACCCCCTCCCCTCTATTTTTTTTTTTTAAAAAAAATCCCGTCCTGCTGATCCCTGTTGACTTCCGCTGCCAGGTAAGGAGGCAAGGTCAGGTGGATTGCAAGCAATAAATCGGAGCTGGGAAGGCGGCCAATTGCCGCCACGGCTTGGGTAAGGTTTCCCGGTATGGGAAAGGGGGGGGAAGGGGAAGGTGGGCAGCCTCAGCTGGGGGGAGGGAGGGATGTCTATATATCTATATCTATATCTATATCTATATCTATATCTATATCTATATCTATCTATCTATCTATCTATCTATCTATATATGGATCTTTGGTCATTCGGTTTTTTTTCAATTTTTTTCAATTCTACGTGGGGAAAAAACCCGAATGACCAAAGATCCACATACAAACACCCGCGAAAACCTCAGAAAACAAATATATATATATATATGTGTGTGTGTGTGTGTGTGTGTAAATTTTAAATTGCTAACAAAGAATTAAGGGATTGTTAGCAATTTAAAATTTACACAAATATGAGCTGTCACCGGTGTGACTACTGCCTGTCGATGGCCTTCAGGTTAGGCTGACACAGGAAATAAAGATTTGTCCCATGTTTGGGGCCTAGCAAGGTAATCTAAAATAGTTAACAAGCATTAGACATATATATATATATATATATATATATATATATATATATATATATATATATATATATGTATATGTATATGTATATGTATATGTATATGTATATGTATATGTATATGTATATGTATATGTATATGTATATGTATATGTATGTATATATATATGTATATATATGTATATATATGTATATATATTTCCTTCCACCCCCTCCCCTTCGACATCTCCCCGGCAGCGTACATATCTCGGTCTCATTTCTCTTCTCCTTCATTCTTCTTGCAGGTTGCTAGGCAACCTCCCCCAGTATCTGTCATAATCCATTATGAAGCTGGGAGGGGGGGGGCGGCGCTGAGAGGAGGAGGCCGGCGGGGGCTGGAAGAGAGGAGGAAGGACGGGAACGTACCACGCTCAGCGGTTCTGCACTCCCGACACCCACGGAGCGAGGCCCGGAGTTAAAACCCTCAGCAGGCTTCAGAAATGGCACAGTGTTTGCTAACCCCCCTGGGGAGGACGGGGGGGGTGTCTCCATTCCCACCCACCCTCAGGAACGAGAACATGCCCCCTTGCGCAGCCCTCCTCCTGGTGGCGCGCCGGCGGCTCCTTCCCTGCTGCTCCCCGCCCGTCAATCTCCCACCCACACCCCCCCCCAAAAAATCGCGCCTCTTCGCGTCTGTTGGGACCCAGCGCCCCACGAGCGACGGTTACCTGCGGCGTTGGCGGGCACCAAGCAGACATATCTTTCGAGACCCAGGGTGCCTTCGCCGTTCTGCAGGAGCTGGAGGCGCCACTGGCCGTGAGCCTCGCGGTGCTGGGGCGCGCGTAAATGCTGGATCATGGCCAGGCGGCTGGGCGAGTCCGCGTGGCACAGGAGGCAGCGGAAGTGCGTGGGTTCGGAGGCGGGCGGGGGTGCCGAGCTGGTCTCCATTTCCAGAAGGAACTAGGGGAGAAGCGAGAAAGGGATTGTGGGTTCCAAAGAGAATAGCCCTGGGCCTTCCCCATCAACATTCCTAGGATTAGTACCCACTAGGTCTCACTACTGATCTCTCCCTCCCTCTTTTCTCCATGCCCGCTTTGCACTTAAAACCTACTTGTAGAGGCCTTCATCTCTACCCCCTTTCTAGAATAGGGCTGGAAGGGACCTCGGAGGTCTTCTAGTCCAACCCACCCACCTCCCCTCGTTCAAGCAGGAGAGACCGCCCTAATTCCGGCCAACTGCCTGTCCGATCTCTTCTTTAAAACCTCCAGTGATGGAGCACCCGGAAAATCCGTTCCGCTGATTAATTAATTGTTCTCGCTGTCTGGACGGTTGTTTGTGTTTTTTTTCCCCTGGGTTGGGTTTCTCTTTAATGATCTGTTTTGCAAAAGGACCAGAAGGCAGGACAAAGAAACGACGGAGGGGAAAAACAAGCAAGGAGAGAAGAATCCTGGGAACGAAGGAGAAACTTCCGAACGGTGAAGTACCAACGAACCAGTGGAACGGCTTTGCCTTCAGTAGTTGCGGGCGCTCTTATCGTGGGAGGCTTCGAAGAAGAGACTGGACGGGCACTTGTCGGGCACGGTGTGGCAGGGGTTCCCAACCGGGGGCGCGAGACGGTATTCCAGGGGGTGCGAAAACCTGGGAGTGCATCTGCAGAATTGGTGGCCGTTATTTCGAACTTTGGTAAGCGGGTGCGAGAATATCTCGGAAGCGTTCGAGGGGTGCGGGGTATAGGAAAAGTCGGGAGCCGCTGTGGCGTAGGATCTCCTGCTTGAGCACGGGGTTGGACTAAGAACAGGGGTCCCGAACTCCCGGTCTCTGGACCGGTACCGGGCCGCAGCATACCAGCAACCGGGCTGCACCAACAAGCAAAGCCCAATCCGCGAAATGCAGGCAGCACACGAAACCACGCACCCTCCGGTCCGCGAACAAACTTCTCTCCACGCAACCGGTCCCTGGTGCCCAAAAGGTTGGGGGACCTCTGGACTAGAAGACCTTCAAAGTCCCTTCCAACTTTGTTATCTTGTTATTACTTCCTTGTCCTGCCTTCAGGTGCTTTGGAAAAATAGCTTGACTGCCTCTTCTTTGGGGCAGCCCCTGAGATACTGGAATAACTGCTATCATGTCCCCCCCCCCCCGTCCTTCTCTTCGTTAAACTAGAGACATCCCCAATTCCAGCAACCGGTCTTTTATATGTTTTAGCCTCCAGCCCTCTAAACATCTGCGTTGCTCTTCTCTGCACTTTTTCTAGGGTTCATGTTCAACCTAATCAATGTCCTTTGGGGACATCTGCTGCACCTCTTTTCGGTAACACTTATACAGGCAGTCCTCGACTTACAACAGTTTGTTCGTTTAGTGACTGTTCAAAGTTACAGCAGCACTGGGAGGGGGGAAGTGACCTCTGACTGTTTTTTCACACAACCGTCGCAGTATCCCCCACGGTCAGGTAATTGTACATTATTCGGATGCTTTGAGAGCCGGCTCCTTATTTCTGACGGTTGCTGTGTTCCTGTGGGGTCACGTGACTCTCTTTTGCGACCTTCCACCGAGCAAAGCCTACGGGGGATATCCGATCCACTTAACAACTGCGTGACTTAAGTTTAACAACCGCAGCGATTCACTTCACGAAGGTGGCAAGGAAAGTCGTAAAATGGGACAAAACCCGCTCGGTCTGCGTCTCACTTAGCAACATCAAATTCTGGGCTCCCTTGCCTTGTGGTCATTAAGCCGAGGACTACCTGTACTGACTATTATTCCCCATCCTACTTTTCTCTGCCTCTTTCCCCGTCTTGGTACCTTATAACCTTGCAAGGCTTCCTGGTGGCCGGTGCCCGCCACGTGAAGTTGAATTTTTTCCTTGCTGTTGGTCTCATATTCACACAGGTTGCAATGCAGGTGAAGGGGCGGTCCCAGCGGCAGCTCCACCCCCAGGTGTGCACTCAAGCTGCCCCCTTCCCGCAGGTGAGCAGCCAGCTGGTATTTCAAGGCGTGCTTGTCGGTCTTCAGGTGAAGCTGGAAGTTGGCTTTCAGCTGGGTGCCGTACGCGCAGAGCCGACAACGGTGCAAGTCCCCGGAGATTTCTTTCCATTCCACTTCGGGTAGGGAGCGCGGGGCGGAGGCGTGCCGCAAGAGGGTGTCCAGGCTGTCGGTGCTGAAGACTTGGCACACCAAGCAGCTGAACAATCTCTGGGGGCCCAGCAGATCGGGTCCGGATTGGGCTGGCGGTGAGGAGGGGGGAGCAGGGTCAGGAGAGAGAGAGGCGGGGGCTGCAGAGAGGAGAAACAAAGTGGTCGTGTGAGTTTCGGGTATCTATAGGGCAGGGTTTCCCAACCGTGGGAACTTTTAAGAAGTCTGGACTTCTGGGAGTTGAAGTCCAGACTTCTTAAAAGTTCCCACGGTTGGGAAACCCTGCTACGAAGGAATGAGAATTATGGGGAAATTAGGGCTCAGTGGTTAGAATCCAATATTGCAGGGTAAGTCACTGCTCCCTGTCAGCAGTTCAATCCTGACCGTCCTTCCAAGGGCAGTAAAATGTGGACCCAGATTGTTGGGGTAACAGGCCGACTCTGTCAAGATTAGAGAGGGCCGTAAAGCACTACGAAGGGGCGCATCTGGGCTGTTGCTAAGCTAGTTAAAAATTGAGGTTGCTACCGCAACATGGAAAAGAAAGTTGGATTAGAACACATTACGTCACATAGACACGATGTCCACGGATGTAAGAGAGAGACAAATCAAGATGCCAGCAGAGATTCTGAAGTCATGGTGGACTATGGATGAACCACAGGACAGGGAATACGGTCAAGCTTAGGGTCCTCGTGGGCAAAACCTTGAGGTCCACGTGGACATCAGGCATGGTAGCCACTAGTTGGAAGGTTCTTCTTACCTGCCCCCAAGGTAGCCATCTTCCGGCCTGCTGCACTGAGATGTTGGAAGCCTCCGTTGAGCAAGAGTGGGGGTTGTTCCATGGGTTTGTCTGCCCGCAGAGGTGGGTTGCTCCCTGCGTGGGCCTGGTGGGGATGTGAGTGGTGGGCATGGCCTAGAGCCTGTGCCCCGTAGAACGGGAAGAGCTCGGACTGAGCCTTGCCTCCAGGAGGGGTTTGAGGTTGTCCCAGGAGTCCCGGTAGGGTCAACGGGAGCCCTTGATGGAGCAACAACATGTTCTGCATGTGCTTCTCGGAGGTCATGTGGATCCGTAGGTTACGGGAGATGTTGGTCTCGTAACTGCACACCTTGCATTGCCAGGACGACTTGCCTTTCGACTCCTTCTCCTCGGGGGAGGACGGGGAAGGCGCCACCGGAGGAGCCACCGGTGGTCCACTGCCACCCGTGGCTTGGTAGCCCTGTAGGTTGGCCAGGTGTTTATCGGACTGCATGTGGAT